>NW_027256881.1:262443054-262633054 GCF_029215685.1 Pituophis catenifer annectens | reverse complement strand
AGTGCTTTACAGCAGGGGTGAAATCTAAATTTGTTACAACCAGTTCTGTGGGCGTGGCTTGGTTGGGGGGGATAATGTGACTGGGTGGGCATGGCCAACTGACAATCAGGCAACTCAGCTGGGATCACCAGAGGCTTTTAAAGGAATTTTTTTTCTACAACCTCTTCGGCTGAAGAGGTTGCAGAAAAAAATGCTTTTAGAAGCCTCTGACGAGCCGCACGATCATCAGGGGCTTTTTTTTTTTTTTTTGGTACTTTTAAAAGCATTTTTTCGGGTGAAGAGGTTGTAGAAAAAATGTTTTTAAAAGTAAAAAAAACCCAGCCTCTGATGATCTCGCAGCTCAGCTGGGCATGGGGGGAGGTGCAGGGATTTTTCCTACCATTTCTCTGAACCACCCGCCACCATCGCTACCGGATCGGGTGATCCGGTCCGAACTGGGAGCATTTCACCCCTGCTTTACAGCCCTCTCTAAGCGGTTTACAGAGTGAGCATATTGCCCCCAACAATCTGGGTCCTCATTTTACCCACCTCAGAAGGATGGAAGGCTGAGTCAACCTTGAGCCTGGTGAGAATTGATCTGCCAAATTGCAGGCAGCCAGTGATCAGCAGAAGTACCCTGTAGTACTGCACTCTAACTACTGTGCCACTGCGGCTCATATTACAAACATCACCATTCCTGGGTAGGACTTAGAAGAATGACAGATTTGTCTTGTGGGTGGTATAGTTTTACTTCCTCTGATTACTGGGTTTAAAGTTTTGAATGCTTATTTGTCTCTGCCTAAGAAAAGGGTGATAAAATGAGAATTCTTATCAGCTGCACTTCAGTTAAGCTATTCCACCATTCCTCTTAAAGGACCTACCATCTGAGGTGAAACTAGAATTCCTTCCAGTGGAAAAGCAGACAATAGGGAGGATTTTTATTTCAGTAATATTTTGTTTTCTGGTAAGCACTGCTGTCAGTTGCTAAATTCACTCAGTTTGGACTAGTTAGAACCAGTAGATCCTTTGAATGGCTATCAGAGGTGGTATTCAGCAGGTTCTAACCAGTTCTGGAGAACTGATAGTGGAAATTTTGAGTAGTTTGGAGAACCAGTAAATACCACTTCTGACTGGCTCCACCCCCATCTATTCTCTGCCTCCTGAGTCCCAGCTGATCGGATGGAAATGGGGATTTTGCAGTAACCTTCCTCTGCCATGCCCACCAAGCCACACACACCAAGCCATGCCACGCCCACCAAGCCAGGCCCCCAGAACTGGTAGTAAAAAAAAAATTGAATCCCACCACTGATGGCTATCTGAAGTGGAAAAAAATATCACTTTAGGAGCAACTTCCTTCTCCCATCTGATGATATATATGACAGTATGCAATAAGGAATTTCCGTTTCTGTTACAAAAAGTTTTTATATTAACTTCATTCTGTTGAATATTAAGAAATAAATAAAAAGTCTTGTATAGACAAGAATTTGACTGGGATATCATGCCAGCTGGCTGAATTGTAGCTTGGTTTTATGCTATATGTTCACCTTGATTTCCACTAGTTGTACGCTTTGGCTTTGCTTTCATTTATTTTGGCCTGCGACATAGTGATATTTCCTGTTTTCTGTTCAAATCTCCCTCTGAGCTATAAAGTGAGTGAATAAATGAATGAATCTGTGAGGTATAAATTGCCCCTGAGGAGGTCTCAGATCTGAGCCTGTTGGAGCACAGATATAGTTTCATATCACTTTCTTCAAACAAGTAGTTCTAGAGACATGTCTCATTCGGTGCTCCGAAATAATTTCTTGTTTAGCTTCAGGACAATTGGCCAACATCTATGGAGCGGCTAAATTAATATTGTCTGTTGACATCCCTTTCCCCCATAAGCCAGTTGCTGGACTTTCAGTGCAAGACAGATGCATCTGAGATTTCCCCGTGATTGACAGATGTAACACAGATTGTGCCTGGAAATCCCAAGGTCTTTTGTTTACTTCTTCAGGCAATTGCCATATATAGGAACATCCCTTTAATAAAACAGATGGAGAAAAATACTACAAATAGAAATTCTGTGGAGAGATGTTCTATAGAGAGAAGTCTTAAAGGAGGACTGCCGCATTGGAGCTGCAAAAATACCGATAAACACTATTTGAAACCAGAAAGATATACGCACAAATTATTTACTGCCAATAAATAAGCTTACTGAATTTTTGCCACATGTGTCAGAGGTTGCCTGAGGCAGCAAAATTGTTTGCCCATCTCTGCCATGTTTTGCATATAGGCATGGGTAAATTTAGGGCCCAGGCCCTTTAAAAAAGGAACATGAATATCTAGAACACATAGCTGCCAACATTCAAGCTTCAAAGCATGATCCTGTAGTGATGATGGGAGAGAAAAAGGAGCAGAAATAAAATAAAGACAGCACAAAGACTGCAAGAGAGAAGTTAGAAATCCAAATAAATTAGAAGTTGGTGGGATCAGAAGCACAGCACAAATCAGTCCCTCAAGTATTCCTGAAATTGGATTAGGGAGGTGGTCCTGGATACTTGCAGAGGTAGTCTTGAAAGGGAACAATTTAGCAATTGTGGGCAGTGTGTGATGACCGCTGAAATAAGAAGAAGATGGAGTGGTTGAGAAAATGAATAGCTTTTTGTTTGTTTCTTTTCCTTCTGTCCCTCTGAAATGCCAAGCGACCATTATCATTCCATTTGTGTTAATAGCAAGTGGTGAGAAAAGCAGAGAACAGCATTAATTCTAAAAGAAAAACCTAAGAAAGTCGCTACCCTGATGGCTACCAAGACCCAGACAAATGACCAGCCTTGAAAGATAGAAGATGGAGAAAAGAGAACAAGAGACAGCAGAAAAGAGCTTCAAGAGAGACTTATTAGATGAGTCGCTATATAAATAAGAGGACATGGATGGATAGATAGATAAAAATTAATAACGCTGAGATAGAAAATGCACAAATTTTTACTATTTAGTAGGTTAAAAAGGTGAACTAAAATCAGGCTACAGAAGAGTTAAATAAAGTCACTTCCAGAAAAAAGATAAAGATTCTAAAATCCAGTTGGGACATTTTTAGAGCCAGCCTAACATATATGATCAAGAAATATAAATGTGAATGAAAGAATAGCAGGGAAGTAGAACAAAGATCCAATAAAGTTCAAATGGAAAAATAAGCTCTAGGATAGACACTGATTATGTTAGGTCCGGATAAATAAGAAACAAACAAAAAATGCAATAAATACAATAAATAACCAAATTCACTATGGACTTAAATTCATTTTCACAGTTTACATTGGCAGTAATCATGATTAATGTGATTGGTAATAATCATAGAATAACAGAGTTGGAAGGGACCTTGCAAGTATTCTAGTCTAACCTCCTGCTCAGGCAGGAAACCCTATACCAGTGATGGCTAACTTTTTTGCCGTCACATGCCAAAAGCCAGGTGAGCGCAGGGAGGTAGCTCATGTGGCCTAAATCTTCCCCCTTTTACATGTGGAAATTTTAAATTTGTTTTAATTATAGGGTTATGGGTAAGGCGTTTTAAATTTGGGGAGCCATTTTGGATTTAATTTTCTTTTCTTTTTTCTTTTAACTGTATTTTAATGTTTATATTATATGTTTTTTAATCTTGGCTGTTCACCGCCCCGAGTCCTTCGGGAGAGGGGGCGGTATAAAAATTAAATAAATAAATAAATAAATAAATAAATAAATAAATAAATAAATAAATAAATAAATAAATAAATAAATGAATAAATAAATAAATATGCATGCCCACACCCATAATTCAATGCATCCTGCCCCTGCGCATGCGTGCGCACCCCTCCCGCTTTTAGCACATGATGGCCCAGTAAGCCCGGTAGGCTCGTTTTTCACCCTCCCCAGGCTCCAGAAGCTTTCTAGGAGCCTGGGGAGGGCAAAAACGGCCTTCCCCACCCTCCTGGAGGCCCTCTGGAGGCTGGAAACAGCCCATTTCCCAACTTCCGGTGGGACCAAAAGGCCCAAAAATCAGCTAGCCAGTGCAAACATGCATGCTGGAGCTGAGCTATGGCAACGCTTGCGTGCCCACTGATATGGCTTCATGTGCCACCTGTGACACCCATGCCATAGGTTTGCCATCATGGCCCTATACCATTTCAGACAAATGGTTGTCCAATTTCTTCTTAAAAACTTCCATTGTTGGAGCGTTCACTACTTCTGGAGGCACGGTTGTTCCACTAGTCTCAACATCTTTTTTACATCGTGGCAACCAAAACTGGATGCAGTATTCCAAGTGTGGCCTTACCAAGGCATTATAAAGTGGTATTAACAGTTCACGTGATGTTGATTCTATCCCTCTGTTAATGCAGCTTAAAATGGTGTTGACTTTTTTGGCAGCTGCAGCACACTGCTGCCTCATATTTAAGTGATTGTCCACTAGGACAATTATGTCTGTGTTCTGTCTGAGTATCCATCTCAGAACTCCATGACAACATGGAAACTTTAGTAAGCCCCCCCCCCTTTTTTGGGTAAAGTTGGTAAACCTTTAAATTAACACTATATCTCTTGGATATGGTGAAAGACCCAGGACCCATTCTCAAGAATGAATTCATCTACATATTAAATGTACTCCTATATATGGATTAGAAATAGGCTTAGAAGGACCCCATATCTCAGGTAGCAGCAAAAAGGAAGCAGAATCAGCACCTTAGCCAGCACAGGAGTAGTTACAAGTAGTTACCTTGCCTATACAATATACATTCTTATAGAACAGAACCGGGGAGACTCTCTCTGAAGAATTATGCCCTGCTGCTTTTGATTGTGATGAGTTTGCCTTTAGCCATTGCTTCTCAAGTGTCCATGTCAGCACCTAAATCAAACAGTTTGTACTCACTTTACTGACAAGGAGCTGAGAGTAGCTGTTCATTTACATTCTAATGAAATAACTATTACATAAGAGAAGAAAAGGTTGCAAAGGAAGATAAATGAAAATACCTATGACAGCTATTGGAATGAGGAAACTTGAAATGGAAGGGAAAGCTAGTAGCTAACATAGATTTGGGCAGCTGTTTGTTTGTTTGTTTGTTTGGTTTGTTTGTTTGTTTGTTTGTTTGTTTGTTTGTTTGTTTATTTATTTATTTATTTATTTATTTATTTATTTATTTATTTATTTATTTATTTATTTAATATAGCTGCCCATCTCACAGAATGTGACTTTGCAGTCCACAACCAGCACCAATTAAAATAATATTGCAGCCATTAAAAATGGCTTTTTTAGTTTTTAATTGTTTTAATTGTTTAGTTTTAATTTGTTAATGGGTTTTAATTCGCATTGTTTTAATTCGGGCCAAAGTATATAATTCTTTTAATTAATTTTAAATTTTGTATTGTTATGTATTTTAGTTCTGGCTGTGCACCGCCCTGAGTCCACTAGGAGAAGGGCGGTATATAAATTGAATAAAATAAATAAATAAATAAATAAATAAATAAATAAATAAATAAATAAATAAATAAAAATAACCAAATGAAAAAAAAAAAGCAAAAATCAAGATTATGGAAGAATAATAGTAACCTAAACAGTGTATAACACTTCATGGTTCCTCATGAAGGATCCCCAAAAATAGGAAAACCACATTTTAAGGGCTTCCTGGAAAGCTAGCAGGGATGGGGCTAAGCTCAGCTGAGGGAATAATGTTCCAGATGGTGGGAGTCAAAGCTGAAAAGGCATATTTTCTGGGTCCCATCAGATAGAACTCTTAGGTAAATGGGATCCTCAATATACCCCCCTGCCAGACCTTATGGGATGCATATAGAAATAGGCCATCCCTCAGATAACCTGGTTCCATATTGCATAGGGCAGTGATGGTTACTGAGTGCTGAAATTGGAGCATGCGCACCGGAGTGCCGGAACCGTAAGAGAGCAGCTGGCCAGTGTGCATGTGTGTGGCGGCCAGCTGCTCTTCCAGGTTCTGTCACACACATGCATGCCGGCCAGCTGGTCCGGTACACATGCACACTGGCCAGCTGCTCTCTTCTGGGTTCGCACGAAGACCAGCTGGCCTGTCCATGCACGCGGCAGAACCCAAAAGAGAACATCTGGCCAGTGTGCATGCATGTGATGGAACCCTGAAGAGCAGCTGGCCATGGCCGCACATGCCCACAGAGAGGGCTCTGTGTGCCATCTCTGGCACGCATGCCATAAGTTCACCATCACGGACATAGGGCTTTAAAGGTCAAACCAGCACCATGAACTTTACCCAGAAGTAGACTGGCTGCCAATATAGTTTGTAAAACACATGTGGAGTGTGCATCATCCTATGGGCACAGATAACTGACTGAGTAGGCATGCTCTGCTCCAGATGAATTGATTATTGAAGGTAGACTTTCATTATTGATTTCAATTGCAAGGCAGGTGGGGTAGTTACCCTAAAATGGATTGGGCATGGTACACTGTTGAAGACTGATTAATTCATGAGCTGTCTGAAAAATGTATTTGAGGTTGAGGGCACCATCTGTCAGTAGACCTTAGTCAAGAACCAGACACACAGAGGTGGGAGTGAGCCTGTTCTGTCCAGTTCAGATGAACCGGTAGTGGCGATTGCGGGAGGCTCAGCCCACCAGCCCTGATGTAATGCGCGAGTACTGCACATGTGTGAAAGGCAGTGTGCATGTGCAGAGTGGTACGTGCGCTCACATTTGCAAACAGGTAGAGAAGGTAAGTGAATCCCACCTCTGCAGACACCGCATGGATTTCATGAACTAGCATTACTTATTGTTATAGGATGGCACAGAAGACTTTTGAAAGCCTGTCTCTCTACTCAATCTTATACCAAACAAAATCAAGGTAGGGTTATTTTGGATTTCATTCTGATGTCTATGTCTAATCTTTTCTGAAACTCATATCTTAATTATAATTACTTGCCCCTTTCCAGTAAGAAGTCTATATTCCTTTATCTGAGGGTCAGGTTCTGAAGAGAAAGAAGACAGACACTTACTTAGTCATCACAGAGGGCTTTGGATATAATTGAATAAGTTTAAAAAAATCTCCTTGTCAAAGGCTCATCAGCTAGGGGAAAAAAATAGCTGCCCACTCATCTAATCAAGAGAAAAAGGAAAACATTCAATAGTATCTATAAACCCTTTTTAAACAGTAGAATTAGGGATAGTTGTAGAAAGAGGACAGGTATGTTAAGGTTATCTAATAATCTGCACATGTGTTCAAACAAAGATGAAAGAAACAACTATTTTTGAAACTGTCTTACCTGAAAGACAGAACAAAAGCTCAAAAGTTATAAAATATGAAATTGAAGAAGTGAAACTACTTTTTGTTTGAATAAAATTGAAAAACAGCAACAACCCTGGAGCATTTTTCTTTAAGTCAAAGATTTAGATGTTAGTGACACTGGCAGACCACACCTGTAAACTTCAATACCATTTTGGTGTGTTAGTCTAGTCTACTAGAATGTAAAGGATGAAGAAGTGAAGCAGCATTTTGGGAGAAACAATTTATTCAAGAGCAGATTGTCATGCAGGCCAAGATCAAGAATCACAACAGGCCAGGATCAGTTTTGCCCAGGTGGAGGGAGGAGATTTAACAGCAAAACTTTGATCTGATAGCAGTCAAATGCTGGGAGAGTTCCTGTAGTTTGACACTATGTTATATATTTGTTTTTCTGGAAACTTACCTGACTCTGACAATATTTTTGTTCTGCCTGCTGAGCCACAGTCACTGGTAAGGAATTATACCTGTCTTGATTCTTTAACTGGCACATAGCTAAGTCAACTTTCACTGATTTCCTGAGAGTGACTATTGATTTCTATTAGACCAAAACAGTACTGAAGAAGTGCAAATTGATGCATTTTTCCCCCCAAAGAAATATTTTACAGTCAATGCTTTCCCTTTTAATCCAAACATGAAGAGAGTAGGAGAGATGACCTTAATGAAAATATGCAGGAACCATGATGAAGGCAAGAGGCAGAAATATTTTTTAAAGTTCAAAATAATAAGGTAATAATAAAAAAAAAACCCAACAACTTACAAAGACATCAATTTTACTGCACTATAAGAAGACGGAGGAGGTACAGCAGAATCAGACTTGCAAGACTCAATTATTATAGCAAATCTCAATTAACTAAATTTTAGTATTACTATAGAGTTGATTTCCCGATCTGGTCTAGCTAATGGGCTGATAATTTTTTTTCCTTTAAAAAAAATGGTATTTCCATTTATGTTTTGTGCTTCATAATGAAAGCACAACTCCCCTCCACTACCCTTAAGATCTTTTTTTGCTTCTGTTGCCGGTTTACAGTCTTTTGTTACTGCCACCAAGTAACCATATAAAGGCTCACAGATACAGGAGACCAAGAAGCCTCAAACTAGGAGCTCATTCATATATCCCTTTTATAATCTAATTTTTTCTCCATGTGTTCAAAATGCTGTACACAATATTCCTTGATAAAATCAATCCTGTATAGAAGCTTGGGTTGAAAGAGTGATATAAGTGCCTTGGTGGTGCAGCAGACTAAAGCACTGTTAAGTAACACCAGCTGCCTGCAATTACTGTAGGTTCAAATCTCACCAGGCTCAAGGTTGACTCAGCCTTCCATCCTTTCGAGGTAAGTAAAATGAGGACCCAGTTTGTGGGGGCAATAAGTTGACTTTGTATAAAAAAGAACACCGCTTAGGCGGGGGCTGAAAGCCCTACTAAGCAGGTATATACAAAAGTATGAAGGCTATTGCTTAACACATTGTAAGCTGCCCTGAGTCTCCGGAAAAGGGTGGCATATAAATCGAACCAATAAATAAATAAACAATAAATAGATTGCCTCCAAATCAACTGGTGGGTTTCCATGGCTGAACTTGAACTTGAGTCAACTTGAACTTGAGTCAACTTGAATCAGAAGCCCCCACCCCCACCCCACCCAGTCTAACACCTTGACCACTGCACCACATATTGTTCCTTAGGTGATGACTACTCTGTGGTAGTGGAGACAACAAACCCATATTTATTGGTCTGCCTTCCCATTGCAGCCTTGTCAGACTTTATCGCATTTGGGGCAGACCTCTGAAAGGTAAATCTTGTGTCAATCACACAGGGATTTAAATTATGTGGGAATCTTGTATGCATCAAGAAGCTTCTTCCTTTAAATTTTCAGCTGCAATTTTGTCAGTTGTTGCCACTGAAAGAGTAGGCAGTTGAGTAGTACCCTACTGTTCCATCCCACAAGGGCGGGGTGAAAATGGAGTCTTAGGAATGAGTCTCTACTCTTTGCAATTATAGTCTGTAGTTAACTATGAGAAATATTTGGCATCCAACTACATATTATTTTGGAAAAAAGAGCACCTTTCCCGCAGTTCTTAACTGCAAAGCAGTATAAACCAGGGGAAATTTGAAAGTCTGTGTGAGATAGTATATTTTCAGATCTGTTGTTTTTCTCCTGAAAGCCACCCATCTCTGATGTGGGGTTCTAGAGGTAAATGTGGGAGTAGCATTCTATGATTTAAAAAGAAGCAATTAATTAGCCGCATTATAAAAATGTCTTTGGAAATTACTTTTTAGATTTGCAATTCTTCTGAACAATGGCTTCAGCCCAACAAATCACTCTGAAAATGTTTTGGATAATTGCTCTTTTTGTAGATTAATGGTTGTAAATCCATGAAAGATCAAATGAACTCATGTATAATGAGATTATACAGTTTAGATGTAGGTTGTTCTTCTCATACCTGTTTCTAAGAATGAAGTAGAGATTGTTTGAATAAATTAGAACTAGAAGTGTTACAAGTTTTCATGCCCTTTGAAGACAGCAAGAGGAAGGCAGAGATACACCACAACCTCCATGAAGGTAGCAGAGATATCTATAACAACTGGAAATTGATTGAAAATGAACCTGTTCAGAGGCTAACACCATCAGCTAAACCTAACCCCAACAAGTTGACTGCTATATATTTAATTTGGAAGCAGAGGAGAAAGAGTTTGACTTTTACTTTTTGTTCCATTTCTAGTTTATGTTGCTGTCCTCCTTAAATAACTTCCTTCATGCAGTACAAAATATACGGCTATCTTATGGCAAATAGAACTAGCATGATAGCAATTTAAACTGAACCTTCCTACCCTCAGTGCCCTCCAGATGGATAGATTGAGCTCTGCTTCCAGAACTCCTCCAGTCAACATGGAAATTGATGAGAATATTAGAAGTGAAAATCTATATACTTGGGAAGAAATGAAATTCTCCACCTTAGTTTTCATTCAAATTGAAAACCACTGAAGTGCATTGAGAGAGGTTAATTAACTGCTGCTGAGTGATAACTCTTAATGGAGGAAGCAATATCGGGATCAGAAAGAAAGTAAGTTAAATTCGATGAATGTCTAACAAATTGCTACTATATACTATATATGTCAGAGTTCTCTTGTCAAAAGCCCTGCAAGAATGGACTTCCAATGTCACAAAAGGTCTCCTAAATAGATTTCCTGTAGAAAATCAAATAAAACCACAATGGGAATATTCTAGCCACTTTGACATATCCAATACAAGTCCCATTCATAGTGGAATCAAAATTTAAATTCTTTGGCCTCTTTCTCATGCCTATCTAGGGTAGGGATATACAAGTCATTTTTTGGAAGTGGGAGGGATAGCTTCATTGTATTTTATTTTGGAAATGAGCTAAGCTAGTATCTGTCTGTTGATTTGGAACTTACACTGCACAATGGGATAGTGAATCGATAATTTCACATCCAGGGAACAATGATCCAGCAGTCTTTGACTTTGTAGCTCTCTATATTTGCCAGTAAGGAGGTAGCTCCTATCAAGCTTATTTTTGCACAGTAATAAAGCAGTACAGCTTTCTGCTCTAGGCACATTGTAACATTTAAATATAAAATGATGCTCCACAATGGTAATTGAAGAAACTGGAGATGGATGTATTTAGAACAGAAAAATGGTTAAGTAAGAAAGGATACACCCATTCCTTTCCTTCCTGCTTAGGAATTTTTTGGCATTTATTGTGTGGGACTGCATTATCTACACCAATTTATGGGCCCCACTATCTTCTAAAGTAGCCATTTGTAATTCTTAGGATTTCAACTTTTTAGCATAGTGCAATTTGAGTGTTAACAAACAGAAGCAGCTAATGAAGTTTTGCATGCTTCCAAAGAGTGATATAAAATATGTAAAGGTATGAACCCAGTTTAAAGTACCCATGTCTTTTTTCTTCCATGCGTCTGCACAAGCCCATCCAAAACCCAACTGCTTTTAATAAACTTCACAAGGATTTTTTTTTCTCTTGTTTTTTTCCAGGCTGCATGTTTTCATTTTGAAAATAGTACATTTTCAAAGTAATTTGGAATGTGAAGCATATGTTTAACTGGAAATGCAAACCAAATTGTTAATGTTGTGGAATCAGCAATTCCTGATTGCTATCCTTCCTCAGAAATTTATGAGTTATTTCCTCTAAGGTTATTATGGAATTTTAGAGAGTGATTTTACTGTTTATTTTTCTTTCAACACTTGAGGGAGTTTCTTGGTGGTCTTGGAGATTGGTTGTTTTCTTGCAGATGTTTCATTACCCAACTATGTAACATCATCAGTGCTAGATGGGAGTAGGATATGCTCTCTCTTTATATGCAGTTGGCTTGCCCTGTCATTATTGGTTGGAGTGGTTTTTTTTTCGTGATGCCTTGATTATGGTTGTTTACTGTTTGGTCATTTGTATGAGTTAGTAGTTCCTTCATTAGGATATTATACAATATTTTACATTATACAATATACAAATATTCTCTGTTGGCCTTTCAACAGACTTTTGCAAGATGCTATCAAATTTGATGGTAGATTACACTATTAAAAAGACCACTGACTTTCAGAAAATTATTTAATTCATTATCAAACAGTTAA
Source organism: Pituophis catenifer annectens (assembly GCF_029215685.1). Lineage (NCBI taxonomy): Eukaryota > Metazoa > Chordata > Lepidosauria > Squamata > Colubridae > Pituophis > Pituophis catenifer. Next base: position 262,621,207 of record NW_027256881.1, on the reverse strand, counting down.
TTAAGCTGTCCTTTCCAGTTTGGAAGACAGCTTGCCATATGGCAAAATGGAATATGAACCCACCAAATCTTCATATTTTTTTAAACATTAGAAAATATCCGCTAAGAAACATTCTTTAATCCATAAAATGAATCTGTCATGTCTAATAAATGCATCATAATGTTGATATGCATAATTACTGAGGGGGCCAGGGCGGGCTCTGATTGTCAGTATTTGATATAATTAATTCTCAAGATAGGAAAACAGAACTGTAGTCGCCGTTAAAATTGGAGAGATAGTTTTATTTAAAACAATTTTGCTGCGTAGCACTATAATCTTCTCTTTTTATTGTGCTTTCCATCACTCTCTTTTGTAGGCTTTTAGGCACCACTATTAAACTCAAGATGAACTTTTATTTCAAAAGAATATCTTGCTCTCAGACAACCTGTCTTTTTCTCATTTGCTTTTACCCTAATCCATTAGTCTGTCTACATTTTTCTTCTTGTAGCAGGTAAACAATAACTGAAGGTTCTTGTAGCAGGTAAACAATAACCTTCTTTCTATGAAATGATCAATAGTTAATAATATATTTAAATCTATCTCTCTCCCCCTCACTCCCTCCCCTTCTCTCTCTGTCTCTCTCTTTCAAGAAATATCTCTTCAGAACCTTAATGCTTGGGCAAAATAAAGTATAATCAGTTTTCAAATTTTCCTGGGAAGAAACAACCTAGGGATTATTCTATATTTTAAAAAAATCTAAATTGCAACTACTAATTCTAAGGAAGAAATATTTTTCAATTGAAAGAAAAAGAACATTTTTTTAGAAGTACAAGATGAAATACTTTTAATTGCCATTTTGTACATATATAAATGTTTGATTTCCTCCTGTTCTTTTTTTAATGTGATACATTTGAACATTTCAATTTGGAAAATAAAATGGATTAAATTACTCTTCTAGCTTATTGGACACTATTCTTTACCGTGTCTTGATCCAGTTCTGAATAGCATTTAATTCATCAGCATGATGGGAGACATTGCTTTTTCAAATGTCGCCCACCTGCCCTGAATTCTTAGTATACTCATTGAAATAAGAAATGAGATGAGCACATTACTCCAAGTAAACCCTAACTCAGGGGTGTCAAACTCACGTTGCCATGCCATCATGTGACATATCGTGACTTTTTTCCTCTTTGCTAAACTGGACGTGGGCATGGTCAAAGCATGAAACATCTGACCCATGGGCTGGGAATTTGATAGCCCTGTCCTAACTGTTATCAATACTATGATGAAGATTATAATTTTTAAGATCTCAGTATCTCAGAAAAAGCTGCGGTACCTTCATTCTTAACTCCATACCTTTGCAACAAACTTTAACATCAAGAAGGTTTAGCATTTAGCCTAACGTTGGTACAGCATTTAACTTTTCAAAACTGTTGTACAACATGAAGAGCATTCACACCTATGTACATAGTGGAAAATACAAGAAGCTAGCTATGAAGCAGCAGCAAAAGCCTGAATATTGTGTTAATGTTAAGAGAACAGCCCCGTGATTTTTTAAAAATGAATATCCTTATAAATCAGTTGTGCAATGTATAACAATGACAAGTATCTAGCCGATTAGACTCTAGTCCCTAATAACATGTCTAAGTCTTAAAGTATACCAAGTCATTGGTTTGATAAAGCTCATGCTGGCTAGGAATTCTGGGAATTGAAATCCCACAAGTCTTAAAGTTGCAAAGGTTGGACTCCCTTGCTCTATAGTTTGTTTGTTTTTTACTTGGCACCTTATGGATCCAGATGGCTTCCCAAATACACTTGGAGAATTTCCAACGTTGTTTGATGGTGATACATTCAGTGCCATGGATGATCAGTGGAATACAGAGATGGCTCAGGTGGTTGATATGATTGGGCCTAATTGCCTTCTTCCCTTTTTGGAAGATAAATCATTCTTTGGTTTTATTACTTACATGAAGTCATTTATTGTGCCCCTTGGTGTTGTTAGAATTATATGATTATTATAATAATCTACTGCAGGGAGAAAAGACTTAGTTGATTGGACTGCATGAGGTGACTGAGTTATGATTTAATGGGTTTTAAAGGAAACTTGGGGTTATTCTCTAAACTCTGTTACATTCTTTGGCTGATGCCTTAGTTGCTGTTTTTCCATTTTGGTTTCAAAGAAGGACCCTGGCATGTTTTAGTTATTCTAAATTATGTCTTCTAAATTCTTCAACTTGTTTTTTTCCAGACACGTGACAGAAGACAGATCTGGTGCTTTTGAAAGCATTCTTGTAGCTTTGATTCTTTTGCACAAGTTGATTGGCTCAAAGCAGAGTATGTAATTCATGTGCTAAAAGGACAGCAGCCACTTTTCAATAAGCTTAGGTAGATTCAAACTCATATGTTGTAACCAGAAATACGGATTATTTATTCTTCCTTTCAAAATCAATTGTTCTGATGCTACAAGGCCTCAGTTGAAGAGATTTGAAAACCCAGTGGTATTACAGATGACATCTAGGCAAAAATGTTATGTGCTTGACCTTTCTTCAGTGTGCTATACTGCCGCCAAAAACAAAGAAAGCTGTCTAAATGTCAAAGCAACCGAATAAATAAGAAAATCCAATAATTGAGTCAGTAGCAAGCAGTACGTTGCTGTTTCTGCTCATGTCCTTGGCATGCAGCAAGGGAAATCTCATTTGTTCTACTGCCTGCTTTCATTGTGTCATCTAGTTCAAGAGATGCCTACATGTTCTTGGTAACCTGATGTTCAGATGATAGCATAAAATCATACTGAGTAATATATAATTCAGTACTTTTCATTCCATTAGAAAACTGAATATTCTTTTCAGATTAAAATCTTATCCAGTGAACTCCGAAGTGGTCATCAATATTATTTCTTGGGCAATGAGGAATTTTGAGTTAGAAGTGCTTTCATGAAAAGAGTTGAAGAACAGATTCCAGTGAAACAATTGCACAGCCAACCAGAGACAGAAACGACCCACAACCAACCCATGCAACCCCCCCTCCCAGCAGTTCACCTCCCAATGACCCTGACCTGATGTAGCCTCCCTATCACAAAACCCATCACAAGACTCTCACTGATGACTCACACCCATCATAAGACCCTCACTTGACACACCCACATCTGAACCCCTTATAAACAGAAGAACATTGACACTGACATCCTCTAAACTCTGCTGAAGATGTTACCTAGCCTGGTAACGAAATGTTCGGAAACCAACCCACAAGCTTGGAGAATGAACCTTCACCCTCACTTTCCACTGTGACAGTCCACTTTTCTTTACTTCCACTTTACTCAACATTATAATCACCTCAAGAGAACTAGGCCTTCAAACTAGATGTTCAGAAAGTAATAATTTGAGCCTGGTCATTTGTGATACTAGAGAGTACTCAAGTTTGAATTGTTCTACAATCCATGTTTGTTTCCTGGGTTATTCATGATGTTCTCTCGAGTCTTCTCCAGCACCATTGTTCAGATGCATCTTTCTATCCTGCTTCTGCAAAGTCCAACATTTGCTTCCATAGAATGTCACAAAGAAATGTTGACTTCATTTTTATTACTTTATCTTTTTTGGTGATGCAGCTTGCATCAGTCGTAAAATCTCTTGTTTCTCAGCTTTTTTAAAATGTAGCTTGAACATCTGGCTTTTCTTTTTCCAGGTAGAGCTGGGCTGGATGATTCTAATCTTTATTTTGCTAGCATGTAATATTAAGGCTATTGTGCAATAGTTAACACTCACTACTAAGTCTCTTTTTAATCTATTTGTATGTAGCTTGTAGAAGAACCTTTGAGTTCATTTAAACCAAACATCAGCACATCTTCATTGAGCAAAAAAATGGTTTATTAATTAGTACTGGAGGCCAAAAAAAGCCTAAAAAGGAGAGGGGTTACAGTTCATTTTTACAAATATGCAAATTACAATATATATTTAATTTGGTTATGAATCATTGATTAGTTGCAACACACACACACACACACACACACACACACACACACACACACACACACACACACACACACACATATATATATATATATATATATATATATATATATATATATATATCAATGTGTTTAATAAATTAGATGGGTGGGGCAATGGGTTCCAATATAATGGCTTTGGATTGAAACAAAAGGCTGAAGCCTAAAGATGAGACAGCAAGATTCAATCAAATTAAACCCAGTATTTGCTTACACCTAATGGGTAGACTCCTGCAAATCTAAAGCTATAACCTCCGACCTCCAATCCCAAGAGATTCTAGGCTACCCTGAATCTTCCCACATTCATCTTCTCCATTGCAATTTATGAAATTGGGCAAAGCACCCAGACCAACTGGATATTCATTCATTCATTCATTCATTCATTCATTCATTCATTCATTCATTCATTTATTAGATTGATTTATATGCCGCCCTTCTCTGGAGATTCAGGGTGGTTTACAATGTTTTTAAGCAATAGCCTTCATACTTTTGTATATACCTGCTTAGTAGGGCTTTTGCCCCCCCCCCAGCGGTGTTCTATTTTATACAAAGTCAGCTTATTGCCCCCACAAACCGGGTCCTCATTTTACCTACCTCGGAAGGATGGAAGGCTGAGTCAATCTTGAGCCTGGTGAGAATTAAACTCGCAGTAATTGCAGGCAGCTGGAAGCTAAATACTACTTTAACAGTAGTTTAGTCTACTGCACCACCAGGCTCCTTCAATTTTTATTGCATTCTATAGAACTGTGTTGGCGAACCTATGGCACACGTGCCAGAGGTGGCATGCACAGCCCTCTCTGTGGACATGCACACTGTTGCTAGTGCTCTTCTGGTTTCCAGCGCTTGCATGTGTACTGGCCAGCTGGTGTTCGGGTTTCCGGTGCTCTGGCATGCATGAATGCATACGTGTTCTGTTTTGGGCACTCGGTGCCGAAAAGGTTCACCATCATTGGTGTAGAACTTTTATAGACTCAGTGGCACCTGTGTTGTTAGTACTCTATAGGCTATAGTCCATCATTTAATATATTTTCCCTTCCTTGCTTCGGTAACATGAATATCTGAGAAAGATCCTACCTGATGTGCTAGTATTAGACTCTTGTCTCTAATTTTCAATTTAGTTCTTGAACCACTGGATGCTTCTGTTAAACAATATCACAATATTAAACACATAGGGACATTTGACATTGAATCTAAACTTTCTTATATATTCTTTAAGCCAATTATATCATGATTATTCTTCATAATTATGTAATGTCATTATCAATCTTGGCGAAGTTATACAGCAATATGACTGATATTCTACTTAGACTAAAAATCAGAATCCATTTGATTTGGAATCTAATACATCTATTGTAAGAAATTAGGATTTACAATTTGCATATGTTCTATAGAATACTTCCAAAGGTTATCCCAATAAAGTTGAATTAAATATATTTAAATGTACAAATGTAATTTAAGGGCTATTATTCCATTTTTCAGGGCAAGATTAATGTTATTTAAATGAACATTACATTGAGGTTAATTACAGAGACCCCTAGAGGATGTTTTTTTTTTTTTGAGAAACTGTATGATAACAGTTATAAAAACATGTTTTAAGCCTCAGAAATGAAGAAAAAAATGAAAGAAACCCAGTTTCCATCTGCCTCATCTCCCTGCAGTATGAGAGAGGTAAAGAAAACATTATTGGGGATACAATATTCTGTTACTACAGCCTATACCAGTAAAGTAGAATTCTAGCTTTCTTGTGGAATCTGTTTCTCGACTTTGTCTACCTCAAAAAGCTGACAATTATTTGTTTGGAGAGGGATTCTAATGTTAATTCCATTAAATCTTCTGACCAAAACTATCCAATTCCAATCCAATTCAATCTGATGATGCCCAAGATGTTAATCTGTAGTTCACTTCATCATTTACTGCAGTTTCCCACATTCATGTTCTCTTTCTGTAATTTGGTGTCTGCAGCTTCATATTTTCTTTCTCTGCATGGCAGCATCAGCAACTAGACATCTGGAAGACTTTGATTTAGCTGCATGATAAACATTGAAAGATCTTTAGCATTTTCTCAGTGGCATGCTGAGTGCCATCCGATCTCAGAGGCCCATCATGAGGCACTTTATCATTAAACATTTTATCTTGCCTATCTACGTTCTTTTCTTACTAAAATATGGAAATGTTATATCACTTGTATCTCCCTCACAGTCTGAAATGATGGCTTGTCACTAAAGTGATCATCCACCTCAGGGGTGGGTTCTACTTACCTTTACTACCAGTTGCGAACCTTTACTACCAGTTCGCAACAGGAGTGCACATGCATGCTTGCTTTGCTTGTCCATGCTCAGATCATCCATTATGATATCTGGGCGGGTGGGCGGAGCTTCCTACTGCTTTTACTACCGGTTTGCAAGAACCGGACAGAACTGGGAGCAATCCACCACTGATCCACCTCCAACTTCTTTCAGTTTTGCTGCTGGCTGACGTAGCAGCTTGTTTGCTTTAGTTGGGCAGCTGAGATGGCCTTTATGCATTAATTATGTCTCCTGTAAGTATAAACTCTTAGAGAAGAGTTTAAGCTCAAGCTCAACCCTTCCAAGACTGAGTGGAAGTGGCTCCCGGCATCCCGATATAGTCAGTTGACTCCATCACTGACTATTGGGGTGAGTCCTTGGCCCCCACAGAAAGGGCTCACAATCTGGGAGTCCTCCTGGATATGCAGCTGTCCTTGGAGGAACATCTGACAGCTGTAACCAGGGGGACCTTTTATCAGGTTCGCCTGATTCGCCAGTTGCGGCCCTTTCTTGATCGGGATTCCCTGTGCACAGTCACTCACGCCCTCATCACCTCTCGCCTTGACTACTGCAATGCTCTCTACATGGGGCTCCCCTTGAGGGGCACCCGGAGGCTCCAGCTGGTCCAGAACGCAGCAGCGCGGGTAGTGATGGGAGCAGCATGTAACACCGCTCCTGCGCGAGCTGCACTGGCTCCCGGTGGTCTTCCGGGTGCACTTCAAGGTGTTGGTTATCACCTTTAAAGCGCTCCATGGCATAGGGCCTAGCTATCTTCGAGACCGCCTGCTGCTACCGACGACCTCCCAGCGACCCGTGCGCTCCCACAGAGAGGGCTTCCTCAGGGTGCCATCAGCGAAACAATGTAGGCTGGTGACCCCCAGGGGGAGGGCCTTCTCTGTGGGGGCACCTACCCTCTGGAATCAGCTGCCCCCAGAGATAAGGAGAATCCAAGACCTCAGTGCCTTCCGCCGTGCCCTTAAAACCCACTTTTTCCAGCAAGCCGGGCTGGCTTAGGAAGAAATTTTTAAAATTTTTTAAATGTTTAATTGGTTTGTGGTTTTTTAAATTTTGGGCCAAATTTATATAGATTTTAATTGTTTTTAATATTTGTATTTCATGTTTTTAATTCTGGCTGTGCACCGCCCTGAGTCCTCAGGGAGAAGGGCGGTATATAAATTGAAAATAAATAAATAAATAAATAAATAAATAAATAAATAAATAAATAAATAAATAAATAAATAAATAAATAAATAAATAAATAAATAGAACAACATACTGGTGTTCTCTCATCCATCCCCAGAATGCCCTACCCCACTGCCACAACAACCTGAGGGTAGTCTTATTTGGTGTGATTCAAATTATGGATTTAATTTGGACGATATATTTGATTTAGATTTCCAAAACCAATCAATTCAAAACCAGGTTATTGACTGATACATAGAAAGAAGTTTTACATGTCCTGGCTAAGCCACTACAATTAGGAATGGCAACTTGGTTGCTAACTACTGCAGTCACTAAGTGGAAAATCATGTGACCATGTCTTAACAATATTACTTCAGCCTTCTGTATGAACTCTGCTTCAACAAGTCAGTTGTGAAGCCAGCAAATCAGGGGTGAAATCCAGCAGGTTCTGACAGTTCTGAGAACCGGTAGCAAAAATTTTGAACAGTTCGGAGAACCAGTAGCAGAAATTTTGAGTAGATTGGAGAACCAGCAACTACCACCTCTGACTGGCCCAGAATGGGGTGGGAATGGAGATTTTGCAATATTCTTCCCCCAGGAGTGGTGAGGGAATGGGAATTTTGCAGTGTCCTTCCCCTGGAGTGGGCAGGGAATGGGGATTTTGCAGTATCCTTTCCCTAGAGTGGGGTGGGAATGGAGATTTTGCAGTATCCTTTTCCTGCCATGCCCACCAAACCACACCACGCCCACCAAGCCATGCCCACAGAACTGGTAGTAAAAAAAAATGGGATTTCACCACTACAGCAAATAGTAATCATGTGATCACAAGATGCTATGATGATTGGGAGGATTGGATGAAAAATTATTTTTTTAGCATTTGTAACTTTGAACGGTCACTGCACATACCAATCAGCAAACAAGGACTACCTTTAGTTGTGGTGGTGCAATGGTTGGAAATACTGCAGACTACTTTGCTGACTATCGGCTGCCAGCAATTTGGCAGTTCAAATCTCACCAGGCTCAAGGTTGATTCAGCCTTCCAGCCTTATGAGGTTAGTAAAATAAGGATCCAGATTGTTGGGGGCAATATGTTGACTCTGTAAACGGCTTAGAGTGGGCTGTAAAACACTGTGTCATGGTATATAAGTCTAAGAGCTATTGCTACTATGCAAAAGTCCATCAAATTTCTAAGATCTGCCAATTCAAAATCAGTTCAGTAAAAATATACTGGTGATCAATCTTCAGACTGGATCTTAGAGTCAGATTAATATCTGGCGTAATATCTGGAGATCTCAGTTTTCTATATTCTTGATTTCTTTTGCCTACATGCAAAGGTCTTTATTTATCTATTCAATGATTATGAGCCATCAAATTTATATAGCCTTTTGGTAGCCAAATAAATATTCTCTAAGACAATGTTTCCCCAACTTGGTCCTTCAGGTCTTCCAAATATATCTATTTAATCTTATGCCCACAAAACTTCTCTTTCCATTTGCTACCAAAAACAAACAAAATAAGACAAGGAAATATATAGCCCTGGCTTCATATTGGGAAATTACTAAACTTGCATGCATGACTAATTCCTGATTTTTATGTGTATTACTTCTCCCTCTCCTTATTCCCTTTCCTTATTCCAGTATATGCCACTTGATACATGCTTGTCAAGTCATTTTTAAACATCCTTAAATTTCCCCAATGTTTTTTTTTTTTTTTGGTAGTTTTCTACTAGAATAGCTCAATAAAAGTTGTATATCAAGTTGTGTATCTATTAACCTAGAACTTTTGCATAAAATTTAAATGGTTCATAGCTTATTCTATTCCCTGTCACATGATTGGCTAATCAAATGCCTAGAAATTACAAGAGTCACTGGAAACATCAGACTTTTTGTGCAAAAATCAATGACGCAATAATAAAAGACACTGTTGCTAGTAAATGGTGACACACTAGAAGAGGTTGATATTAAGAGAGGAATCTCTCAAGGAGAGTCACTATCACCACTATTGTTTGTCTTTGCATTGATTCCTCTATCAACAATACTGAGCAAGTATTGTTCTATCAAATTGGCTATCAGACATCAAAAACATCTGCCAGGCTATCCACCCCCTTTATGTTGACTGTTTCCTAATTGACTGTTTCCTAATATGATTTGATTGTTTATTTGTTCCCTATGACTATCATTAAGTGTTGTATATTATGATTATAATAAATAAATAAATAAATAAATAAATAAATAAATAAATAAATAATAAATTCTTGATGAATGTAACTTTTCTTTTATGTACACCGAGAGCGTATGCACCAAGACAAATTCCTTGTGTGTCCAATGACATTTGACCACTAAAGAATTCTATTTTATTCTATGTAGACAATCTAAAGCTTTATGAAAGAGTACCATCTGAAAGAATCCTCACTCAATATTGTCCTTATATACAGCCAAGATATTGAAATGGACTGGACATGCTCATCATTAAACAGGGAAAAATAGTGAAAACAGAAGGAATTAAGTTACCCTAATGGAAATAACATCAAAAGTCTGGATGAAGATGATCATTACAAATACCCGGGCATCCTTCAAGCTAACATAAAGCACACTGAACTCAAGAAAAAGGTTAAAAGTGAACGCATCATGAGACTAAAGAAGATCTTAAAGTCCAAACTCAATGAAGGACTGACTATCAAGGCAATTAAAATCTGGGCAATTATAGTCATTGGATACATAGCTAGAATAGTGGACGGAACTCAAGCAAACAGAAAGTCCCGGACAATGAATCATGCCTTTAATTCATGTCCTTCATTTATTTACCGAGGACAATAGGTGGGCATGGAATGTTGTAATTACACCAGACAGTTGAAGAAGAAGAAAAGGACATTGGAAGGATATTTGATGGGCAGTGAAGAAAATGTGCTAAAGCTAGTATACCACAAAGGCTTAATGAGTACTGGAGAAACCAAGCTGTCATACAAGAAAGACCAAATGAAGAATAGAAAAAGAGACATAGCAAGGTAAAGGAACCACCAAGAACAGTCCCACCAACACTGACAGGGCAAGCCACTAGTATATAAAAATAAGAGCAAACCTCACTCTAGCACTGATATGTTACCTTGTTTGGTAATGATACATCTGCAAGAAAAGCACCAAGGACCGCAGAGTTCAACCCTGAGCTACAAATATTATCTTCTATTGCAAGGCAAACTATTACATGGCCAGTACATTAAAAAAAATAGCAAGCAAAACAAATAATAATAAAATTTACCAATCAGCTGTGGGTTTCATATTATGTTACTATTGGTTTACCGCACATGTGCACACTCGCTTTGTGTGTGCGCATGCCAGGTTCGCACACATGCCTGCCTTCTGCGCATGTGCTTTGCCCATGTGCACACCTTCCGCGCATGCACCCGGCCTCAAAAATGTGCTTAAATGTGAAATCACCCACCCACGATTTCTGCTACTGGTTCAGGTGAACCGGTCCGAACTGGCTGAATACCACCTCTGCTACCAATGGCTGCGAGCCGGAAAATTGAAGAAAGACCCAGAAGAACTAATTCTGGCTGCATAAGACCAAGTTTTAAGAAGGAATGTATATAAAGCCTGAATTGAGCAAACAATAACAGACAGAAAATGCCACCTCTGCAGAGAAGCCAAACAAACAGTGAAGCACCTCATTAGCTGTTGCAAGAAGATCACAGTAACTGATTACAAACAGTGGCATGACAAAACAGCAGCCATGATGCAAGAAATATAACTTGCCTCCAAGCAAGATCTGATAGGACTACAACATAAAGTACTAGGAAAAACAAACAAACAAACAAACAAACAAACAAACAAGTAAATAAATAAATAAATAAATAAATAAATAAATAAATAAATAAATAAATAAATAAAGTGCTGTTGTAAGTGTGATAAGTGTCTTGGATGTAACTGAAAAACAGCTACAACTGTCCACTTGAACACTATCAGTGTTGACAATCACCACCAGTCAATTGCAAAAGGTAGCTTTACTTCAAACAACTTACATCTTGCGATTATACCTTAACAATCAAACATGAATATCTGCCTATCCCAGGTCTTTGGAAAGGACTTAATAAAGGTTAAAAAAAATGCAAAATCCAATCTAAACATCTGGCTGATTATGTCACTGACAATAATAACAATGCCTTGAAAAACCATCAGACAACATCTGCCTACCCAGATCTTTGGGAAAGACTTGAGAGGCTTGTAAAAATGCAGCTTTGCTTGGAACAGCTTTCGTTCCATGACAATGTCTTTAAAATTATTAAAACAACATCTGCCTATTCCAGCTCATTCGGAAGGACTTGATAGGTGCACAAAAATGCCAAATCCAGTCTAACATCTGGCTGATGGTGCAACCCAGGGGTGGGTTCTAATTTTTTTTACTACTGGTTCTGTGGGCGTGGCTTATTTTGTGGGTGTGGCTTGGAGGTCATGTGACTAGGTGGGCGTGGCTAGCTGGTCAGAGTCATTTCTGGAGGGTCCTAGCACTTACGACCAATCCTCGCACTTACGACCCGACTCATTTGTTTGCTTTTAACACTGATCAGCTGTAGGACGGCCCTTTGAAGCCCAACGGCAAGAGTTTAAACAGGTTTTTTTTCCCTCTAGTCATCAGCTGGGACTCAGGAGGCAGCAATAAAAGGTAAGAATAACGTGGGGGGTGGGGGGGGGGAGGGCGGGGGGGGAGAACCGGTTCGGTGATGTCATATCATCACCGCTACCGGCTGGGCCGAACTGGACCGAAACGGGAGGAACCCACCACTGGTGCAACCAATCATAACAATAAAAATATTGAAGGGCTGGAAAAGCCTTTTCTTTTAAGCTTCATTAATCTACATAAGAGTTGAAGAACTCCATTTGATGAAGCTCCAATTTCATTAGTCCCAAGGAGTATAGCTAATGATCAAAGTTGGAAATTATTAGAATCCTATAATTTATGGGTATCTGAAGGTTCCTCAAGTCTATTTTTCATGCTGATGCGTGGAGGTAATAAAAGACCTAAAATTAGAGAGGGAGGTATATTTATATTCTTTAGAGTCACTTTAGATTAAAAAGCTCTGGAAATGTTTTATTTTGCTAAATAATCTTCTATGTTTTTGCACTTTCTGTGTAACAAATACTTTGTATTTAATTGTATATGGCTATTTATGCTGCCTTCATATATTATGCAAGAGACAAATTGGTTACATTTTTTTAATTGAAAAAAGATGCTCACAATATATTCACCTGTACATTTGCCAGGTTTTCAATCAAATGATATATTTTATTTATATGCTGCTCATAAAGCGTTCTCCGGAGTGGCTAACAATAGCAATACTGTATTAAAATACATAAATCAACTATAAATAACTAAAAACTAATTTAAAGGAGAGGGTAGAATGATTACAATCTGTGATATTCTTTTCGCCTTCTCTTTCCTATAATTAAATGTTGACTAATATCTGCTGTAAGAAACAATCCAAGTTAAGAGCTAATTTTGACTAGATTTCCTGAAAATGTATTCCATAGTTTAATAGCATTACCCAGGGATGAAATGCTACCAGTTTGGACCGGTTCGCTCGAACTGGTAGTAATAAAAGCTACTGGTTCAGGCAAACTGGTAGTAAAAAAATGCTACTGGTTCGTCCGAATCAGTATTTTCAACTATCAGCTGTGCTGCGCAATTTATATTTGCTAGAAAGCAGGAAATCCTGCTTTCTAGCGAATCTAAATCGCGCGGCACAGCTGTTACCCCCCCTCGCTGTTCTATCTTACCTTAGAAAAGGCTTTTTAAGCCTCCTTTTTCAGCGCTGCGCGGTAGTACCTGCGGTGCGCATGAGCGTGAGATGCGTACTGTGCCTGCATGCGCGCAGCAAACCGATAGCGAAGTGAACCGGGAGCAAACTTTGGAGTATTTCACGCCTGGCATCACCTTATTCATATCTATTTAAAGACAAACAAACACACACACACACACACACACACACACACACACACGGCTAAAGGGTCTTTATATTCATTAGATGCAGTTCTCCTTGAACTCACTTCCTGTTATGAAATATATATTCATGCTGAAAAAGTTGTTCTTCTAAGACTTTTCCAGCTTTTTATTGGTTCAATACATGAACTTACATAAATAAGATCTGTTGTCAAGTTATTAAAAAGCTGAAAAGGTATTTACGCTTTCCTTTCCTAATGAATTATTAATGTTTCAGTTTTGTGGAAGGCATGCAGAGTGGACAATTTCTATCACAGACTAGTATATGAAGTAATTTGGTTTATATTTTTCTCAAATTTCTGTTCTTTGCACGAAGTCATTAATCATTCTGAATCACTTAAACCAAGGTAAGTGAAGTGTAAAATAACATTAATTCTCTACTCATTCCTGCTTTCAAATAGGTTTAACTTAGTTTTCTACGTTAGAATAAGTTCATACTAACTTAGTTGCTGAGCTTTCAACACATATTATGTAAAGTCTTAGATATTAAAAAGATGGTCTTAATATATAAAAGTCCCAATGACATAATAAAAGTCATTTAACAAAATGTTCGTTTTTAAATAATATACTTTGTAGGTCCATAAGAATTGACTTTATTTAATGGACTCTCCATTTCCATCTTCCTTCTCCCTCCCTCCCTTTGAGAGACTGCAGTCAGTACTCAACAATATACTTTAATGATTCACCAGGTTTGAATTTTTAATTCTTGGAGAAATTCCCTCCAATTATAATTCACCACTGAATGCAAGTTGTTTATGGGGAGGACTCTGTTGGGATGAGTACTGTGCATTGCTGGGCCAAAAAAATATAAAAATGGTAAAGTAGGAAAAGCAAATTTGTTTAATTAATAACAAAAGAGGATGACCTATGATAGAAATTAATGGATTTCACATGATAAAAGTTGATGAACTGATTAAGAATAATTGGTAGATCATTCAAGATAATTTTTTGACAAGCTTAGCATTTCACAAGATGTGAAATGGGGTTACAATATTAATGTTCTGAAATATTGGTAAGTCTGTGCAATATGAGTTCTTTGCATACTGGTGGCAGAGATGAACGCTTAAAGAATTGAAATTTGCCAGCAAATGTCATATTATTAGAATGAAGGTAAGAATGTGTGTGTGTCTATACATATACATACACATACATACATACATACACATATATACACATACAAAATTATACAAGAAACTCATAGTACAAAATTCAGCAAGAAAGTCATAGTTGCAGTTTTTACAGCATACTTCATAGTGTTATTCCCATGGATTTCCTAGAACCTGCCACTGCTGCCCTGTTTTCCCTAAAATAAGACATCCCCTGATAATAAGCCCAAATGAGCTTTTGAGTGCATGGCAATAAGGCCAAGCGCTGATTTCAGGGTTCAAAAAAATATAAGACAGGGTCTTGTTTTTGGGGAAACATGGTATTAGCATAGCAGTGTTATTCTCAAAACTTTGAAACAGTAGCTCAGCAAAGTTCAGAAGCACAGAAAGCTAAGGCTATGCAATATGATAAGCCTCATACTTCATGAACCATCCAGGTAATTGCAAAAGTGGATCCATTTTTTAACCTCCTTTTTTATACTTTTTTTGTACATATTCTATACATTCAAGGCATGGTGCCATGTGACTCTGATCTTTCCCTCCAAAATTAAAGGAATACCCTTATGGGCATCTGAGTTAATTTACACTCAGGCTTATGGTCATGGGTGATTTCAACTTGCTGTCAATTGGTGAAACATTGGAGATGGCTCGGGAGTTCATGGCTTCCATGACGGCCATGGACCTGACCCAGTTAGTTCATGGCCCCACTCACAGGGGGGGACAAACTCTGGACTTGATTTTTATCTCTGACCAGTGGTTGAGTGGTCTTATTATAGGGGATATAGATATGAAACCCTTGTCATGGTCAGATCACTCACTCCTTCATCTGGACCTTCGAACCACTACACCCTGCTGCAGGGAGGTGGAGCCAATTAGGTGGGTCCGCCCCAGGCGCCTGATGGATCCTGATAGGTTCCAGATGGAGCTTGGGCCATTTCCTGAAGATCTGGCACACAACTCGGCCGAGGACCTGGTGGTTGCCTGGGATCAGGCGGCTAGTGGGGCCTTGGATCGAGTCGTGCCTTTGCGGCCTCTGACCCAGTGTCGATCCCTCGCGGCTCCTTGGTTCACCGAGCAGCTGAGGGAGATGAAACGCTGGAAAAGATGCCTAGAGAGCGATTGGAGGGCTAGTCTCGCTGAATCTGACCGAACACTGGTAAGGTCGCATATTAAGACCTACTTAGTGGTGATAAAAGCGGCAAAGTTTAATTACTTTTCTGCTCTTATTGCGTCATCAGAGAATCGTCCGGCCGCCCTGTTCAGGGTGACCCACTCCCTGCTCCACCCGGGAGCATGGGAGGACCCCCTGGAAGGCAGGGCCGAGGATTTCGGACAATATCTGTATGACAAAATCGCTCAGATCCAGGGGGATTTGGACTCTGACTGGACAGATTCGGGCAGGGTGGCGAGGAATAGTCTTGAGAACGTTATCTGGGAAGAGTTTGACTCTGTGACCCCTGATGACGTGGACAGGATTCTGGGGAGACTTAGTGCGGCTACATGTTTACTGGATCCGTGTCCCTCCTGGTTAGTACTGGCTTCCTGGGAGGTTACACGAGGCTGGCTCCAGGGAATTATTAACGCTTCATTGAGTGAGGGTTACTTCACCACGGCCTTGAAAGAGGTGGTGGTGAGGCCTCTCCTCAAGAAGCCTTCCCTGGACCCAGCAGTATTAGCCAACTATCATCCTGTCTCCAACCTTCGCTTTGTGGCGAAGGTTGTCGAGAGTGTGGTCGCACAACAGTTTCCGCAGTACCTGGAGGAAACGTCTTATCCAGATCCATTCCAGTCGGATTTCAGGCCCGGGCACAGCACGGAAACAGCATTGGTCGCGTTGGTAGATGATCTCTGGAGGGCTCCTCTGTTCTGGCCCTGTTAGACCTCTCAGCGGCTTTTGATACCATCGACCATGGTATCATGCTGCACCAGTTGGAAGAGTTGGGGATGGGGGGGCACCGTGTTACGGTGGTTCTCCTCCTTTCTCTCAGACCGGTCACAGTTCGTGTTGGCAGGGGGGCAGAGGTTGACCTCGAGGCCTCTTATATGTGGAGTGCCTCAGGAGTCGGTCCTCTCACCCCTTCTGTTCAACATTTATGTGAAGCCGCTGGGCGAGATCATCCTTGGCTTTGGGGTGAAGTACCATCAGTACGCTGATGACACCCAGCTGTACATCTCCACCCCAGGCCACCCCAACGATGCCCTTGAAGTGATGTCCCAGTGCCTGGAGGCTGTGCGGATCTGGTTGGGGAGACACAGGCTCAAGCTCAACCCTTCCAAGACTGAGTGGCTGTGGTTCCCGGCATCCCGATATAGTCAGTTGACTCAATCACTGACTATTGCGGGGCGAGTCTTTGGTCCCCTCGGAGAGGGCTCACAATCTGGGAGTCCTCCTGGATACACAGTTGTCCCTGGAGGAACATCTGATGGCTGTTGCCATGGGGGACTTTTGGTCAGGTTCGCCTGATCCACCAGTTGCAGCCCTTTCTTGATCGGGATTCCTTGTGCACAGTCACTCATGCCCTCGTCACCTCTCACTTTGACTACTGCAATGCTCTCTACATGGGGCTCCCCTTGAAGAGCACCCGGAGGCTCCAACTGGTCCAGAACGCAGCAGCGCAGGTAGTGATGGGAGCAACATGGCGCTCCCATACAACACCTCTCCTGCATGAGCTGCACTGGCTCCCAGTGGTCTTCCAGGTGTGCTTCAAGGTGTTGGTTATCACCTTTAAAGCGCTTCATGGTATAGGACCGAGTTATCTTCGAGACCGCCTGCTGCTACCGACGGCCTCCCATTGACCTGTGCTCTCCCACAGAGAGGGCCTCCTCGGGGTGCCATCAGCCAAACAATGTAAGCTGGTGACCCCCAGGGGGAGGGCCTTCTCTGTGGGGGCACCTACCCTCTGGAATCAGCTGCCCACAGAGATAAGGAGAATCCAAGACCTCGGTGCTTTCCGCTTGCCCTTAAAACCTTCTTTTTCCAGCAAGCCGGGCTGGCCTAACACTTTTTAAAATGTTTTTAATTGTTTGTTATTGTTTTTAATCATGGGGCCAAATTTATATATATATATTTAATTGTATTTTAATGTTTGTAGTTTATGCTTTTACTTGGCTGTTCACTGCCCTGAGTCCTCAGGGAGAAGGGCGGTATACACATTTAAAAATAAAATAAAATAAATTTAAATAAATTTAAATGAAGAGATGGAAGAGGACTGACAAGACCTGGCTAAAGAGACAAAATATGAAATTCTCTCACGATGACTTTAAAAAGCTTGTCCACTATTGTTAGACGAACGATAGTGATTATGTGGAAGACATTTCAAGGCTTATTTTCCCGTTACATGTATTAAAATATCCCTACTTAAACTAAAGATATGGAGGTGGAGGCTTTAAAATTCATTTAATCTTTATATTTATCCTTCGCAATACTTTTCTTTCAAATAGTATTGGTTATTTCTAGTGTACCAAGCCCACAAAACTATTTTCATATGGATCCTACCTTACCTATTTATTTTGGAGCATGTGGTCTCAGTTATACCATTCCCTTGGCAAAGACCCCTACAGTTCATAAGGAATACGTTATTAAAGTTTCATGCACTGCATGCCATTACAATAAAAAGAAAGCATAAATGAGGTATTTCAGTTCGTTCTGTAAATATTTGCATCTTTTTTTCCTGAGACACAAAGCAAGCTGTGTGCATTATTTACTTCTCTTCTTCTTCCACTAGAATTGCTGCACACCTCAGGTACAAAAGTTTATCCTCCACTTCTGCTTTTGTGATAACTTTTTTCGTCGTTAGTTATTTGCCTTCCTTTTTACCCCGTATAATATCACATTGTATAGAGCTCATTTCAAGTATTTTTGAATAGCTGTGCCAATGTGCAGTCCTTTCAAAGCTTGTAAAATAGCTCTGAGTAACAACCAGACCCTTGAGTTTTTAAATAATTCTATTAGATTTCTTTTAGAAGCAGGCTCATCTTCCTGATTCTATCTTTTACTGAATCTAGTTTTCTAGAATTGGACTCTCAAAAATAAAATAATTTCATAATTACATTCTCTGGCTATTCTGTATGGATTCTTCTTTACTATAGATGCTAGCCAGTGGTGGGATTTAATTTTTTTTATTACCAGTTCTGTGGGCGTGGCTTGGTGGGCATAGTGGGGCTTGGTGGGCATGGCTTGATGGCCATGGCAGGGGAAGGATACTGTAAAATCTCTATTCCCTCCCCAGTCCAGGGGAAGGTTACTGAAAAATCCCCATTTCTTCCAGAACAGCTGGGACTCAGGAGGCAGAGAATAGATGGGAGCAGGACCAATCAGAGGTGGTATTTACCGGTTCTCCGAACTACTCAAAATTTCCGCTACCAGTTCTCCAGAACTGGTCAGAATCTGCTGAATACCACCTCTGATGCTAGCTATAAAGACAACGGCTCTGTCAATATTATGATTTGGGAAGGCCATCCAAAAAATAAATAACCTTTGTTCTTTTAATACTTTTATTTCCGATTAATCAGAAATAAACAATTGAGTCTTTAATTGGGTGTGAAACAATTGAGTCTTTAATTGCTACTTTTGTCATTTGAAGAAAGAAAATACTTTTCCATTGTCCACCTTTTTAAACATTTGATTTTAATATCAGGTTGTTGTACTATGAATAGTTCAATTTCTCCTCATTAAATAGCATATCTATATTTTTAACTGTTTATGGTCTGCAGGAAACTCAGTTATGGCCTTTGCAAACAGTCTTGAAAAAGAAATTCAGATAACAAACAAGGCAAGATAGAAGTGGAATTTAGAAGTGAATAAACTATTGTCTCACTGAAATGATATAAATTTATATGGATGAATGGACAACCACATGAGAGATTCTTATGCATAAGCTGATGTGCCTGGTAGAGGAAGAAATGATGCTAGAATCATGATAACTGGAGTTGTAAACTGAATTGGCAATGACTTTTGATTTGCAGCAGTTATGAAAAAGGTAAACTCATAACTAGTAATCCATGCATACTTACATATCCATCATGATTTTCTCTTTGGATTGAGAAACATTATGGAGAGTATAGACAAGGAGTAAGAAACCAAAGAAATTAAAGGCATGAGATATGAAAAGGATACATAATTTTTATATATAAGAAGAACACATATATATTCCCTCTCTTCTTTCCATCTTTGCCAACCATTACATTTGCATTTTTTCCTTTCTAAACAGATAGAATTTAGCTATTACTTTTTGTTCATTCTTAGGTGCTTAAATCATTTTTATTTGAAGGAGGGTTACTTTTTCATCTCATAGTAATTCATCCATTCATGTCACATGCTATTTTTTCTGGTTCATCAATTATCACCATGCACTGGAGCATAACATGGTGCTATTACCTATGGATTTCTATTTCTATATGCACTCATTAAAACTAGATGTTCATACATTTTGACATACATTTTAGCTCTTTCATTCATAATTAAACCTATACTTTCACTTCCCTATCAGCTTCACAAAGTCAGAGAAATTTGATTCAAATCTGTTATATTGTTCCCCATTTTCTTAGTTTTATAGACATACAATATGTCTACTTTTTACTTTACCATATACTGATTTTACATTCCAATCTCCTGTCCTCCATATGCCATGGCTATTACCAGATGGACCCATACTGTACACTCCCAGTTAAGATAAAGCTATTAGCACATTTTGGCCAGCATGCCCCAAATGTAACTGAAGCCCAGTTTTATCCCTAGTATGTTCTACACCTCTAATGTAGAAATCATCTTTCAAGTACAGATGTTGTTATCCACATCCTGTTAGTTAGAATTGTAGGGTCATACCTGAAGAAAGAGGCTGAAAATAAAATTAATACTTTAGATTCCTTAAAATGTCTTGCAATAGGATATAATTTTGGCCACTGATGTAGGTAAAGGTCATGCCATTATGCTTGCTGAGGAAAAATGTAGCTGGGTCAAAGTATCATTAGATTTGTTTTGGGTGATTTCAGAAACTCAATCTCTCCTAAAGCTTTGACAACAGTAAAAATAAATAGCAATAGCACTTAGACTTATATACTGCTTCATAGTGCTTTTACAGCCCTCCCTAAGTGGTTTACAGAGTCAGCATATTGCGCCCAACAACCTGGATCCTCATTTTACCCAACTCAGAAGGATGGAAGGCTGAGTCAACCTTGAGCTGGTGAGATTCGATCTGCTGAACTGCAGCTAGCAGTCAGCTGAAGTAGCCTGCAGTACTGCACTCTAACCACTGCGCCACATTTAAATAAAATGTGCACATCTGGATAGTTCCAGTGTATTGCAATGTAAGTCAATGATGGAATCTGCCCAATAGCCTTAATCATATGATGTCCATGTACTAGTATACTAAAAAAAAAAAGGAGGGGGGAAATCACTTAATTTCTTAATACATATTCCAAGCAGAGGGCAGGTGGCTGGTAGTACAAAGCCCTTCTTGATACAATTCTAATTTTTGTACCTTGGAAATAGGTAACTTTTCATCTGCTTGATTACTTTGTGGAGGAATAATTTTTGGTTAAATTATGAGGTGCCCCAAAATAAGTAAACAAACAAACTGCTTTGGGATTTGTACCTGTGAATTCTAATGAAGAGGAAATGTGCTTGACAATATGTGTGTGATCGAAATGTATGACAATCTAATGACATATTAATAGCCATTTCATTTAGCCAAATAAGTATAATTGCTTGTTGAAAATAAACATTTAAAAAGTGATCCAGTGAGGACCTAGCTGATCATAAAAACTGTAATTTTGTACAATGTGAAAAGCTTAACATGGGTAAGTGCAGCTGTAATCACCAATAATTATTAAAGGATTTACCCTCAGAGTCAACCGCTATCTTTAACTGCAATTATAGTACATAACTACTGTCTAACCTTCAAAAGTTGGAGGAAGAAAGTGACCTTAGATGCCCAAGGTCAGTTGATTGCTAGCATAATGTCAGAAACTGTAGTTAACCACAATAATGGAAATCACAAAGATATTTATTGCTAAATAAACAACACTACATGTTAGAGAAATCTATATCCTCTTCTATCAATATTTGTCTAAATATATATTTTAGTCACTTTGCAGAATTCAGCATGCAGAGTAAAATATATTTCTTCCCTTCAAAGGAAAGAAACATTTGAGAGATATGACATTTGTTGATATTTTACTAGACTGAGGAAGTTAGAAACCAGGTGACTTTGAGTTCTAGTTCCACCTCAAGTATGAAAGCCAGCTGTCTTTCTTTAAGTCAGTCACTTTTCCTCAGACCAATACACCTCACAGGGTTGTTGTGGAGAAAATAAGAGGAGGAAGGAATATTAGGTATGTTCAACATCTTGTTTTATTTATAAAAATAATAAAGGTGGGGTATAAGTATATGAATGGATGAATAAATAAATACTGTATATTCTTTGTTGCCTCATTCAGCCTTAGTTTCTGCATCATTTATTAGGGTTTAAAAATTGAGTGGTCCCACTTTTATTTTCCTGAACACTCTCAGAAATGCTCTAAAAGTGAACTTCCTTGCTCCCTGCTTTAAAATAGAGAATGAGGCAATATAAAAATGATTTTAGGGATTTTTTTTTCATGGTTTGCTTTCTGCTAGCTGGGCATTCTGGGATTATAATACAAATCTATCAATAAAATTTCAAATTGGGAAAAAGATGCCTTAAAATGTGTAATATAAGTTTAATAATATATTGCACCATACAAAGTTTTGCTGCAAGTAGAAAGTTAAGTTTCAATTCAATTCAGTGAAAAAAAACCTCAGTAGGTGGTTTTCGAAAAGAAAAGTTGCTATTTCTCAGCCTAAACCACCCCAGATTGTGGTTGTGTAAATAAGAGATAAGAAAGGTACTCTACATCATAGGTGAGTCAGATCAAAAAACAGGATCCGGGGAGTTGACTTTTATAGATGTGAAGAGCTGACTTGTAGCCATGGTTCATAGCTTCCTGGCATAACATATTTCTGTCAAATAAATAAATTCCATAGATTGCGGTGTGCAGGGCCGAATTCTCAGTGCAGACACTTTTCTGCCAGTCAATCTCTTAAAAGAAAAAAGATGTTGAATATAGTGCCATGCTTTAATAAAATTAAATTATGGAAGCTGCATTTTTATCTTTTATGCCTGGCATTTACAGAGAAAATTACTTTGTCTTGAACATCATGGCAGTTGAAAGTTAATCTGAAATGGAAGCTGGTATGCATTTTTGATATTACTATAGGACTTTTTTTTTTTATAGGAGAACATTATGGAGTCACCTCAACACACATAATGTTATTCTTACTACCCAGAGCAGAATAGGACAGTTGGTCAAAGAAAACTGAAATGAAAAGGAACAGTGACTGAAAGAAAAATTGATCGTTGATGTACACTAAACTTGATATTTGGCAGGACTAAAATGAATAGAGCTTTTAAACACTGTACATGAACTCATCTTAATATTCTCATTTAATTTATTCCCAAGGAAATTAATTAATGCATGACATCATGTTACCTTGGAATCAGATAATATTGAACAATCCGAAGATGTTTCATATATCATTTGTAGGTCATTTACTCTGCTCCTCTAAAAATAATATAATAATTTTAATTTGTTTAATATAGTCCCCTAAAAAATAATATGTGCGTAGTATATAAATCATAGAGTAATGAGAAGGGGCCATTTAAGCTGTTCAATGTCCTGCAGGGGAAAAAAAAACAATTGTAACCAACTTGCCTTCCATTGAGGACCTGTATACTGCACAGAAAGAGGGCTAAGAAAATACTTACAGACTCCTCACATTCTGAACATTAACTGTTTCAACTTCACCCCTTGGGACACTGCTACAGGGCATTGCATGCCAAAACAACTGACACAAAGACATTTTTTTCCCATATGCCATCACTCTGCTGGACATCTAATTTTCATAGTATTGACTTACGGTATGTCTATGTATATTTACCCATATAGTATGGCTGTATTTCTGCTAGCCTTCTCTTCTTTTCTAGTACCTTCTCTTATTGATATCACTATTATAATTTTTATTCCTTTGCTGTTTTGTATGTACACTGAGAGCTTATACACACAATTCTAATGTGTGTGTCTAATCACAGTTGGCCAAATAAAGTATTCTATTCTATTCTATTCTATTCTATTCTATTCTATTCTATTCTATTCTATTCTATTCTATTCTATTCCATTCCATTCCATTCCATTCCATTCCAATAGCATTTAGACTTATATACCACTTCACAGTGCTTTACAGCCTCTCTAAGCAGTTTACAGAATCAGCATATTGCCCCTAACAATCCAGGTCCTCATTTTTACCAACCTTGGGAGGATGGAAGGCTGAGTCAACTTTGAGCCTGGTCAGATACGAACTGGCAAACTGCTGGCAGCCGGTGATCAGCAGAAGTAGCCTGCAGTACTGCATTCTAACCACTACACCACAAGCAGCCCAGGGGTGAGTTCTACTTACCTTTACTACTGGTTCGCAGCGGGACCGCACCCTCTTCTGTGCATGCGCAGAAGCGTTTTGATGATGTCAGGGTCGGTTGGTGGAGCCTCCCACCTGTTTTATTACTGGTTCTATAGAACTGGTGTGAACTGGGGACCACTGAAGTAGCCCCAATATCCAAATTAAAGCAATCCTAAAAGAAAACTATCTACCTTTCACTCCAGCCCATCACTGAAAGGGAGCCCACCACTTTTTTGAGTAATTGGTTTCACTGTGAAACTGTTCACTGTTTTCTAATTGTTAGAAAACATCAGAAACTGCCTTCCTGTAACTTAAATCCATTGTTCCATGTCCTGCATCCTGGAATGAACAGGCAACAGGTCTCCTTTCCTTTATATGGCAAGTTTCTAGGTATATAAAGAATTCTACCATATCTTTCTTTATCCTTCTGTTCTCAAGGCTAAATATGCTTGATTCCTTTCATCTCTCTTCAGAGATTTAGGGTTTAACGGTGCTACTCTGTTGCTTGTTAGAAATGGAAGTCACCCTCTATCTCTCCACCGCTTACCTTCAAACTAAGTTCAGAATATGGTTTTCTGTTGTATTCCCAAAATATATTTTCCCATGTTATGTTGCCTCAAGTGCTCATGTTCATTTGGATTAAGTTGCTTAAATTGGTTGCAGCAATGCTCTGTCTACTTGGCAAAGGAAGGAATGGCCTTTCAATTGTACCAGTGCTTGTACATGTACCCTAATATGTTCTATAACTCTACTTAACCTTCCAAACAAATGGTTAAAAAAATAAATGGCAATCCTCTGAACTTTTTTTTTTTTTTTTTTGAGAAAGCCTGGAAGAAAACACATACTGAAGAAAAGAAGTGATTTTAAAATGCATTTCTATCAAGTTTTGAAATTAGAATTTTTCTTTCGCTAAGCAAATATTAAGCTATTTCATCATTGCTGATAAAGGAAAATACAGAACATATTAGAGTGCACACTCTTTTTAAGCTTTGATTTTTATTAAATTTGTGTGTCGCCCATCTCATTGTCAAGTGACTCTATTTGTATTTGTTGTTTATTCTTTCTTTATTTTTTACAACAGTACACAATATAACCAAAGTATAAGATAAACAACAGTAACAAAATTAAATTAAACCATCAGGAAAAAGAAAAAAAAAGCATTTCATCTTTTATATTAAACACAGATAATCATTGGCTTACAATATACTGTATACCATATAATGCTACATTATAATTAGATAAATATATTATTGTAAAGTACAATAAAATCTGTGTCAAGAGAAAGACATATTGCTTCAATTTTTGATAAATATAAAATATTATTTTTCTTAGGTTAGATAGGTTATACATTTCCAAAAGCCAATCCTTTACATCTGGAATAATGCCATTTTTTTCAATTGCTCAACTTGATTCTTTTAGCCAGCCTAATGCATTGTATAACCATAATTCCTCATAGTCAGGTTCCAGAGCTTTGATATATAATTCAACATCATATTAACTAATTTTACATTTAAAGATTTCTCCAGAAATCTATTAATATACATTAAAATAGCGCACCAGAGAAGTGTCAAGGAATCAGAGGATGAAACAGTGAAATTCTGATGTCCATCCTTTCAAATAGATTCTTTGATAGACGTAACTCCAAACAAAATTTCTTGGTGAATTAACTTCAATTTTAAATATTTTGATACCATTTTATTAGTTCTAAGAGTATGAAACTATTGAGGTGACATTAACAAAGTTTCCAATTCATGTTTGATATAATGCTATGTTGTGGGTCTAACTTCATTGCATGGTTAGACACATGACTAATGATTCTTCTTTTGTTGCTTGCCATATTTAGGTGAATATTCCATCACTTTCTGTAGTCTTCTAATTTGGTAATGACTGATCTAATTTAACCTTTCAGTACTAGAGGGTCTTATAAATAACAATTATTTTCTAAGGTGTTTTGGATGTTGACCTATTCACTATACAGTATTTCAGTTTACTCCTTTTATCTTCATTTGATCTCCTTGGAATAGGTTGGTTTCTGTCCATGTGTCCTTTAACATACAAAGGAGCCTGGTGGCGTAGCTGATTAAGCACTCTTACAGTGCACCAGCTGTCTGCAATTACTGCAAGTTCAAATCTCACCAGGATCAAGGTTGACTCAGCCTTCCATCCTTTCTAAGGTAGGTAAAATGAGGACCCAGTTTGTGGGGGCAATAAGCTGACTTTGTATAAATATACAAAAGTATGAAGGCTATTGCTTAACGCATTGTAAGCCGCCCTGAGTCTCCGGAGAAGGGCGGCATATAAATCAAAATAAAAAAAAATAAAAAAAATTCTAGGTTAGTTACTTTCTTCTGAATTCAGAGATCTTTTGAAAGAGCTTCCTTGTATTTCAGTATCTGTTTCCATCTTTAATGTCTTTAAAGTTATTTCAGGACTGTTGTTTCTGACATTTTTGTGTTTTTTTGCTTGTCTGCTCTTCTTGGCAATTTCCATGGTTTGTTCCTACTTCCAGTTTGCTTTCTTCTCTTTCTTTATTTTTGGAAGTTTCTTTTCATATTCATACTTAATAACTTCTTTAAGTTCATTCCACAGTTCCTCTGGCTTCTAATAATGAGGTTTAGGACTTCATAGTGATCCCTGATGTTCTACTTAGACCTCTAAAGAAATAAATGAAGCAAGGGACAGCATTCATTTTCTTGACATTAATTATACCTGAGTCGTAATCCATCCATTTATACCTAGCTCAATCTTCTTTAAAAGATTCAACATATTTATTTCCACATATTTAGAAGTATTTGGGGGAATATAAAGTCCCAAGTACTTAACATAGTTAGTTAGAATCAACTCTCCAACTCTTTGTATAAATGTGTTAATATATTGGAAACTAAGGAAAATAAAGATTTCTCCCAGTTAATCTTATAATACTTCTGAAATCTTGTCTACCCATGTAAAATGAGGCACTTATCCAAAATTGCTAACATATCATTGCCATGTAAAAAATAATTTACACTTACATCTCACCAAAGTAAATATTCATAAAGCTCAAAGATTGCTTTTACAATAATTTGTGTTCAAGGTTCAAGAATCAAATTTAAAACCAAAAGCGTAAGTGAGAGTTTCCGCTGAGTACTACATTGTAACTCAAAGGAGTCTGAAATCATTCTTATGACTCTAGCACAGAGTAAGTTGCAGATAATAACAAAATCCCTTCAAAAATCATCTTGAATCATCACTTTAAGCTGCTTATGCTTACATGTATCTGTATTTTGATGCTTTAAGGATGTATGTAAAAATTGAACTTATTTTTGTATACTTAAAGTATATATGTGTCTGTACATGTAAGACATATGCATACATAAGCACATATGTCCAGGAAGTCTTGGCCACAGGAAGAAAAGAGATTTGGTAATTCTTTTTGCTGAAAGAGAAAGGTAAATTGACAAAACAGGAGGGAATATAGGCTACTGTATGGGATTAAGCATAATGAGCATGGCACAGATGCAGTTTAAATAATAAGTGTGGAAATGTTATGAAAGATAAATTATCTCTCAAATAACAAGGACATATGCTATGAAGAGCTTTATAGCACTTTAAATTGTAACCAGATGCCAACTAGTAAACTGGTATGGCTACCCACCAATAATGTTACGTGCAGGTAGTGTGGCATGCCCATAATTTTCTATGACATTGTATTCTTGAGCAGCTGCAGCTTCTAAGTGGTATTCAAGGACAATTCTATGTGGATCACATGAAATAAACTAAATGTGAAGTATTGGTAATCACAAGTGTGGGTATATTTGCCATTCAAAATGAATTGTCTTCCTGGTCATGTGAATTTAAATGTCCTTCCCTAGGTTACAGCTTCTACTTGATCTCAAGCAGGGACTATGAGTCCAACAAGACTTCCAAATTGCATACTGAAGGTGGAAGTGCAACTCCATTCAGGACCAAATCTCCGAATACCCATCAAACCATTGAATCTTTCCAGACCAATGAATGACTTGCCCAATACTCTTATAGACATTAAACAAGAAGGGGAAGAAACATGAAGCCTGGGGCAGTCTATGATGACTTATCATAGGAGAGTGAAACAGAATTATTATGTACCATTATCTGTAAATTTACATTGATTCCTGTACAATCTCCATTAGAATCTTCTCAATTTATTGATACATTCGTTGGCAATTATCTGGATTCTTGTTTCATCTTTTTTGAAATTATAGGTAATATTTAACTTCTTGTGATTGACCATCTGGCACTTCACAGTTTCCTAAGATTTCCAAAGATGAAATTTGGGCAGATCATCAGCAAATTCTTCAGTTTTCTAGGATGTAGTTTATCTTGTCCAGCTTGGATGCAGTTCAACATTTAAGCTAATTCAGCTTTAGGCATGGATCATCATGCTCTTTTCAGTTGCCCTACTATGGTTTTGTATTGTCTTGTTGTGGACTTGTGATTTAGCTGCTATTATTATAATTGTATTATCATATATCACATCATATATGACATTACCATATCATCTCACTCATTTCACTCATTTCATCTCACTCATTTCACTCCAACTTTTCTGTTACAATTTCTACAATTATGGTTATCTATATGTACTATTCTTTGGTAACCTGACACTCTTTTTGCCTCTTGTATGTATTTCAGTTCCACATCCCTATTTTTTCCTCCTTGTCCTTCTTCCTAAACTATCACATGATTCTTCTGCTGCCCTGCATTTCTTTTTCTCAATGGAATTGTTTTTTTTGACTGTGCACTTAATTTTCTTTTTTAAAGAAATCCCCATTCATTTTTTCTTCCATTTAGCTTCTCTGACATGGAACCTTACTTATGAGGGTTCTTTGATCATCTCCAAGCTTGATTGTTTTCTTGCAGACATTTCACTATCCAAACTAAGTAACATCATCAGTGCACTAATGATGTTACCTAATTTGAATATTGAAACATCTGCAAGAAAACAACCAAGCTTAGATAACACCAAGGACCCATCATTTCAACTGTGAGCTACAAATATTCTCCTATATTGGAACCTTATTTACCATTTATGAGTTTATTAAAATATACTTTCTACTCTCTCGGGTCCAAGAAAATATCTTAAATGTCTTGTTTCAAACTTCAGTATCACCTGGCCATCTTCTCTAGTTTTCTCCAGCTGCTTCCATTTCTTTCACTAAGTTTTAACTTATGAATATTAATGACTATGGCTATAGACATTTTTTGAAGAGGTGCCCAATTCAATAAAGCTTCAAAAGAATTCACTTCACTGAGCCATTGTAGGAGAGCTGTATTACTGTATGGCAGCAGTGAAATCCATTTTTTTTTTACTACCGGTTCTGTGGGCATGGCTTGGTGGGTGTGGTGTGGCTTGGTGGGCATGGCAGGGGAAGGATCCTGCAAAATCTCCGTTTCCACCCCACTCCTGGGGGAAGGATATTGCAAAATCTCCATTCCCATCTCACTCTGGGGCCAGCCAGAGGTGGTATTTGCTGATTCTCTGTACTACTCGAAATTTCCGCTACCAGTTCTCCAGAACCTGTCAGAACCTGCTGGATTTCACCCCTGCTCTATGGTGACAAAAAAAATAAAAATAAAACAAAACCAAAAGGATTCTATTATCACCTTTTCTGACTAACACTTTTTATTATAATGTATAAGTGTCCCAAAAGCATATGCCCTTCAATAACAAAGGTACCATTAGACTCATTGAAACAGATTCTTAAATTGCAACAGGGACTTGCTTCAAAGTAGCAAACTGAATTAGGTGGCTTCAAAGTTTCTTTTAAAAGCCCTTGATGGATTTAGTGATTTTTCTGCTCTTTCTTGGGCTGTTGCAGGCTACGTACAAAACTGTAACTTCATTTATATTTATGGAGAATACTGAATGAAGGATGAATTGTGTGCAGGCTTTCTGACATTGACATGAGTAGTCAACCAATTTATCACTGTATTTATCTTTATGTTTATCAGAGATCTTTATGGTAGTAAGTATAATATTGCTATCCTTTCACTTTCTCTTAAAAGGTTGAACCTTGCACTTTCTTGTGCTAATGAAATATTACACTACAATGTTGGTACTGCCAACACAACTGAGAGTGCAATTTAGCTCCTTTGCATGAGTTTAAGGCTAATCAATCTAGTATAAACTCTTATGTTCCTATACCACATGAAAGCCAAGGAATATTGTGACCTAGGCACAAGTAGTTATTACCAGACACAATCAGTCCTAAACAAACATATTTTATTAGAACAGCGGATAATTGCTTCATTCTCATCTTAGTCCAAATTAATTCCAAAACAAATTCTTCATAAACAGTCCTTCGGCCTTATCACCAACCTTTGTCTTTTTGGCTTTTCTTGGCAAAACCCCACAATAAACAAATGTAGCAATGTTACTTTCCTACAAAGAGCTGTTGCTGCTCTTTTAAGCCTTCTGGGAGGGGCCAATCATCTCCTGGCCTTACTCCCGAGTTGTCCTTTTTGCTTTAGTTGCTCTTGCCTTCTAGCAGCTCTTCGCATGTGTGCATTAGGAACAGGCTCCTCCTGTTCCTTTGCCTCTCTGCTATCCACCTCTGGAGGCTCCGGAGTCCACGCATTGCTCCCGGATGGCCATGGCCCCATCTCTGCTTCTGATGCAGAGCCCTCTTCCGGGCCTTCCCCTGACTCTAGGACTGGTCCATTGTCCTCCCCAGCCTCCTCACTGTCCGACTCCACTGCCAGCTCCGCAGGCTGCTGGCAGACCACAACAAAGAAGGTCTCTGCTAGATAGGGTCAGCTTGCCATAACTAGAAATTCAATAATCAGAAGGAGTTGAACACACCACCTCTTTCCTTATCTTTAGAGTCATGCCAAACTTGACTACTTTAGAAATTCGAGCAAAAAAGATTATTATTTTATTTTATTTTATTTTATTTTATTTTATTTTATTATTTTATTTTATTTTATTTTATTTTATTTTATTTTATTTTATTTTATTTTATTTTATTTTATTTTATTTTATTATTTTATTTTATTATTTTATTTTATTATTTTATTTTATTATTTTTAATATTGGATAAATTCTACTTTGGTTTTGACAGTCTAAACCTTTTGTTAGACAGATTTAAGGCTCCTGTACTGTATTTTTTTCATTAACATTATTTATTTATTTATTTATTTTATTTTATTTGATTTGTATACCGCCTTACTCCCGAAGGACTCAGGGCGGTGAACAGCCAACAATAAAATACATAAATACACAAAATTTAAAAACCCGATAAAATCAAATTAAAGTTTTTGGCCCAGACAAATTAAAATACCCCAATAATTTAAAAACAGATTAAAATTTACATATTTAAAAAGGGAAGAGATCAGGCCAAGCCCGCTTGATGGAATAAAAAGGTCTTCACAGCACGGCGGAAGGAGCGCAGATCCGGGATCCTCCATATCTCCGGGGGGAGCTCATTCCAGATGGTAGGTGCCCCCACAGAGGAGGCTCTCCCCCTAGGGGCCGCCAGTTGACACTGTTTGGCTGACGGCACCCGGAGGAGTCCCTCTCTATGAGAGCGTACTGGCCGGTGGGAGGCTATTGGTGGTAGTAGGTGGTCCCGTAAAAGGAGATACAGCAGGGATAATTCAAGCTTTTCTCTTTTTTTTAAATTCAGATCCTGAAGTATTTCAGATTGAATTGGCTTGCTTCCAGATCTTGAATCTAAGCATGCCCTTTTTCAATGTTGAATCTCCAAATGAAATGAAATCAGAACTGAATCACACATCCTTACTAATGGTTGCTGGCCAACATAATTATAATTTAGAAAAAAATATTGTGCATGATGTTAAAACTTGAACATCCATGAGAGTAGGTTTCTTACTTTATTTATTTAGATATCTGAAATTCTTATTGTGAAAATGGCCTCTATAGGGCTCTGCATTGAAGAAAAGGAAGGAAGAAATAATATTTAATAATGAGATTGCCTGGCCTATACTGCTCCCTGTCCCCAATGTTGAAGCCATCTCTGTCATCCTTGTAGATATCTACAGATGAAAATTACAATCCTGTTAATAATTTGCTGGGTTCACACATCATGCTCATCCATACCTTGCTTTTCACATCATTTATTTAATCGATTTAACAGCTACTCAATCTCTGAAGCAATTCATGGGTGTTTACATCAATAAAAGAATGTGAATTAAAGCAACACAGAGATGGAAACAATCTTAAAAGAATTAAGAACCCACACTGCAGAAAAAGCACAGAAACTGGACAACCTACAAACATCAACTAGTTACAAACAAGTCAGTATCAGAAACAGAATCATGAATCATCTTGTTCAGGGCTTGTTGAAAGAGCCAGGATTTCCTTTAACCACCATTTTTGAAAAACAAGCCAATAGCGATTCATAATATTAAGTCAGAAAACAAGCCATTATTGATAAGGTCACACCTTTCAGGAAGCCAAAGCCAAATAATTATATTGGTTTAAACCAGGATTTTATGCATTTTCATACAAACTCTAGACAACCTGTGACCCCTTGGGTCATCCTTTCAAAGACATTTCTTTACCAGATTCCTTAATGCCTTCAACAATGCCAGAGCCTTGAAAATAGATTATGTTGAACATAGCTAACATCAGCACAGGAAATGTTTTATGATATTTTGTATTATGTCAGAAACTAGTTTATGATTACATTTATGTTATAAAATGTTTTTATAAAACTTACCAAATTGCAATTCCAGAGGAGTTATAGGTCCTGAATTTTGGAAACATTCTGTAAATTGGAGTACCACTTGAGGTATTTTTGTTGAAAAACATTTACCCATTTCACCCAGTTAACTGATGCAGGAACCAGATTTTTAGTAGCATATAGGTGGGTGACCAGTGGTGAAATCCAATTTTTTTTACTACCGGTTCTGTGGGCGTGGCTTGGTGGATGTGGTGTCGCTTGGTGGCCATGGCTTGGTGGGTGTGGCAGGAGAAGGATATTGCAAAATCTCCATTCCCACCCCACTCTGGGGCCAGCCAGAGGTGGTATTTGCCAGTTCTCCGAACTGCTCAAAATTTCCGCTACTAGTTCTACAGAACCTGTCAGAACCTGCTAGATTTCACCCCTATGGGTGACTATAACTCTAGTGCACTTGGCTATTTCTTTTTTGTTCAGATTGGCTTTGCTCTAGCCTTCTCTGTAATGTAACTTAATCCAGGGCACACAGCATGATACCTTCATTCTCCTACATTTATAGTGCACCTCTCTTCTTTAGAACGTATGGTAAATATCTAGGGATTTCTCGTTGTCTGCCATTTTATTAGCTTAGCTTCAGGAAAAGGGCTACTGTGTGCTTTCAGTCCAGAAGATAATGTAATAGCAGCTCTAGAAATAATAGCATAAGACTTCTTTAAGAAGCTTACTTGGAGGTTAAAGGTCCCCGCTTACTCTCCTGAAACACATTGTTAACCACTGTATTCTAAGAATCTAGAGGTGGGGGAAGACGGCTGGGATAAGTTTGAAGAGGTCTAATGAGCAAGCATCCAAGTGAATATCCCTGAGATTTCTAATAGCAGCAAGTTAGAGGTCACACAAACTGTGAAAAAAAAGCACAAGCCTAATTTGATATGAAAAAGCAAAGAAGTGAGCATGAAATGACTGAAAGAAATAATGGGTTTCTCCTTTGAATATGTGATTCAATGTGATTCCAGTGGGGAATTGTAATGACACAGTGAGAATGCACTTAAATAGCTCTGCATTTCATAAATGCAATGCCTATTATGTGACAGGTATAATAAAGTCCTTTATGCATGTACAGCTTTTGCAAAGAGCATTAAGGACTGCAGTGACACATCACAGAATCTGCATTTAAAATGCCCTTCTTCGGGTCCTCATTTCCAGTTGAAGGAATCTGGATCTTAAGGTTAAAAATAAATCTCTTTGAAATTAGAGAGAGCTGTTGGCAATTAAAGAACTTGCAGAATCTTGTCCAACAAATTTGTTACAAAGGGAACTGATTCTAGCTGGACCATCAGAATTGAGTTGCAAATTTCAGAATTTTCAGAATTATAGGCCTTTAGAAAGAGTGTGACATGGGGGTTGAAGAGCGATATTCAATCTTGGGAATGTTTGATGTTATGAGGACATTCTCTCCACTTTTTAAAAACCTGTTTAATTCTTTAACTTTTAATACTTTTACTCTTAACCATTTTAATTCTCTTTTAACTGTTCTTATTTATGCTTTCATATTATGGTAACTTTTTAGTTGTAAGCTGCCCAAAGTAATTTAAATGAGTTGGGAGGTGGAGAAATATGATGATTAAATAAATAACTTAAGAAATCACTCCAACTTGTTTGGCAAAGCTTTTTGCAAGGAACAGTACAGTACTTGGAGGAGTTTGCCTATAAGTAGTAGAGATTAGTGACTACATTGTTTTCCTTTTCAGTTATACACTTTTCATCTTGTTCAACTTGAGTATATAATCAATATGCTTGCGAAATTCAATATATCACAAATGTTCTTGACCGCTCCCCACCTTTCTTTAAATTGTAAACAGGTAAACCAATGACATGTGCAATCTTCTAGCTCCAGGAATCGGTACACTTTGAACAAAGGGTATTATTTCACTATAAATCCATCAATTAGGAGTTCATTGTTATTTCTTTCTTAGAAAAGGCTTCTTGGGTTGACACCCAAAGAGATATTTTAGAGAAAAAACTTTTCTTTGTATTTATTCCAAACACTACAAATGACATGGCACACCTCACAATGTGATTCTTGAAATCTGCACTTATTTTAACTTTATCATACCATAGATATGTATGCCATCCAAACCTCAGATCAGGACCTTCCATGTCCCATAACCTTTTATTCTTTAGAGTCACCCATTCCTTCATCCAGACCATATAGTGACATTCTTAAATGGTTCCATCATTATGGTCAATATTTATTCACTCTTGTGCCTTGTAGTATTTTAAAATTTTAATAATGACTCATTTATATTTTAATAATGACTTTTTTATATATTTGTTTTAATTAATTGTTGTACACTGTGGAAAGTCACTTTTTTGTAAGATAAATGGCCATATAAATTTGATAAATATCCCAGGTATTGATTGCAACCAATATATTAGGAAACATTTTTGAATTGATTCATTTCATTTATTTTAATTTTTCTTTTTCCCATAGTGAATTATTTTTAATTTCCAGACTTAAAATGAAGATTATAGGCTGAATCAGAGGTGGGTTTCAGCAGGTTCTGACCAGTTCTGGAGAACTGGTAGTGGAAATGTTGAGTAGTTTGGAGAACCTGTAGTAAAAATTCTATCTGGTCCTGCCCCCATCTATTCTCTGCCTCCCAAGTCTCAGCTGATTGGGAGGAAATGGGGATTTTGCAGTATCCTTCCCCTGGAGTGGGGTGGGAATGGAGATTTTATAGTATCCTTCCCCTGCCACATCCACCAAGCCACTCCCACAGAACCGGTAGTAAAAAATTTTGAAACCCACACTGGATTGAATGCATTAGCAAGTACCAGATGTACTTGATATCTGGTTCCATTTAGAATCCAGAAACAAAGAATAATAGCAGACCCCTTCACCCTCTGAATTCTAAAAATGCTTCTAGTCTTTAATCTTTTGAGATCCTTTCTCCATGAGTGACAGGGTCATAGCTATGAAGAAAAGCAGACATTATAAAAACACTCATCAAGACGGATGAAATGTCAGATTCTATGGAGAAGAACAGAAATCTTTCTATAATGTGTGAGTTGTGGGGGCAACTTAAAAAAATTAGAGCTAGTGGATTTCCCCTTGAACAACTTTTAGGAAAATCGTGTATGTGGAAAAGGTACAAAAGTGTGCATGATTCAGCCAAAAAGGTACCATTGTTTTCTCTTATTACATGCAAATTTAAGAGCAGAGAAAAAAGTGATAGCTTTTTCTTCCCAAAATTAAAAGATTAGGATATGCATAGCAAGAATCAATATTACCTACTGTATATCCTTAAATTGACAGATGCAGATACAATGTTGATGAATAGGCAACACAATTTAACTATCACCATGGAAACTCAAATATCACAAATATTCAAGTCAAGAATAGTAATAATAGAAGAATCTTCCACTGGATGTTTTTCTTTTAGATTATCATCTGTCATTAATTTTTTCAGTTTCACATATTTTAAGAAGATGAAATTACTCTCTCACAAACTTAAGAATCTCAGTGGCTAAAAATCTATATACTACTAAAACTTTTGTGTCTCTTTAATACTTTGTAACCTTCAATCAGGCAAACTGGTGTATCATAGAGCAACAATTTCCAAATCAATTTATTTCAAATGGACTAACTTAAATAATGCATGCAAAATCCAGGATCCAGGGCCCATGAAAGTTGTGGTTGTTTCAGCACCACCAATACAGTCTTGTGACCACATTTCCCAGAAACCTTTAGGTTGTGTGGCAAAAGTCAAGGTGCAACAGGTGTATCCCCACTCTGTTTCCCACCTGGACGCTATACCCAATCAGATGGCAGTAAAGCTGCATGAGCGATACTCCATTGGCTGGTTTGGAACCAAGGTTGAAATTTGAAATCTCTTAACCAGCAGTGCTGGTGAGGGAAGAATGAGGGAGGGACTCAGATTCCTGAGTAGGGCTGGCTGCATTCACTTGATGGGAAGCAAGGTTGCTGTCATTTTCCTCATAGTCCATCACTTTTTATTCCCCCTCAGCCCAGTAAAGTGGCAGACAGTTCTGGAGGTCAGCCAAGAAGGACAAGCAAAAGGCTTCACCATGGTTCTCCTGAGTGTTATGAATGGAGGGAAGCAGTGCAAGCCTATATAGAATAGAATAGAATAGAATAGAATAGAATAGAATAGAATAGAATAGAATAGAATGGAATGGAATGGAAGGGAAGGGAAGGGAAGGGAAGGGAAGGGAAGGGAAGGGAAGGGAATTCTTTATTGGCCAAGTGTGATTGAACACACAAGGAATTTGTCTTTGGTGTATATGCTCTCAGTGCAGTGGTGGGTTGCCCCTGGTTTGGACCGGTTCACAAGAACTGGTAGTAAAACTGGTGGGAGGCCCTGCCCACCGCCCCAGATGCCATCATCGGCAATCTGCGCATACGCAGAAGCAAGCGCACATGCTCACTTCGCTCGCGCGCGCGATCCCATTGCAAACCAGTAGTAAAGGTAAGTAGAACCCACCCCTGTCTCAGTTTACATAAAAAGACAAGATTCAGTCATCAAGAATATTGTATGTAGAAAGAAGAATGACCCAACTCTAAACTTATTAGATCCAAAAAGAGCATATCCAGAATAAGGTTTTTCTATTGGGCTTGATCTTCAGTTTAAGAAGTTGTCACCTAAGAGGATTATAGTAAGACTCTTTGCAATATTGAAATAATAGGAAACAATTTCTTTTATTTTAGGAAATTCTCGTCCAATCAATTCAAATCAATCCAAAGTCTCAGGATTGGTACTGCAGGATACCAACAGATAGATTTAACCAGTGGTGGGATTCAGCCAATTCGCACCACTTTGGGAGAACTAGTTGTTAACTTTCTGAACAGTTTGGCAAACTGGTTGTTGGAAGAAATCATTAGGGCAGAGAACCAGTTGTTAAATTACTTGAATCCCACCACTGGATCTAACCCTTCTGGAACATGGTGTGTGTGTGTGTGTGTGTGTGTGTGTGTGTGTGTGTGTATACATTTATTCTTTGGGTGTATGCATGTGTTTTTGTGTGAGAGATATGAATATGGAAACGTATCTACCATTTGTTACTGGAGGTCATTTTTTAAAAAAACTGGCCTTATCAAGATTGCCTACAGTAGCAAATATATCAAATTGCTTAGATACCACCTGAGGGAAATTTTAGAAAATATAGCCTAATAAGATGTAGTAGCCTCAAGAAACCTCAGAACATGAATAAAACTGCAATAATCAAAGTGTGGGAGACATCTTGATTAGAAAGGGCAATGGAATAAAAGGAAGAATAGTTGGTGACTGTATATGTTTTGATATCACCATTTAACTGTCATTTGATGATGATGATTTTTTTTTAGCATTTTGGCATTCTGTTCATAGAGTTTCATCATCTTTTTATAGAAAGACTTTTCTTAACTTCTGTTTGTTCTTGAATTGTATGCTGTATGAAGACCAACTGAATGAAATTAATGTTCTGACCTAGGCTTCCTGAGTCAGTAAAACACATGAGTAGTCCCAAAAACCTGTTTTATTTTAACAGCTGTGAATTCTGTTCATTCACAGATGAGTCCCAAATAGTTCTAAAGAGTCCTTCGTGATAAGGCTGATAATCACCTACCTTTATTTCCCTTGACATGCTGCCAAAGACCTAATTGGCAAAGCCACATGGAGTCCAGAATGAAACAGAGCTTCAGACTTTAAACTGCACATGAATTAACAACGTTGCTTCCTGCAAAGGCCCACGTGCCTTTGCTCCTCTTTTAAGTCTTATGGGAGGGGCCAATCATCTCCAAGCCCTAGTCCCGAGTTGTCCCTTTTGTTTTAATTGTTCTTGCTTTCTGGCAGCTCTGCGCATGCACGCACTAGGAACAGGCTTCTCCTGTTCCTCTGCCTCTCTGAGGTCCGACTCTGGAAGCTCTGGAGGCAGCACGTACCTCCCAGATGGCCCTTTCTCTGCCTCTGACGCAGAGTCCTCGTCTGAGCCTTCCCCAGACTCCAGGACTGGCCCATGTTCCTTCCCAGCCTCCTCACTGTCTGACTCTGCTGCCAGCTCCACAGGCTCTGGTGGACCACAACAATTAAACAGACCAATTATATGTCCAAATCTTCTGTTATGTGGAGAATGTGGAGAGGAAATTTAGCTTTTTTCTCATCCACAAATAAGTTGATTAAGTTATCCAAGTTGAACAGAAACATGCCCAAAAAAGAATGTGCAATGTGTGCCTACAGATAATATTGATTTTGAACTTCTAATAATGCTCACCTTCACTGCCATTAGCAAGAAATGATGTACGCTTGTTGTAATTTCTTTTACAAAGGATGGTATCTCATGCAAAAGGTAAGGCTTTAAATATACAAATTGTTTTACTGTAGACTTCTAAGTTATACATTTGTGATGTTTGCCTATCAATACAGTGATTTTTTGTGCCCCTTTTAAACTTTCTCCTTCTATATTTTATTCCATGGTTAAACTTTCTCTGTATTTAATAAAGTTGTCCATTCAAACACTATGTTCTTATTTTCACTCCTCTTGTTCTCATTTCTCCTTCATTATTTCTCTTTCAACACTTTCTTAACTCTTTTATATTTTAACTCTTGGACTTTTACTACTTTTATTATCTCTTTTCTTTGTCTTCCCATTTTTTTCTTCTTCAGAGTAATTTCTTTTGTTATTTTTTTCCCCAGCTTCTGCCTTCAACCATCAGGGTCTGAGGTCACTTGTTCATTTGAAGCCAGTTACTCATCATCTTCTGTTGATGCAACACTATTCTTATCTCAGCCTTTATCATTCTTCTAAGCTCTCAAATGGGAATTTTACTCTGGTGAATGAACATCTTTTTTTGGCCAGCCCTCTTTTCTTGTTTCTTGTGGCTTCTCAAGGATTCCACAATGCCATTTTCTATTTTCTTCTTTCTTTGACCCTTTATGGTTTCCTCTGAATGCCCTGAATTAAAGTCTGGAGAGGCAGATCAGATATATTATCAGCCTGAAAAGCTAGGAGACAATAGGGTATCATCTGCCATTTCCTGAAGTTTACAAGTAGAGACCTAATTTAGAGAATAAGAGGTCAGATACTGTCAGGACACCTAGCCTAAGAGCACATTGAAGCTGGGAATGGCTGAGCAAAGGTGATCAGTATGTTTCCTTGAGAGGAGAGTGTAAGAATGCCCTTAATCAAGTCACACCAAAACACCTCTTTCATTCCAATCACTTTTGCTCCTTGTATGAGTTTAGTATGGGACACGGTGGCTCAGTGGCTAAGATGCTGAGCTTGTCAATCAAAAAGTCAGCAGTTCAGCAGTTCGAATCCCTAGTTCCATGTAACGGGGTGAACTCCCATTACTTGTCCCAGCTTCTGCCAACCTAGCTGGCAGAAAGTTCGAAAGCACATAAAAAATGCAACTAACAATGTCCACTGCATATAAAGAAAACCAATATAAAATGTTTTACAGATGGCATATCCCCCTGAGAAACTGGCAAAAATGTTTAAAGATAAATCAGCTAAATGTTGGGAATGTCACCAATTACCAGGATCTTATTATCATATGTGGTGGACATGTCCAGAAGCTAAAAACTATTGGAATAAAATTAAGACATGGTTGGAAGAAATGATACAACGACGTATTGATTTAAAACCAGAGCTGTTCTTATTGGGTATCCTTCCAGAGAAAATTAGCAAAGAAAATATTTATTTGATTATACATGTAATAACAGCTGCAAGGATTGTTTTTGCACAAAATTGGAAAGCAGAGAAAATACCTTTGGAAGGAGTAGTAATTAAAAATTTTTTAGATTGTGCAGAAATGAATAGATTAACTTTCATGATCAAAGAAAGAGAGGATTTAGAATATTTTAAGATATGGGATCAATTTTACCATTGGTTAGAAAAGAGATATAGATAAGCAAACTAATAGTTATGTAAGAAAATGGTATAATTAGAATGCTGTATTTTTGGAGAAATGCTGTAATAGATTTGGTGAAAATGAAGACAGAAGAAACAACAAAAAGATGAAGTCATAGAGAAAACACCAAGATGTCGCATGGAAGGAATGACTGATGTATTAAATGTTTGTTTGTGTATAAAATAAAATAAAAATATGTAAAAAAAAATGCAAGTAGAAAAATAGGGACCACCTTTGGTGGGAAAGTAACAGCATTCCATGCACCTTTAGCATTTAGTCATGCCGGCCACATGACCACAGAGACGTCTTCGGACAGTGCTGGCTCTTTGGCTTTGAAACGGAGATGAGCACTGCCCCCTAGAGTTGAGAACAACTAGCACATATGTGCGAGGGAAACCCTTTACTTTTACTTATGAGTTTAGTGCTTTCTGATTTTCTTCTCTGTTCCCCTGTCCAAGCATTGTTGCCGCCTAGTGAATGATAAGTTGAATATGAACCATCAGTGTGCAGGAACAGCCAAAAAAAAGCTAATGCAATCCTGGGTTGTATAAACAGAAGATCACGTGAATTATTAGTATCACTTTATAAAACACTAGTAAGACCACATCTGGAATACTGCAACCAATTTTGGTCACCATACTACAAAAAAAGATGTTGAAACTTTGGAAAAAGTTCAGAGAAGAGCAACTAAGATAATCAAAGGCCTGGAGACTAAAATGTATGAAGAATGGCTGCAGGATTTGGGTTTGGCTAGTCTAAAAGAAAAGAAGAATTAGAGGTGACAGGATAGCAGTATTTCAGTATTTGAGGGACTGCAACAAAGAAGAGGGGGTCAAATTATTCTCCAAAGTGCCAGAGGGCAGGACAAGAACAATGGTTAGAAACTAATCAAAGAGAGAAGCAACCTGGAATTAAGGAGAAACTTCCTAACAGTGAGGACAATTAATCAGTGGAATAGCTTGCCTTCAGAAATCATGGACGCTCCATCACTGGAAGTTTTTAAGAAGAAACTAGATAGTCACTTATCTGAAATTAAGAATTGTTAACCTAATTTTGTTCTCCGGTAACATTGTGTTGCTAGGACATACAAAACCTTTGCCAGACCAATTCTTGAATACAGCTGGTCTGCCTGGAATCCACACTGTATATCAGACATTAATACGATTGAGTGGGTCCAGGGGTATTTCATGAGGAGTACTCCACTCATCTACTCACAATAGAATCCCTTATACCACCAGGCTTGAAATTTTGGGCTTGGACAATCTGGAACTGTGCTGCCTATGGTCTGATCTAAGCATAGTACACAAAATTATCTGCTACAATGTCTTACCTGTCAACAACTTCTTCAGCTTCAACCTCAATAATACATGGGCAAACAATCGATACAAACTCAAAGGTAAACCGCTTCAAACTTGATTGCAGAAATTATGACTACAGCAACAGAGTGGTCAACGCCTGGAATGCTCTACCCAACTCCGTTATTACATCCTCAAACCCTCACAGCTTCAACCTTCAACTGTCTACCATGGACCTCACCCCATTCCTAAGAGGTCCGTAAAGGGGGCATGCATACGCGCACCAGCGTGCCTACCATCCCTGGCCTACTGTCCCCATTTATTTGTATTCATTTCCTTCATTCATGTCCATGTCCATGTTCATATTCATACCTGTATCTTGTACATGTTTGACAAACAAACAAACAAAGAAACAAATAAATAGTATAGGTTCTCCTGAGCAGGGAGCTGGACTAGAAGACCTCCAAGGTCCCTACCTTCTCTATTCTATTCTAACCAACACCTTTCCTCCTCAACTGTCCTTATCTAATTTTTAGTTCCACCTCCATCCTTTGAGAAAAGTTCTTGTGTATGTATTATAGGACCTTGTTGAAATGTCTTCACCAAGCTATTATCCAATAGTCACTAGGAAGTCACCTATTGCCTGTCCTGTTTCAAGGGAAGAATATAAGATTTCTGTAGCCTGAAGGGACTGTTAAGAAGAAAGATCTTCATATAATTGTACTAAACATGCCAGTATTACAGAGTATTATCTCTAAAACAATGGAATCTAAACCCAGATTCATTCAATAAAGAAACAGAGAACATATTCTTAAATATGGAAGTTAGATACGGTTTGAAAATAAACTAGCAGCAGGACTTCCACAGTACTACAATCATTAATACTCATTTTTACAGCCCTTCAGACCAGGCAGCAAATTTAAAATGGCCTATTTTTCACCTTGTTAATCCCTGAAAGGTTTGACATTTATAAATTCTACTTAACTTTTTTTGGCAGTTCATGAGTTAAGGGTAAAAAAAATAAATAGGAATGGGTGTTTCTAGGAAGCAAAGTGTTCCCATTCTATCCTTAAACCAGTGTTTCTCAATCTCAGCAACTTTAAAAGTGTGGTTGAAGTCCACATATCTTAAAGCTGCTGAGCATCAGAAACTCTGCTTTAAGCTACTTTACCTTCCCAAATGCCCCATCTCCAAATGTCAGGAGGGTGATTATCTTTTAGGGTTTATGGTGTTAATGCTGGGATTATAAATTTGCTTTCAGAGACTTCTTTATTTATTCTTTTTCCTAAACCTCCGTCCCCCTCTCTCTTACACATAACGAAAAGATTCAGCCCTATCTGTTTCAATAACATAACTATTTTGTCATTGGTTTTCTAAGAATAACAGAGTAACAGAATAACAGAGTTGGAAGGTCCTTGAAGGTCTTCTAGTCTAACCTTGAAATTTTAGGTCTGGATAGCCTCGAACTACGCCATCTATGTTCCAACCTATGCTTAATTCATAAGATTATTTACCAAAACGTCCTACCTGTAAATGAGTACTTTAATTTCAATCGTAATAACACAAGGGCTATCAATAGATTCAAACTCAATGTAATTCCCTCTAATCTTGATTGTAGGAAATATGACCTTTGCAATAGAGTAGTAAATGTCTGGAATACTCTACCTGATCCTGTTGTTAGTCTTGCTAATCCCCATACCTTTTACCTTAAACTGTCTACCATGGACCTTTCATGTTTCTTAAGAGGTCCCTAAGGGGCCGTGCATAAGTGCACCAGTGTGTCTACCATCCCTGTCCTACTGTCTCCATTTATATGTAATCACTATGTGTTTATGGCTATGTTTTGCCTATCTATATCCTTTTATTTGTGCCAATTTTTTTTCATGTGTCCATGTCTGTCTATACTGTTACTTGTTTCCTTGTACTTGTTGATAAATAAATAAATAAATAAATAAATAAATAAATAAATAAATAAATAAATAAATAAATAAATAAATAATAAATAAATAAATGAATAATCTTTTGCTCAGTCAGGAAGCCCTATACCAGGGGTGTCAAACTCGCGTCATCACGGTAGTGTCTGTATTGGGACTTTTTTCCCCTTCATTAAACCGGACGTGGGCAGGGCCAGCATGTGATGCAACAGGCCTGCAGCCTGCGACTTTGACACCCCTGCCCCATACCACTTCAGACAAATAGTTATCCAATCTCTTAAAACTTCCAGTGTTGGAGCATTCACAACTTCTGGAGGCTGAGGAAGATATTCTGTCACCACTTGGGACAATTTTATTTAACATTTCAATTACCATAGTTTATGTAATATACAAATATGCTTAGTAATAAACATAAAATTCAAGAAAATTGGAAATCAGAATTGGTTTGTTGTCATTTTAAAACAAAACAACATTGAACTGTAATGAAACTTAACTACTCAAACTTCTGATGAACTTTAACTTTGAGCATACTAAAGAGAATTCC
This sequence comes from Pituophis catenifer annectens, assembly GCF_029215685.1. Lineage (NCBI taxonomy): Eukaryota > Metazoa > Chordata > Lepidosauria > Squamata > Colubridae > Pituophis > Pituophis catenifer. The sequence goes on along the minus strand of NW_027256881.1, from coordinate 262,576,844 downwards.
ACAACAGCCTCTAGTCTTTACTCTCCTGAGACTCTTGAAGTCAAAGCAGGTTCATGCAAAACAGGTTTTTACTTTGGACTGTGTCTGGGTAAAGCTGACAGCAGACAGAGAGGAGGCAAAGTAATTCTGCCAACCAGACGTTTTATTGTGCAAGTTCCATAAAATAAAGATTTTATCTTAGATATGAGGTTGCAACCTATTCTCAAGCAATATTCTATCTTCCTCACTATTTAATTTAGGATTACATCTGATTTCAGTCCTATTTTCTGTGCTAGGTTTCTATTTAGTTTAACAGTTTACCCATATCCTGTATTATAATCTGCTATAGCTTAATTTTAACTCTTGCTATTTTTCTTCTAGGAATATTCTTCAATTTTTTGCCACTGTTGCTCAAAGTCACTTTGTGAATGTTGAGTGTCCAGCTGTGTGCAGCACAGCCTGCCTTTTTGGGATGACTGCTAGTGCTCCAGGCCTTTCAGGGTGTTACAAGGATTCAGTGTTTTATTCCAACACATCTGTGTTGGGTTTTTCTCCTTTCAGCTTCTGAGATGTTCTTTCATTTCCAGCATTTGGGTCCAAAGCATTTGCAAGCACTTTGAGCTATTTTCAATTGCCAGAACATTAGATTCTTCCAGTGAAATATCAGTTGATGTTTTCTGACATATTCCATTGTTGCCAACTATTGTCACTGCTTGCAAATGCCATTCTTGCCGTCATGATAGTTATCTCTTTATTTGTTCACCTTTTCTTTCAGTTTTCATGGAACTGCCATGAAGTTCCATGGTCTCTTAAAAGAAAAAGAAAAAGTCTGGCTTGTCTGGAGCAGGACCTGGCAAGCCTCCCCAAATTGAGCAAAATTAAAGAAGAAGAAAGCACCCAGACTTCAGGAAGGTATCTTTAATGCTAGTCTTGCAATAAATGCAGAATCATAGAAAGTGGAAGAGAAAAAATTTAAACCTCATTTTACTGATTGCATTAAAGTGGGATCTCTTGGAATGATTTGAAACATATGTTGGAAGAAATATCCATCTGGTTCAGTTCTAAGCCGGGAGAAAGGCACTGGAGACAAAATGGAGGCTGGAGACTGATTGGAAAGAGGGTCCATTTATTAATGAACAGGATCACATGAGTTGTGGTTTTGGTGCAACTGACCACATGGAGTTGAGAGTGGAGGCTTTTACACCTTCTCTTGGGTTTTGCACTTGAGCTTCCTGTCCCTATGCAAGAGAGCTTCCTGTTCCTGTGCAAGAACATGTATTCTATTAGCTGTTGTCAGACTCCCATGGGGCCATGTCTGGCTCTATAGATTGTCTGAGCTTCCAGGTTTGGTAGAAGTTTGAACTGCTGAGTTGATGCAATGAAGAGGCTAGTGTTCTGAAAGGGTGTTGGACAATTCCTATTGTGGCTGAGGGCTAATCCTATCTTTGTTGGATCTTGGGTGAAGGTATTTTCTTATGAATAGAGCTATCTATCTCTTTATCTCTTAAGTGTTGACATCTGCTGAGGGCTATTAAGAAAGGTGGTGGCTGCTTTCTGTCTCCAAAAGCATATTTCTCCCTTTAGGGAAATATAATATTCTGCCTTTTTAATGTTTCCTAAAATATTTCATTCACATGTATTACCAACTTTCTTGACAGTGGTTCCACCTTGAAGAATCAATGCCCTGGACTGTCTAGCAGAAGAGACCATGTCATTTTTTTTGTCCTCATCTCCTCTGTCTGGCAGGCATAGCTTTACAATGAAATTTTGTTTATTTGTTTATTTATTTATTAGTTCGATTTATATGCCGCCCTTCTCCGGAGACTCAGGGCGGCTTACAATGCATTAAGCAATAGCCTTCATATTTTTGTATATACCTGCTTAGTAGGGCTTTTGCCCCTCCCCCAAGCGGTGTTCTTTTTTATACAAAGTCAACTTATTGCCCCCACAATCTGGGTCCTCATTTTTCCTACCTCGAAAGGATGGAAGGCTGAGTCACCCTTGAGCCTGGTAAGATTTGAACTTGCAGTAATAGCAGGCAGCTGGCAACTAAGTGCTACTTTAACAACACTTAGTCCACTGCGCCACCAAGGCTCTTATGCTTGTTCAACTTTTTGAGCATCTAACAAGCTTTCTTTTCCTGAGCAGCTTTTCTCCCTGGTGCACTGCTTCTCTAATAGGAGCTAACTGCAATTTTAGAAGGTCTTCTCTCTGACCTTAATTATTTGATTATTTATTTATTTATTTATTTATTTATTTATTTATTTATTTATTTATTTATTTATTTAGTTAGTTAGTTAGTTAGTTAGTTAGTTAGTTAGTTAGTTAGTTATTAAATTTCTATACCGCCCTTCTCCAAAAAGGACTCAGGGCGGTGCACAGCCAAAGTAAAAACAGAGCATACAAAATTTAAAAACAGTATTAAAATAATTAAATATTTTGGCCGTAAATTAAAACAACCCAATTTAAAATCAATTTAAAATTAAACTTAAGCCAGCCCAGCTAGTTGAAATAAATAGGTTTTCAGGGCCCGACGAAAAATCCGGAGGTCTGTTATTGTACATAACTCTGGGGGAAGGTTGTTCCAGAGTGTGGGCGCCGTCACAGAGAAGGCTCTCCCCCTGGGGGTCACCAGCCGACATTGTCTGGCGGACGGCACCCTGAAGAGGCCCACTCTGTGTGAGCGTACTGGCCGGTGGGAGGTTATTGGTGGCAGAAGGCGGTCTCGTAAGTACCCCGGCCCTAAGCCATGGAGCGCTTTAAAGGTGGTCACCAACACCTTGAAGTGCACCCGGAAGACCACCGGGAGCCAGTGCAGCTCGCGCAGGAGAGGTGTCACATGGGAGTGCCTCGTCGCCCCCATAATCCCCCGCGCGGCTGCGTTCTGGACCAGCTGGAGCCTCCGGGTGCACCCCAGGGGGAGCCCCATGTAGAGAGCGTTGCAGTAGTCCAGGCGGGAAGTGACTAGTGCCTGAGTGACTGTGCGTAGAGAGTCCCGATCTAGAAAGGGACGCAACTGGCGTATCAGGCGAACCTGATAAAAAGCCCCCCTGGCCACGGCCATCAAATGGTCTTCTAAAGACAGCCGTGCGTCCAGGAGGACACCCAAGTTACAAGCCCTCTCCGTGGGGGCGAGTGATTCGCCCCCAATAGCCAGCGATGGCGTCAGCTGGCTATATCGGGACGCTGGAAGCCACAGCCACTCGGTCTTGGAGGGGTTGAGTCGGATTAATATTCTCCTGCCTGGTTTCTGTTGCTGCCTGAAATTGACAAGACCTTAACCAGTTACAGACTGAAAACTTTTATCTCTTAAGGCTTTTATCTCTTAAGGCTCTTCATTCCTGAGACTGAAAAACCAATTTTTCTGATGCTAGAAGAAGTAATTTCATATACATGCATATACATGCAAAAGGAATTTCATATAATTCTTTCTGGCAGTTTTTCATTCTAATTTTTGTCATCAAGGCCCAAAAGTTAAACAATTAGTGGGATCTCCTTTTCAATTATCCATGTCCCCCTTTGCCTGTTCAGATAACTGGTAACCCTAAGTCCTTGAATGATCTGATTAGGTACTTCCAGTGGTGAGATTCAAACAATTTAACAACTGGTTCTCTGTCCTAATGATTTCTTCCAACAACCAATTCACCAAACTGCTCAGAAAGTTAACAACCAGTTTTCCTGAAGTGGTGCAAACTGGCTGAATCCCACCATTGGGTGCTTCCAAATGATTTCTGTAATGTCTGTTTAGCACAGGGGTGTTAAACTTGCATCATCACATGATGTATCAGGACTTTTTTCCCTTTTGCTAAACCCCTTTGCTCAGTCTTATGCTAAACCAGGCAGGGGTGGAGCCAGCATATGATGCATTGAGTTTGACAACCCTGATTTCAAGGGTAGGCTGCTGGAGGTTTGCAGGGGTTTGGGAGAACTTCTAGCTAAGATTCTATGCAGTTTGGAGAACCTCCAGATCCCACTCCTGGCTGGCCCCACCCACCCTCCCAGGAGTCCCCACGCGGCCCGTTTTGGATGCAGGTAAGTTCAGGGCATGCGCGGAGGATCAGGAAGGGCAAAAAATGGGCCTACTGGAAGTTTGGGAGGGCCTCTGGAACATGGAGAGGCTGTTTTGCCCTTCCAGAGGCTCAAGGAAAGCCTCTGGAGCCCAGGGAGAGCAAAAATGCCCCACCACCATGGTGCAGGAGGCTGACTAGGCCACGCCCCCCATGGCTATGCCCACCCAGGAACCGGGCAGAGAACCCCTTGCTAAAATTTTTGAAGCCCACCCCTGCCTGGTTTAGCATAAGGCTGAGTCTTATAAACGTAGATTCATGTAGGTGAGAATCTGATCATGTCTCTATTTAAAGGAGTGCGTGAAGGATCTAACTTCATTTCAGACTCTATGGAGTATCAGGCATCTTGCCAATCAAATATTGTCCATCACTAGACCGTTACAGGAGTTAACTGACTTATTCAATGCCAACACAATCAATTCTGATCAGCTGGGTAAACTCCCAACTCCAGGGAATAAGAACTTGTTTCTTTGCTTCAGTGGAGAGCAATAGACTAGGAATGAAGCTGACTACCTCCATGCTGCCATCCTTAGCGATATTACTGAAATAACGTAGATATATTTGAAAACCTATTGTAGTAGAAAACCATAAACGACCACGGTGCAAAAGCAATAAACTAAAATTAAATTTGTGTGTGTGTGGTTTGTTTTGGTATGTATGAGGAAAGAACATGTTCCCATTTATCCTATTTTTATCTAGGTGAAAATAAAAAGTGAATTTCTTTTACTCCCCCATTGACTGAAGCCAAGGAAAAATTGCTGAATGGTGGGGGGGAGGGCATGCCATGGAGAAAGAAGGGTCCACCAAATTAATTCAAGTCCAGTTGAGGAATTGTTATAGAGTAGAAACTAGACCAACTAGGGCCTGCAGCAAAATGTTGCAGCATGGAGTGCATTTGTTCAAAGACTGAGCTTTCACATTTTTTTCTCCTTTCCCTTCTAGCTTTCCTTTTTTTTCTCTGATATTTTTCTCAGTGAGCTGTGTTCTGTCTGTATATCCCATTCCTTTTATTTTTGGCAGAAAGGAAAAATATTAATGCCTGGAAACAGCATAATATACTGATAGGCAAACTCTTTTTAAGAAGTCAGAAGAGAGGAAGAAATATTTTTGTTTCTTTTCCCCAGTTTAATTTAATCTTTGGTAAAATATCTCCTCCACCACATTTTTCTCTGGCAGCTTCCTTTTTCTTCCTGATGTCTTTAAATAATTCTACCTGAAGTTTTACTAGGAACATTCTATCTTGAGGTAAACCTGAAAATCAGACAATGAATTGCTACTTTTTCTTTCTTAACAGCTATGTTTGCATTTTATTCTCTCTCTTTCTACAAATCCATGCTATATTCCCTTCATTCTGAGTGATGCAATTATGGTTTGGAGGCATGAAACAATTTAAATCAAATTTTCAAATCAGGCCGAGTTCAACTCAGGCCAATTTTGACTGTTTTGTCCTACATTTGTTTTCTCTCTAAATGGATATTTCTCTTTGTTAAACAATATCTTTTTCATTTTTGCTCAGTTTTCTAGTCTGTCCAGATTAAACAGCAGTCTTGTTCTGAGTTGTGGTAGTATAGTGGTTAAAGTGCAGGATTGCAGGCTCACTTTGCCCACAGCCAGCAGTTCGATCCAGACTGGTTCAAGCCAGCAGCCAACAGTTTGATCCAGACAGGTTCAAGGTTGATTCAGTCTTCCATCCTTCCGAGGTCAGTAAAATGAGAACCCAGATTGTTGGGGGAAATTTCTGACATTTGTAAACGGCTCAGGGAGTGCTGTAAAGCACTGTGGAGTGGTATATAAGTCTAAGTGCTATTGCTATTATTGAGGATTTAGGTGAGACAATATTGTGTTATTGTTGTTTTTCGTCCTAGCATTTTCCCACAAGTGCAGGAGCCATTTTATTCCATCTTGACCAGATGTTGATCCATTAGTTGCAACAGGAATTGACCAACCAGCTTGTTGCCCAAACCTAATATCATGGACTGCTGGAGAATGTCCCAAAGTTGCCTAGCTGGCTTTCATGCCTAAGGCAGGACTAGAATTCAGAGTCTCCTGGTTTCTAACCTGGTGCCTTAACCACCAGATCAAATTGGCCTCTCACTTCCCAATATTTTGTAACTTGTGCAGATTTGACAAGCAATCCATCATTAATAATCTTGAATAAAACTGACCCCAAGAAAAACCAGTGGTGTATTTCGCACCGGTTTGGGCAAACCGGTAGTGGTAATTTGGCCTGGGTCACCAAACCGTTAGCAACCATTGGCTGGCCACGCCCCTGAACCAGTAGGCTGGTCACTGCTTGCTTGCCCTGCCTGTCCGCCCGCATGCCAGGAAGCAGCTTTCAAAGAGGCAGTGGGTGGGAGGCTTCTCACAGTCACATTGAAAAAAAAAAAAAGCCTCCCAGCCACTGGCTCTTTGAGAGCTGCTAAGCAGCTGCAGCAGCTGGCTGGTGGCTGCCGAAAATTACCTGAGGTCAGCTTGCCTTCCGGACTCTGGACCAGCTGCCATAGGAGGAAGGTAAGCAACCGGAAGAAAGAGGCAGTGGTGGGGAGGAAGCGGGACTAGGGTTGGGGCTGCTGAAGGAGAGGAAACTTTGATAGATTAGGCCAGGCCTGGGCAGAAAATAAGTAGAAATTCAAAAAAATTTCCTACCTTTTTCTGTCGGCGTGGCTAGGTGGAGTGGTCATGTGACTGAGTGGCTGTGGCTGTGAGTGACATCAAGTTGGCCATGCCCATTCAGTCACATGACCACCAAGCCACGCCCACCAAGCAAGCCATGCCCACAGAACCAGTAGTAAAAAAAATTGAAACCTACCACTGAGACAAACCCCTATTTCACACGGCTTTTTGATGTAGAAAAGCTATAGTACTTTATAATACATAGAGTTGTTAGAGAAATATTATTTCTCTATAGCTGTGCCTATTGATGGCTTTTGGAATGTACAGATATGTGGGCCAATCAGAGGGCAGCTATTGTGTTTGAATCTCCCGGGCCCTCCCCTAACTGTCACAGTTAACAGTAAAAAAGGTGATTCTTAATAGAAATAATCGGGTTATTCTTCAGTTTGGTATTCAGTTTGCTCTTCACCTTGCTGTTCAATTTGATCTTCTGTCTAGTATTGTATTGTATTGTATTCTAGGATCTTCCATTAGATAACTATGAGCAGTCTGGAAGTCCGTTAGAAGAGCAGTTCTATGGTATATTGTGGTATTTCTTCTGAGGAAGAATATTCATAGATAGTACAGCTTAGAGAGAATAGATATGTATATAAATAGATAGCTGACAGTATAATTTATAATAGTAACTTAGTGATGTTTATTGATTGTATATATATTATTATGTTTTTATTGTGTAAATAAAAACCTTTGCTGTAGGCTGCTTCAGAGTCTTATTTGTTTAAGTAGAGTTTCATAGAGATAGAAGTTCACGGTTTATTGATTTATTAACCTCCACAACAGGGAGTTCTGGAGAATTTGTCATTCTGGGCTCTGATGCAGCAAAATTTTATAGCTTACTGTTACTATAAGGTATATAAAAGCAAACGTCTGTGAATTAAAATCTCTGCACATATATTTTGTACCACAAATTCTTAATGCAGGTTTCTTGTAGCAAAGATCATTACTGAAGGAAACTCTTACTGTGAAAAACCTTTTAATGAATCCCTTGCATTACAGGCTAGACATTACACATTACAAACAACAGCAACACAGTAAATAATGGATTTATGCTACTGTGGCTTCTGTTGCCTGTTTCCTCTTCCTCAACCAAATTCATTTAAACAGAAATTCTATTCATCTTCTTGCCATTGAGGGAGACAATTGATTTGTTTACATTAAAGAACCTTGTCTTTTGCCTCCCCCCCCTTTTTTACCAACTTGCATGTTAAACCCACAACTGAATTATTTGTTTTTTTTTAAAAAAAAATGCTTGTCTTTTTCTCCCTCTCACAATCTCAAAAATTAAAATGGAAACCCTAATCCCCCTTGCAAAACAAACAACACAGCCTGATTTATTGGTTTATATTAAAATGCTTCCTCTAGGGCAGTGGTGAAATCCAATTTTTTTTGGATCTGTGGGCATGGCTTGGTGGGTGTGGTGTGGTGTGGCTCGGTGGGCATGGCTTGGTGATCGTGGCAGGGGAAGGATACTGCAAAATCTCCATTCCCACCCCACCAACGAGAGGTGGTATTTGCCAGTTCTCTGAATGACTCAAAATTTCCACTACCGGTTCTCCAAACTGCTCAAAATTTCTGCTACCAGTTCTCTAGAACCTGTCAGAACCTGCTGGATTCCATCCCTGCTCTAGGACCTTAGTAGCTCATCTTCCTCCTCTATCACAGAACAAGTAAAAGTCCATACATGTTAAACTCACTTCTCTGGGAATTAAACTGCGAGTTAAAGCAAATCTGCTCACAACTAGGCAAGGAAAGATTCTATCCCTGGTGTGAATTTAGCCACACTAAAATAGACTGCCCATTTTAGAAACAAGAAGAGAAAAGATTGGCTCTCCCAACAGAAGCTACTAATCAGAGTTACACAGAGAAAAAGGAGGCTCCAGACAGTTTCTTTTTCTCAGCCTCCCTGGGTTCTTCAGGTGAACCAGAACAATTTAAGATTTCTGCCATCACCAGAACTACAAGATTTTGGTGAATGCTATTTCTTCTTTCCACTCTTGTACCTGATTTCTGTTACGTGAAGACTCACTGTTATATATAAAAGAGGGAACTCATATTTCAGGTTCATACACTGTCATATTATACTTCAAAGTTACCCAAGACCAAACCAAATCTCTCTAGTTTTAAATAACAGAAACCTCTAGCTCAATGTAAACCAGGAATAAAGTGAGGAAGCCAGCATATGGGAGGGGAGAAGGATGAGAGTAAAGTATGAAAGCCAGATGCTAGTTCTTGGCTTCATGCTCTATGGTTGATCATGATGGGAAATATATATTTTGTTCATTCCCAGTGCAGCTCTTTATGAGATGTGTAGCATCTGCTGAAAATAGCATCCCTGTGTCTAAGTTGTAGTTGGATATAATCATATTCAGAATGGCTCCTTGCTCAGTTATTCAAGTAAATGAAGAACCTTGAAATGCAATGAAGTTACATGACAGATTATATTTTACCATCTGCTCCTCGAAGAAAGAAATGGAAAAGACATGGGAATTATTTTGCTTTATAGTCCCCCATCTCCAATCACCTACATTTCCGCCTTGAGATGATTTAACTGGAAGTTCAAGTCTAACATATTGGAACAGTCTCCTAAAATTGCAAAGCCTGCCATTTGACCCAATGACAGGATCTCTTAATCATTAATCACGCTGGTATACTAGGTGCAACACTCTCTTTCTAGGGTATGAGTATATCAAAGGGTGGGAGCTACAAAATATCCAGTATTGTCTAATGTTAATGTTTGCTTTTGACAGTAAAGACTGTATGATGACCAGGAAAAAATGTTGGGATGGTATACAGAGAAACTAGTTCAAAATTATTTAACTGTAATTTAATTTAAATATAGAATATACTTGAGAAATGTACTATAGAAATGTGAATTGGAATAAAAAGTGAGGAAAAAAAATCACAAACATAAGATGTACTGATGATACTATTTTGATGAATATTTGGGAAAAAGACTATGACAAATCCCTACAAAAGATTTTAAGGGCAGAGCTATTAATCAGTAAAATATTGTCAAAGCTGTCATTTTCCCCATTGCAACACATGGCTGTGAATATAGATAATAGGAAGAGCTAAATGCAAAATAAATAAATAAATGGTGCCATAAAAATGGTTGTGAATGGTTGGATCACAAGAAGAACAAATGATTTGAAAATCAGGAAGTAAAATCAAAATGATTTATTGAATGCAGAAAAAGCTTACATATTTTGGAGACTCCATGTGAAAATAGTCACTGGAGAAACCCTGATGCTTGGGAAAAAAAATGAAGGCAATCAAAACAAAAACTGATAGAAGGTAAAATTACTAAATACTTTCGCTCTCACATCAGCATAAACTGAGAAGAACTATACAAACAGAAAAAGTTATATACAGTCAGTCTTGGCAAAATGATGTCCATCAAGATATGAAGCATCAAAAAATATATGTCAGCATATCGCTGTAAAAAAAAAATATTTTTTGTGTCATTACTTTTCCAAGTGTGGTGTTCACTATTTCATACCCCAAAACAAGTAAAAACTAAGCTCATTGGCTTCCATATTGATATGATTGTTTGCTGGAAGGCTTATCCAGATGTTGCCCTGTGCTTCAAGAATCTATCCATTTAAGGACTGAGAAGAAGTGTATTTGTTAGGATATGGTTTGAGCCTAACAGTTGTCCAGGTAATATAAGTGTACTGTAACTTTAATCTGTAAATGTATTATGTGCTGAGCCATGCTGTAATTAGGTAATGACTGGTTGTGAGAGTATTTAAGCAAGGTACTGTAACGTATTCAGTTTGATGATGAAGCTGCTATGATATGCTGCCATTGTGTATGGAGCTGATATGATAAGCTACCATTGAGAGGAGTTGATATCTGCTAATCATCGTTGGATGGATCTGCAACCATTGTGGTTTGTGAACCAGAGTGAGTTTGTTATTCTAACCAACTACTGTTTGTTTGGTAAGAAGATATCTGTAACTACTGGACTGATTTAACTGGCAAAGACTTGGAATTTGTTTAAAGACTATGAGACTGTTTTTCTACTATAAAGTAAGCTTTTGATAAACCAGTTTGCATATCTCTTATTCATTGCTCTCAGCAACGTTTCCTTGTGCATTTACTCTGCTGGTTGGTAACACAACAACAATATCCTTAACAGTATTAATAGACTTTGAGCCTGAAAACTGAAGCAAGAAAATATTGAAAAGGCTTATGAATTGCCTCAATATGTTGTTTAATTGGTTTATAATGCCACCTAACTTAGGCAATTCTGGGTGGTTCACAATAACAATCAATTAGTAAATAAAAACCATAAAACAGTAAAAAACTCTGAAACAATCACATAAAAACCCTACACCATAATTGCTCTCTTGGGATGTCCCACAGAAGGCTCAGCTGCTCTTCTTGCATAATTTTTAGCTATGCAATCTCCAAACTGAAGGAGTGGTCCTTCAAAATGGTAAATTTAGTTCACCGTAAGCAAGTGCAAGTCATGCACATTGGTAGGAAATTTTGTGTGTGTATATGGTTGTATGTGTAAGAAAGAGAGAGAGAGAGGGAGGGAGGGAGGGAGAGACATAATCTAATGTTACACATACATGAACTAACAATAATCACATAACTACACATTTTTCATTGGTCCTTCCTGATTTACAGAAAAGCTTATGTAATTTTGTTGAAACATGCCAAATCACCTCATTTTTTAAGCTTTAAAACATCTTTTTATTAACTGTACTTTATTATAAAAGATATCTACAGCTATATTTTATGGCTTTGTTTATTCTACTGTATCTTTTTATAAGGCTGGGGTTAAGAGTATTATATCTTAACAGACCAGGCTTCATTTAAAGTGATCTAAGCTGGTTAATTAATTAATTAGTTAATTTTTAAATTGCCCATCTCCCTAACAAAGGGACTCTGTGTTATAACATATAACTAATGCTTACTTTGTCAAAAGGCCAAGTAAGAAACTCAAAAAAAACAAAAAAGTTATACTGGGCATGATCAAAGCCAATTTATCCCACAGAACTGTAGGCTCTAGGTGTGTTTAAGCATTCTACAAAAAGCAGAATGCTAGAGTTAAACAACTGACTTTTTTATGCAGAAAAAAAAGTCAAAGTGCATTATTTCACAGGGTGTACTTCAAGTGAACTTCAGTAATAAAGCAATTTGAACACATTCAGTAATTTTAAACTGAAGCCACCAGATGGCATAAGGAAATTAATTTCATTAACTGTACATGTGCCCTGGTTTGGAGTTAGTCCAAACTTAAATCCATGCTTTTCTTCTTTTGGAAAGAAGAAAATTTGTGTTATTCTAGCAGGAGATGAAACAAGAATAAAAATATAATAAACGCACTTCTTGAAGATAAGTAGGGGCATAGTATGTCTTGGTATTATTTCCTGTATCTTTATTATCCCAGTAATTTAATGCTCAAAAGGAATATAACCTTACATGTTGTTCTCTTGGGACTTTTTTATTTTTATTTTTCATCCTTTTTCTGTCATATGTTCCTCCCATTGAATGTGCGCTCTTCAGATTCTATCTGAGACTGAAGAATTGGGAATGACAGAAAATTGACATTTCTTTCTCTTTCTGAATTGCATTTTCCCAAGGTAACTTTGTCTTTGAACAACACTTTCTGTTGTTCCACCAGCGTTCATTAAACCAGCAAAAAAAAAAAAATGAATAACATTTCTATATGAAACATCTTATACTGTCCATAGTCCAGGCTGACTGAGCCTTCTATTAGCCCAAATAAAAATAAAGCTACAAATTTCTCAGTATTGAGAAAAGTAAATGAATGTTGGGACAACCAGATCTGGGATGAAAAACTTCAGAAGATGACTAATGGTGGCAAAGTGATATTCTCTGATGCATTTTAATTCACACAGGGATTTTTGTTATCCGCACTTGGTAGACCTAATAAACATTAATTAATGGAATATCGAAGTTGCAAGTATTTAACTGGTAGGAAAGTAGCCATATCTTTTGGAAGGCTTATGTGACTGTTACATGAAACTAAGTTTTTAAAAAGTGCCTTCTCGCCAATATTCCATGGAATATTGTTTATTGTTATTTGTGCTTCACCCAGGTTCACCTGAGAGGGGGAGGAGTTATTTTCACATATTCTTCAAACTCATAAAATGTCCTCTTGCCCCTTTGGGTCAGACCAGCTCCTTCTGGGTCCTGGCTTCCTGCACTAAGGGTCAAGTTCTGGAAGAAACATAGGGTCCCACTCAGTTGTTCCTCACTGTGTCCAGCTCAAGCCCTACTGCACCTTTCAGGACTTTCCAAAATCAAGAAATTCTGGCTCTGAAATCAGCTAGTTGAAGAGGTGATAAAATGGAAGAAGGGTTTTGGATTTCTTCCTTTGAGTACCGAACCATTGGTGACTTTGAATGGTATAATCTGACAAATCTTCAGGCTGTTCCCCAAACAGCATGAGATAGTGGGCTACACAATTATTTAAACTTACCTTTACACAGAGTGGCAAGAGAACAGGACTTTTGCATTTTAATATGACATTAAATGATTCTGGTGATGTGAAGAGTTTCTTCAGAATTTTAGATGTTTTTGGAATAGTGTAAAATGTTTTGGCAGAACAAACTTTTACTGCCTTAACATTATACAGTAAGGATACCTGATTTTCCTACATATCCTCTGGGATCTCTTAGTCTAGATAAAGTTAGAAGATTTTAAGTGGATCGATAGTTCTTACTAGTTTTACTTGGCTTTAGTTTTCTGCACAATTGGGTGTGCTATTAATTTTTCCATGTGTACAGAAAATGCCAGAAATGAGCTAAGCAGCTTGGGGACTTCAAGTTTTTATGATATAGTGTATCACAAAATGGAAAATGTAGGTTAGGGAAATTGAGAATATCAGTTTCACAGTACTTAATCTCTAAGATATATTTTTGGAGGGAGGGTGTTTTGTTTTCCCATTTCCATAATTTTTTTCTTCTTCTCCCCCCACCTCCGAAAGGTTTACAGGACAATTGATATGGTTATGTTGCAAATTTCTTTACATAGTTCATACATATTTGTCCCTAATACACTAATTTTTGGTTACACATTTCAATGTGAGCATTTCTGCCTAAAGTTTTCCTTAATATAATAGATTGTTAAGCAATGCCCTTAATTGATACATTATACATATCTATAAAAGTGCAGTAATAATAGAAATATATCTGCCTGTTCTGTTAAGTTCTTATGAATATAATACATCAAGAAAAACATGTTTTGCAAAAAAAGATAAAACCATATATAAACCTTCCATTTGAAGTTCTGACTGTTCATTCCATAATGCTGTGCCTAAGGCTGTAAAGCTTTTTTAAATGCTACCATTGAAATTTAAATTTATATCACTTTTTTCTGCTGAATCAAAAACTGCTGAGCACATTGATAGAATCTCTTCTAAACTTTTCTGTTTTCATCTTACAAGTGAAATATGTCTCCCTATACTTTGTAAATGTGTTCATATTCCACTAGAGAGCTTCCACTGCAGGTAGTAAAAGCTATATAAAACAAAAGAATTACAGTCCTTTTTGTCTTCCTTGGTAAGGTTTGCTCCCAATAACTACATGATATAGGAAACCCATGCATCCTGGAACATCAACTATTTAAGCTTTAAACACACCAGTTGAAACATATATCTATTTATAGTGGATGAGTAAAATAAATGGAACACATAAGTGTTTTCCTCAAAATGTGTAAATTAGGTGTGTTCTAGAGCAGAGGTCTTCAAATTTGGCAGCTTTAAGACTTGTGGACTTCAACTCCCAGAATTCTCTAACCAGTATAGCTGGCTGGAGAATCCTGGGAGGTGAAGTCCACAAGTCTTAAAGCTGCCAAGTTTGAAGACGTCTTTTCTAGAGGTTATCAAACTACAGTTTTCAGATATGTAACTGACTATTGACTATGATTTGAAAGGAGAAGGCTGCTATGAGTTGTATTTTAGTCATATTGGAAGATCATAGCTTCCCTTTCCCTATTTAAGAAATGGATAAATACAAGCAGAGTTGACTGCTTCATCAGGATGCCAATCCAGTTCCAATTATTTTATTCAAGAAGACTGCACAACTCTTAAATATAATTTTATAAAAGTGTAGGATGGTTGCTTTTGTTTCAGAAAAGTATTTTGGATCATAGCATTAATGTGATTTGCTTGATGAAGCTGCTTTGCATTGCCTTAAGGTTTCTTCCAGCAGTTCTACTGTCAAGAGACTTATGCACATGTACAGTCCTTTTATAGAAGTGCCTTCTGGGCCATAGAACTGCAATTGTTTCTTTTTGGAAAGAGAAGAGGAGATTCTTTGTGATACAACTTTGAATACCTGTTTTGAATTAAACTTGATTAAAGCAAAGCACCTCTTCAAAGTTTTGCATAGATCTTCTATTTTCAAATGGCAGCCAGTAGTGCAGCTCTTACTAGTATAGCATTTTCTGTTGTGATATTCACATTCTCTTTAAAAAAAATAACTAGGCTGTTAGATTATGCATCACTTAATTGCCTTCTTTCCCCCCCCCCCCAACATCTATTCGTCATTCAATAACTTTAGGGTCAATTATACTCAGTAGTTGAAGGAAGGAAAAAAAAAATACATCATATACCTGAAAATATATTTGTTGTACCATAATGCCATTCTGGCCATTCTATTACATTTCTAGCTCTTGAGCTATCAAAGTGTCATGGTGCTCTCAAATCTGGGGTTGGAGGATGGGACTGCTGACAAGCAGCTAGCTTCAACCCAGAAGTGCTGATAGACAAGCAGCTAGGTCCACCAGATGGATTGCTATCTGAGCAATCAGAAGAGGTGGGGCAACTTTACACCCATCAGACAAAGCTCCCATTGTTCTCTGGAGATGAGGGCATAGAATTATTTCCCCCTCCTTATGCAAGAGCTCAGTAGGCTGCAAAGAGAATACAGCAAAGGAACTTTGCAAAACTGCTTTGCACATAAGCAATTTTGCCCTGCCAAATGCGCTGCACCAGGACTGCTTCAATTAAAATACAGCAGCAAGTACAAACAAGGGAACTCCTTGCTGTGCAACAAAATTCTTAATGGGAAATAATTCTCTTCATTCTTGAGGTTGGTATGCTTGAAGAATCCAGTCCTGTGAAGTCTAGTATGGAATAACCCAGTGGTGGGATTCTATCGGTTCTACCCAGTTTGGGCAAACTGGTAGCGGTAGCGGCAGCAGCAAGACCCTCACCCACCTGCCTGGATGTCATCATGGACACTCTGCTCATGCACAGTGGTGGCGCGCATGCTCACATTTGTGAACCGGTAGCGAAAGTAAGTGAATACCACTACTGGAATGACCTGATTCACACCTCAAGGAAGATCAGACTATAATTATTTATGAGCATGAACAGTTTTAGGTGTCTCAGTGATGGGATTTTTTTTGGGGGGAGGGGGGGTTTCAGAGTTTAACAAAAATATGTTTTGAAATACGCACTTAGATGGAAAGTACATTAGGAGACAATTTGATTTCATTTGTGAAATCAGATGAAGCAAAGAAATGACAAAGAAAGAAGCACAATTCCAAGGCCCTTTGCAAGCCAAGCAGGAAATTTGATGTTCAGATGGAAGTGAGGTAATGAGACAGATCAGCAGTGAAATCCCAAATGATATTTATGAAAAGGACAAAAGCTGATTCAAGGGATTGTTTAAATAAGGTCTTACTTGTGCATAGAATTATAGAATTATTGGTTTTGGTAATTTGGCAAAACAGGTTCTGATCTACAAGCTTGGAAAAAAATAATCTCAGATAAGTATTATGTTCCAGAAAATTAAAAAAAAAAAAAAAGAATAGCAAACAAGAAAGCATGAGAAAATCACTTTGCAGTTATTTAATTTTCCTCCTGGCGATTGAATGGTAGGTTAGGATGTGTGCACTCTTCCATGTGGTCAGCACATTCATTTAAATATCCTAATTGAAACATTATAAATGGAGATAAGAGCTGCTGTTATTTACCTAATTAATTAGATAACACAATTAGCTTGAGAACATAGTAGCAATATTACACTTATGCAACTACTAAAACTATCACTCTTCAAGACAGAAGTGCATGCAAAGGTTATTCTTCATCTAGTCTACAAAACAGATGCAAAACAATTAGCGAGCTCAAACCATGCTTTAGAATCAGTTGTTGCTTTATAAGAGGATAAATAAAAAAGGCATTTGAATCTTCTTGGTGGCTAATTAATGAAGATAGCTTAAGTATGTATACCTTTATTCTCATAAACTAACCCTTTCCTTTTAATTTAACAGATTAACAGAGTTGGAAGGGACCTTATAGGTCATCTAGTCCAACCCCCGCTCAAGCAGGAGACCCTATACCATTTCTGACAACTGACAGTCCAATCTTTCCTTGAGAGTCTCAAGTGATGAAGGCAAGCTGTTCCATTGGTTGATTTTTCTCACTGTCAGAAAGTTCCTCCTCATTTCTAGGTTGAATCTCTCCTTGGTCAGTTTCTATCATTATTCCTTGTCTGGCCTTTAGGTCCTTTGGAAAACAGCTTGACCCCATCATCTCTGTGGCAGCCCCTCAAATATTGAAACACTGCTATCATTTCTCCCCCTCCCCTCTTCACTGTTTTAGTCTCCAGTTTTCATTCTGCTAATGAAAAAGAGGTCCATGGAAATCACGTTCCCTTCTTTCTTCTACCTTTGGATTTAGGGGGTTCATATGGTGAGTGATTATTAGATTTACAATCCAAATTTATTATGAACTTGATTGGATAAAAATAGTTCAAACTATTTTAAAGCATTTGCTTTTGTGCCAAAACCAAGAACTTTCCAAAACATTCAATTCTCACAAATATTTTGATCCATTCTACATTGAAAATTCTATATATATATTTCAATTATTATGCTTATTGATTGTGCATTTGTCTAATTATCACAACATGGAGATTCTTTCCCCAGAATAAATATAAATTTTATAGGAATAGCAGAATCTCTATGGCTTCATGAAAAATATGTATATATTGGATAGACAAATTGAAATCAAAGAATCTCTCACTGAAATCAAGGGAAAAGCAGATATCACATGGAAATTATACAATGAATTAAATTATAAGAAATGCAGCTGAATGCTATTTAATATTTAAATAAAGTATTGAATGAATGAGTAATAAAAGAAATGAAAAAATAAAAAAATAAAATGAAATAATGCTTGTACGTTCAAGTTATATGAGTTCTTACCTGGGAGTAAAACCATACATTTTAAAGACATAAAAACTAAACAATGTTTTGGAGGTGTTCATTAAGAAACATCTTGCCTTATTTTTTAAAAATCCAAGTTTTTAATGTTGTTCTAAATATCATAATATTAACATCCCACTACTTTCACTGAGCTTTCAAATTCAGTTCCTATAATACACAGTAAACATATAATTGGGCACAGCATCAGGCATATCAGACTTCATGTAGACTGGACAGCTATAAAAGCTTCAATAAATATGGAAAAATAAACATTGCCAGAAATCCTCTGGAAGTCCTGTCCTAAAATGAAACAGTCTGAATCAGTGGCCTTAAATCCAGAGTGCTGTGGAAAGAATTATGTAACTTTATAATTCAGAGTGAGGATATTCTACATACTTCGAGCTACCTTGCTAAAATCACCAATATTATTATATCATCAACTACCTATTGCTAAATATTGAGTGTAAAATCCAGAATTTAACATCATTTTCTGTTCCATATAGAATTAATGTAGGTATATTCTTATCTTTTGTCTCAAGCAACAAAATTATGCCATGGAGAAAATGTCCGATTTTTTTTTCTGCCTCCCACACATTTTGCAAAAAGTTTATTTTGAAACTTCTTTCAAGGGAGAAGATAGTTTTGATGAATTTCCATGTGGAGTATAATTTTCTTATTTTACGTATGTGCCCAAGGTATATGTTTTTGTTCTGTTTTTATTGTAAATCACCTCCTCAGATGTCTGCAGCCTTTCTGCCTTTCCATGCTTCAATTAAATGGAAAGAAATCCGAAGGGGATTCTTCCCGTGAGTTTTTCACAGTAGGAAGTGTGAGCAGTCCGAAAGGCTTCAGAATGATGGAGGGGTATATAATAACAAAAAACCCCACTCATAACATATTGTGTTATGCAAAATGCATAACCATCTGCAAAAAATAAACTGAATAACACTGCAATGAGAGATTTGAAAGAAATTCTCAAACAGCCTCAGAACAAGATTTTTTTAAAAAAATCAAAAGACTCTTTTAAGAATATGCAGTGCAGATATCAGTAAAACATTACAAGAAAATGTAATGGAGCTATATCTGACTTGACAATTTATAGATATAGCATACTAACTCTAAATAGGCCTGACAAGGTGCTCAGAGGAGCTCACAGATATTGGAGATTAATTTTACTTTTCCAGTGGGATCCTGAACATTGACACAGCCTGAATCATAACAAAACCTGTTGAATTCAGAAGATAGAAACTGGCATAGTTCAGACCCCCTTCCTGAAGCTTCCTCGGCCACCATTCATTTAATCAACAATCTAGAAAAGATGGCCTTCTGTTGTATTTGAGTAGACTTAAAACACAATCAAATATGTTAACATGCATTTGTACAGTATTAATACATAATTAGACACATTACTAGAAGCATTAAATTGTATCCAGTGTATTCTAAAGTTGCCAGTTGATACAAATAAGTGCAGTGTTTACAAGTATTAAAGAGTTTGAACCAGGGGTGAAATCTACTTACCTTCCCTAACGGTTCGGAAGTGCGTGCTCTGCGTGTGCCATTTTGGGCCCTCTGGACATGCACAAAGCCTTCTGCGCATGCACAGAGGGTCAAAAACAGGTTACTTCCTGGTTAAAAACAGGAAGTAAGGACGTCCGGGCAGGTGGGCAGAGCCTTGTGCTGCTGCCGCTATCGGTTCACCAAACCATGCACTGCCGCCGCTACCGATTTGCCCAAACCGGTGCGAACCAATAGCATTTCATCCCTGGTTTGAACCAAAGAAAGCAAAGCAATGAATAGAACCAGCTACAGATTTTCAAGCACTTGGTGTAGTCTCCCATAATTTGATTTTCATCCATAGCCTTCTGGCCACCATATTCAGTAATGTGTTTGGATTCATGGTACAGGATTCATGGATCCTTTTAGGGTATAATGGTGGTGGTATTCCTGTGCACCTGAGCAGTCAGATGGGCAATTATCTTCTTTTTGATCATTATTTTACTATGACATATGCAGATTTGTTTGCTTGCAAGCAAGCAGAAGGATGGAAAAGTTACTTCAAGACATTGTCTCCATTAAAGCGATTCATTCTCTTGGATATGATGTGTAATGTTATGTGAGGAGGAGAACTACAATTTTGGGAGAAGCAGATAAGCTGATGAAGTAGATGGAACAGTATAATCACAAGGCTAATGCATACATGTAAGCCAGGTGAAGAGAGAAATCAACCATGAAATCAAATCTGGAGCAAAGGGCAGTAAAACAGATAAGAAAGTATAATGCAGCAAGTCACGTCTGATGCAGCAACCTAACAGTCAATGAAAAGAGAGCTGAAATGGTACATGATAGAATATATCTGACAAAAGATTATTTTTTAAAAGGCTAGATGAGGGTCTGGTCAGACTATCAGTATGGAGTGCTCCTGATTTCTCCAATATCTGTACGTCACTTGGCTAGGGTGCAGCTGGGAAAATGAATGTATGTCTGCAGTGATGCTTAAACAATTGTATTTAGTAAACCTTTTGAATGTCAAGATCCTCTGTGTATTGCATGTTTCACTAAGCATTTAATTACCACATGAGATCCCAACCCTCTCATTTGTAACAGAACTAAGGAAAAGTATTGTTGCATGATGGAGATAGGGGAGTTATTGAAAAAACACTGAGGCAGCGGTGCATTTATTGTAGCTGTTACTTTTTCAGATTGTTATAGTTAAATCACATTTTTTAAAATCATCTAAACTTCCAAGAATATACTATTCCGTGGATGTGGATGGAAGAAAATACCAATTACTTTATGCTGTTTATTAACACGTCATTGTATTTGTCTAAGAACACTACTTGCATTTCAACGGCTCATTAGATCTGATAATCCATGCTGTAAATCCACTTCCGTACATGATCATCATTCTGTGATTATGACTCAGAGGCATTTTAAAAATTTCCTTTAGGAAACCAAGTAGCATGCATAGCATTCCCTTTGTACATAGTTGCAACAAAGATTCTTAAGATCCTTTGGGCATTTCCTGATCTGGCCTCTGTTTTTAACCGATTTGCCTTTTATCTAATATGCTAATAATGTCTTCCATTTGCAATCAGCCCTGAGCTTTATTAGAACCGTAGCTTAACCTTTTTGCCTTTCTATTTCATTTTGGTTCAGTGACTTAGCCTATGTTTTCCAATTAGTTTACTAAGTGCATTTTTTTTAACATCCAACTTAATAAAGTTATTTTTTTTTTACAAAAAAAAATAATCATATCCCAGCTAACACTGCCCATAGTTATTTGCAGTTTGGTTTCTCCATCAGTGTCCCAGATCATTTATGTTGGCACTGAGCCATCTACAGCACAGAAGGTCTACATTGTGCTGAAGTATCTGTCCTGGAATTCAGCATTCATGGTTATTTAAAGCTAGATATAGCTAATCTGGGTCTTTCTTCCAAAGGCCCAGCTGCATTCATTTAAATTACATATCTAGCAATCTCTGATTATGCTTGCTAGCATAAAACACAGCTGCATTCATTTAAGACATTACATGCTGAAATGTGTAGAGCTGTACTTTGGTCTTTCAAAATTAGAAAGGATTTTTGTATGGATCAGATCTGGTCATTCAAGTGTGGCTTGATTATAAGCTTTTAATAATTCATTTACTTTCCTGCTGCTGCTGCTGCTGCTTCTGTTATTGTTTTCCCAGACAGGAACAGATCTTTCTCCTGAATGTTTTAGTTTGTTTTTTCCATTGCAATATCATATATTACATGAGTGCATTAAATATGACTGACTTGTGTGAGGCAGGTGAACATATACTATTAGTTACTACCAGTAAGTGGCAATTGCTTATATAATTTGGTAAGTATATGCAACCAGGGTTTTAAACTGCCTCGGTTCTCCAAAACAACTGTGTACATTCATCAGGTGATGGCAATGGGATTACAACTTGCACTTTACAGTAGTCTGGTTCACATCTTCGCCATCATAATATTTAATCTTTGTTTTAAGGGAAAGGGATCATTGCTCACTCCTGATCTAAGCAGATAAGGTGCCCAGGAGGGGAAAGAAGAATTCTTATCATTTCATCTTAGAACTACTAGAAAATAGTATTGCTCAGTCAAAAGCAAGATGCAGTCCTGATAGCAAAAAGGGATTGTACTGTGAGTATAGCATGCTCAAGACTTTTTCCTTTTGGCACTGAATAGCAATTCAGAATTCAGTTATGTTTTGTAATCCCTAACTATTATGAGGTCTGAATTTTAGACACACAATCAGGCCAAGTTTCAAATACAATCACCAAATGTGTTTCTTAGAACAGGAAGCAAGAAAGACTTCTAAAGGGAACATGGGTTGTAGACATCTTGTTATATCTTGTTTCCTTAGGTCTAAGATTCAGTGACAAAACTCATGTCAGTTGGAAACATTTGAATGATTTATTTTTGTCAGTTAAGCACTGGTCTTCAGTGCCCCTTATTTCCTAGCCTTACTTCACTACAGCTGGTCCAGAATGCAACAGTGATGGGAGAGAGTAATAAGTTCATCTCAGGCACCCATATAACACTATGCTCAGAGAACTGCATTAGGTGTCAGGCCTGTCCCAGCTTGGGCAATTAGGAAAAAAGACCCTCAATTCCATTTGCAGTGAATGGTATACTTTTACTAAAGCCAAGCATAGGAAAAGCCAGATCTGAGGAGTCCCACATAAAGCAGTTATTTTTCCGCTCTCCCAAGCCCTCCCTCCTGGATATCTTACTAGTGGCCAATAAAATTCAAATTAGTTGTTTTGGTAACAGTTTTGAGGTGGCTCTTTAGTTTAGTTTAGTTTAGTTTATTTGATTTGTATACCGCCCTACTCCCGAAGGACTCAGGGCGGTGAACAGCCAATCAATAAAATACATAAATACACAAAATTTAAAACCAGATAAAATCAAATTAAATCATTTTGGCCCAGACAGATTAAAACACCCCAATAATTTAAAAACAGATTAAAATTTACATATTAAAAGAGGGAGGAGATTAGGCCAAGCCCGCTTGATGGAATAAAAAGGTCTTCACGGCGCGGCGGAAGGTGCGCAGATCTGGGATCCTCCGTATCTCTGGGGGGAGCTCATTCCAGACGGTAGGTGCCCCCACAGAGAAGGCTCTCCCCCTAGGGGCACTTTGATAAGCATTCATATTCCGTTCCCATGCCTGTGTCCTTGGATCATTCAACCGTGTCTCTGGTTGGCACTTCTGGTTCCGTTATCCACCCCTCTCTGTATTCCCCCTTCCCTCCCTCTGTAGTTTATGTCAGGCTGCCATCAAAGTGAAGTAGGGCTGAAGCAGTGTGATGGCAGATCTGACACTAGGTTCTAGATACAAATCAAAATGTTGATTGTCACCTTTAAATCCCTTGTGGCTTGGGGTCTGGCTATCTGCAGGGCTTCCTTCTTTTGGTACTACCACTTTGGTAGTCCTGGCAGTCCTATATGTCCTCTTATTACAGATGTTACTTTTTCAGAGGCTAGGTAAATGTATCTGTTCAGTTGCTGACAGTGGCAGATTAAGGCTCACAGGTGCGCTAAACACTGACAAATCTTGGTGCACCAAGATTCAATTTTTATCAATTTCTTTTTACAAATCTTCATTATTATTTTTTTTCCTTTCTCAACTTTGTGGTGCTCCCTTTGGGCCTGGTACCTTAAGCACATGCTTAGTCTGTTTAATGGTTAATATACCACTGGTTGTTGCCCTCTCTGGAACAGCAGTCCTTAATTTACAATTAGCTTCTTCTTTCTAAGTTTTAGGAAGCTAATAAAAATCTGATTGTTCCACTAAGGCAGGGAAACTAGATTGCTGTAATTGCCTCTGAAATGCAAGAAGGTATTCCTTTATTATTGCTAATGCTGCTTCCATAGGAATATTTCTAGCTGTTGATTCTTAACTGATGGTGGGTTTGTACTCCCAATTACATACTGGGCAGTTGTCTGCTGCTTGGAGTCAACCACTATTGAAGTGGCCAATAATCTCTGTAAGAAAGTAAATAAGAAAATAAAATTGCTTCCTGTTATGAAAGGGAAATGAAGCTGTCAAGAGAAAAAGGTAAGCCAAAGCTTCTTAGTGGAGAAGAAGATGGAGAAAACTGAGAGAAAACTGGGAATCATTCTGCCCTCAGCAATTATAACATCTTGCCTTTTCTGAAGCTAATTCAATCATACTGTCCCTATTTGCTGAATCTGCAGTACCAGAAGCTGCATTTTGTGTTGGCAAATCACAAGAGACAGCTTCTGGCAGGGCTAATACAGTAGAACCCAGCCAACCTACTGAAACTGTGTGATAAAAGAAATGTTAAAGGTCTACTGCCTACAAAGTGGATCTTTTCTAAGACTTAATAAAAAAAAAAGGAGAGATTTAGTAGTGCATTAGAATTGTAATGGTGTTTGTCAGTATGGGCCAAACAAACATATATAACATTATAGCCTCTCTTGTTCAGAGGATGATAAATCTGTGTTTTAGGGATAAGACACTGTCTCAATTTTTCTTTGATCTTCTATAAAAGTTGTGGCTTTTCAGAAAAGCTAGACTTGTGCACAATTTCATTTTGTTAATCCCCACATACCAAAGCAGTAGAGGAGTTCGGTGAAGAGCAGCAGGGTAAAATATACTCCCAGTTCTTTTTTGCTATGCAAACTGCTGAATGATTTAGTAAAGGTCTAATGGCTTTACATTAGGCATTTATCACAAATATTAACAAAACCATTAAGTCTAATTAATCAAATATATGGCATTACATCCCAAGGCATTTTCCAATGAAATCATTTGGAAAGATGAAAAGAGACAAATAAAGTGAAAACCTGGGTGCAATTTATTTAGTATTTAGAAATTAGATGATGTTGATGGTGCTATGTATCATGTGTGTAATAACTGAACTGCCAGGCATTTGGTTCAAATGTCAATTCAACCATAAAGTTAATAAAATAAGTTTAAAGCACAAATATTCCGAGCATCCACAATTAAAAATCAGCTAAGGGGATTGGAAAGTCTTTGGAAGAATCTGGAAAAACTGTTACGAAAACAGTTTCTTCACTATATCTGCCTGAATATGGACAATTTATAAAGGTTTATCTGTGATTTTCAAAGTGTCCTTTATAGATTATTCTACTTGTAGCCTACAAAGTCTCACTGGGTATTTTCTTATTTCTTCCCCACAACCAACAGATCATCTCAACTTCACTGCTCTTTGTTATTGACAATTTACCTCTGCTTTGCTAACTGGAACCATTTATTTTGTCCCAACAACCCAACGGAAAAGAGTGACAATCCACTCATTCTCTAGAATCTAAGATATCTACTGAAGAACATTCTTGATAGGAAATTCAAGAGTTACTAAGAGTTGTTATTTTAGCATGAGATGCATAACACAATTCAAGTAGTAAATACATTCTTAATTTGGGATTTTGGTACACAACTTAGTTTTAGCAATAATAAAGCAAACATAATCTTAAAGCATAAAGCATAAAAGAGCCAGTCAGGTATAGTGGTTAAGGTGCTAGCCTAGAAAACCAGGAGACTGTGAGTTCAAGTTCCATCTTAGGCATGAAAATCAGCAACTTTGGGCCATCATTCCCTCTTAGCCCAACTAACAAGGAGTGTTAGGTATGTTCTTTACCTTGAGTTATTTATAACATAATAAAGGTGGGATAAAGATATAATAAATAAGTAAATAAATGAGTAAGTAAATAAATAAAATAATCTTATTCACCAAGATGTGAATTCCTATATATTTAATGGTGAAAAACTTACAGGGAATGTTTCTCTAATGAGATGTCCTCATTTTCTGAATGTTTATTTTCTGGTCCCCAACTGCAGAAAGTTTGATAAACCCTAATTTAAAATTATTTAAGTCAACTTGCTTTTAATTATAATTAAATAAATAATAATTAATATATTAATAATAATTTAAGATAACACTTATCTTTGTGTGCAAAGCAATATTTATTTATTTATTTGTGTATTTTTTTACCTATCAAATATGCATCAATGTGAGAAATATACTTATTCAAAATTGTAATATAAATGCAATAAAAGACTACTTAGCAATACATAGAGCAAAAATCAACTACCTTGAAGACATATTGAGTAGAATAATGGTCAACTTTACTCTAGTAGAATGTCTGTTGCTTTTTCTCTTATTTTTTTCTATATGTAAATAAGAAATACAAAATTTGCCATATAGTTTTTTTAATGTTTATTAATCCGAACATATTTAAAAGATTGTGGAATTGATTCCGATATCATATGCCTTAATTTCAAGAAAATATTTGACAAAATACCCATGGCGTTCTGGTTATTTATGTACTTGACTTATATGCCACCCCAGTCATACCTTCCACATATATTATGATTAAAATGATATAAAAATATAGACAGGCATCAGTTTGGCATAGTGATTAAAGCACTGGGTTCCTGAATTAAATACAAAGTCAGTTAGGTGACCTTGAGCCAGTAGCAAACCACATCTGAAAATTTTCCAAGGAAACTGTCCAGGAAGTTACCAGGATCCAGTAATGACCAGGATCCATAATAACAGTAACAACTAATCTCTAACACCAAGGTCTAATTCATAGAGTGAACATTGACCTGAGGAAACAAAAAACATGCTCAGATTTATGAAGGGCTAGGACAATCTGATTATTAAAGTACTGAACTGAATATTAGATGACATGATAGTTAAATAAATGGTTTATTGGCTCATCAATGGCAATACATCAAATGACAGACAAGGCTTAGGGGGCCTGGGTCTAAACCTTTTTTGATATTTTTTATTATTACTTTAATAAATGTAATAAAAATAAAAGGGATATTTATCAGATTTGCAGAGGACATTAATTAGTATCTAAGGGACAGAAAGTTCAAGATTATATTGGAAATGGGCTGAAAGTAGCAATAACAAAATTAACAAACAAATGTTCTTAATATAAAAATGAAATATGAAGAAACTTGTTAAGAAATATCAATGTGAATTATGAGACCATTTGCCATAAAGAGTCATGGAAAAACTTGATCTTTTTATTCTTAAGACAATATTGAACATGGATCTGATGGCATTCTACAAATACTTGAAAAAATATGTCTCAGAACAAGGACAAGAATTTATCATTTCAGAAGGTAGACCAGAGAGAAATAAATGTATAAGTAAGTAAATTATGATTTAATATTAGGGGGGGAAACCCCAATAATAAAGAGGAGTGAAATAATACTCTGAGATGTGGGATTTCCCCCTTCATTAAATATGTCAGTTTGAAGATAGAAGCACCTACCAGAATTTCTCTACTATGAATTCCTGCACTGATCAAAAACAGTCATACTTGATACAATTATTATCCCCTTGCAACTGCATGAATGTTTGATTCCATTAATAAGTACAAAAACATTTCATTCAGGAGAAGTTTGCCTTCTTTTTGAAATAATTTTAAAAGCCATTTTTCTCCTACCAAATTGAATGCAATCTCATAAAGGAAAAAAAAATCCAAAGAAAATTACTCCAAGATAAAAAAAAAAACCCTCTGTAAGAGCCAATCATCAAAACATGCGTAGTCTGCCAAGTACGCTGGTCTGCGTTGGATCTGCCCAGATCTTCTCAGTGCAGGAGTGGCCGCCGACAGAGGCAGAGCTGGACTATCACTCTCTGGAACTACAGGAGACTGCCTGTACAGCTGCTTAAATAGGGAGCTGTCAGACAGGGTAAACCAATAAACGGGCTGCATTTTTCCCGCTATATTCCTGCTCGTGCTTTAGCCAATCAGAGCGGGGCAGCAACAGGACCGGCTTCGGGGAAGGTCGTAATGGCGAGGACTTAACAATGCTATTATCACACTGTTTTTTTTTTCTAACTTTCTATACAGAATTATTTTATTGTGCTTTTACTCAGTTGAATATTGGCACCTTAAGGCTGCTGAGAAACTGTTTCATTGCTGGCATCTTCGCAAGCAGCCTCAGGCAAAATGCTATCTTACTTGAGGTCACTGAAAAATTCAAGAGACTGTTTGCTAATAAAAAAAGCAAGAGTTTGACATTGTACAACACACTTGGGTTTCCACAAACAAACAACTTATGCATCCCCATATCCCACTCTGACTCCAGAGGTAATTAGCCCTCACAGACACAAGTATTTTACCCATAGGCCCAAACACAGAACTTTCTGATAGATGGAAGCCAAAAGTGTAACTAGCTGAACTAACCTGAATTTTTCACTCAATAACTCATCATGTACAATACAGAGAATGGGCCTACAGGCAAAAGAAAAGAAAAAAAGAGAAAAAGATAAAGATAATGATAAAAGAATGCCTTACAGAAAGAAGAAGACCAGCATTGCTCAGTGGGAAAGAGCCTGTGGCAAAATGTCTTCAAATGGGAAACAGCAACACTTGATTTATAATTACATTGCCATTTTTAGTTATTATTATTGTTTAGACTTCTATACCGCTTCATAGTGCTTTGCAGCACTCTCTAAGCGGTTTACAAAATTAGCATATAGCATATTGCATATTAGCATATTGCATTAGCATTAGCATATTGCCCCCAACAATCTGGGTCCTCATTTTACCCACCTCGGAAGGATGGAAGGCTGAGTCAACCTTGAGCCGGAGAGATTTGATCTGCTGATCTGCTGAACTAGCAGTCAGCTGAAGTAGCTGCAGTACTGCACTCTAACCACTGCACCACTATGGTAGTTACCATATTGGTAAACCAATACAAGTAGTACTCGACTTACAATCATAATTGAACCCAAAATTTCTGTTGCTAAGCAAGGTTGCACCCCATTTTATGACATTTTTGCTTTATGTTTAATCAAGTTAAACAATAATAGCATAAAGCTTTCTAAATCAAGTAATTTGCCCCAAACATAGAACCTGGTGCAGTTGTCAGCATGGAGAACAAAACACAGTTCTGATAAAAATATAGCATTTGTGGCTTCTTCTCTGATCTGGACATAAATGATGATATTTGTGGGCGGACAAATTAGATGAACAGGGGATAATCAATCCTACAGCAATTTCTCAAGGGCGCAACTTCCTCTTGGTATGCAAACATATTGAAAAAGTCTTAAGAGAGATCATGTGTGATATCTGCTTTTGTGATATATTGAAATATCTGAGAAGTTACTGAAATATAACTTGTTTGGTAATTAGCCATTAAGGCCTTCTTTACCCTTATATGTTCATAATCAAGTCAGTGTTTGCAAAATGTGTACATGAACTTACAGACTTCATATAAACAGTATTGTAAAAGCCACATTAATGTTTCATGGTGTCCTTGTGTGGATTTGAAAATGAAGCAAACTCAGGCCTGGTTTGACTTTGATGGTAGACTAGTAGAATATACAAGCCTTTATTATTTATTTATTAGATTTTTATTAGATTTTTATTTAATTTAGACTGGAAAGATCCTGGAAGAATGGAAAGGCAAATAAATTATTTACTTCATGGCAGTGTTTGTGAAATTGCTAGGTCTCAGATCGGAGATTTCATCATTAGCAATCAATTGCCAAACTATCAGATATTATCAAAAAGGGAAATTGGAGAACGTCTTTGATCCTTAAGAGTTCTAAAGATACTTTCCTAGTTTCAGACACAACTTGACCCACATATTCAGAAGCTGTGCCTTTCTAGTTATAAAGTAATCAACCTCTAGGCATTTGCTACCCTTGAAGGTATAATTCAAGAACTAGAGATAAATTACAACTGTCTGGCTGACCTCATATGGCAGCATTGGCAGCTCAGTTGTATACAGTAGATGATGAAACACTATCATCTAATTTATGGCATCAGGTAATTATATTATTTTAATTCATCTACCTGTGCCACTCTTTTACGATATCAAGAACAAGTTCATTTATCAATAGAATGAGCTACCCCCAGGGATACGACTAATCCCGGACTCTGTACCTTCTGCCGGGCCCTGAAGACCTTTTTATTTCAGCAAGCCGGGCTGGGTTAAAAATCTTTTAATTGGGGAATTTTATGGGCAAGGGGTTTTAAATTGGAGAAGCCAAAGATAATTTAATTTCGTTTTAATGTATTTTAATATTTGTATTGTGTGTTTTTAATTTTGGCTGTTCACTGCCCCAAGTCCTTCGGGAGAGGGGGTGGTATAAAAATTAAATAAATAAATAAATAAATAAATAAATAAATAAATAAATAAATAAATAAATAAATAAATAGTATAAAGCAAAGACTTTAAACATTTCATTGGTTACACGAGGCTGGCTCCAGGGGATTATAACTGCTTCTTTGAGCGAGGGTGCCTTTCCTGCCACCTTGAAAGAGGCGGTAGTGAGGCCCCTCCTCAAGAAGCCTTCCCTGGACCCGGCTGAATTAGGCAACTATCATCCGGTCTCCAACCTTCGTTTTGTGGCGAAGGTTGTTGAGAGCGTGGTGGCACGACAGCTTCCCCGACACCTGGATGAAGCTATCTATATGGACCCGTGCCAGTCGGGCTTCAGGCAGGGGCACAGCACAGAAATGGCATTGGTCGCATTGGTGGATGATCTCTGGAGGGCTCGGGACAGGGGTTGTTCCTCTGTCCTAGTCCTATTAGATCTCTCAGCGGCTTTTGATACCATCGACCATGGTATCATGCTGCGGCGGTTGAGGGGGTTAGGAATAGGGGGCACCATTCTGCGGTGGTTCTCCTCCTTCCTCTCCGACCGCTCGCAGTTTGTGTTGGCAGGGGGACAGAGGTCAACCTCGAGGCATCTCGCATGGGGAGTGCCGCAAGGGTCGGTCCTCTCGCCCCTCCTGTTCAACATTTATGTGAAGCTGCTGGGTGAGATCATCCGTGGTTTTGGGGTGAAGTGTCACCTGTACGCTGATGACACTCAGCTGTACATCTCCACCCCAGACCACCCCAATGATGCCCTTGATGTGATGTCTCGCTGCCTGGAGGCCGTTCGGGTCTGGATGGGGAGGAACAGGCTCAGACTCAACCCTTCCAAGACCGAGTGGTTGTGGCTTCTGGCGTCCCGATATAGTCAGCAGGTGCCATCGCTGACTATTGGGGGTGAATCTTTGCCCCCCACAGAGAGGGCTTGCAATCTGGGTGTCCTCCTGGACGCACGGCTGTCTTTAGAAGAACATATGATGGCCGTGGCCATTTATCAGGTTCGCCTGATTCACCAGTTGCAGCCCTTTCTGGATCGGGACGCCCTGCGCACAGTCACTCACGCCCTTGTTACCTCCCGGTTGGACTATTGCAATGCTCTCTACATGGGGCTCCCCTTGAAGAGCACTCAGAGGCTCCAACTGGTCCAGAATGCGGCCGCGCGGGTGGTTATGGGTGCAACCCGTTGCGCCCACGTGACACCCCTCCTGCGCGAGCTGCACTGGCTCCCAGTGGTCTTCCGGGTGCGATTCAAGACGTTGGTCACCACCTTTAAAGCGCTCCATGGCATAGGACCCGGGTACCTTCGAGACCGTCTTCTGCCACCAATAGCCTCCCACAGGCCAGTTCGCTCCCACAGAGAGGGTCTCCTCAGGGTGCCATCGGCCAAGTCATGTCGGCTGGCGACACCCAGGGGGAGGGCCTTCTCTGTGGGAGCCCCAGCCCTGTGGAATGAACTGCCCCCGGAAATTCGTAAGATTTCTGACCTCCGGGTATTTCGCTGCGCACTCAAGACCCTATTGTTCTGCCAGGCTGGGTTAGCAACTTAATTTTTAATTGGATGTTTTAAATTTTTGGGGTTTTTAAATTAAGCCAAATTTATTTAATACTTTTAAATTATTTTAAATTGATGTTTATTCTGTTTTTAAATAGGCTGTACACCGCCCTGAGTCCTTCGGGAGAAGGGCGGTATAGAAATAAAATTATTATTATCATTATCATTATCATTATCATTATCATTATCATTATCATTATTATTATCATTATTATTATTATTATTATTATTATTATTATTATTATTATTATTATTATTATCTTTCCTGAATAACATCAACTTTTATCATTTTGGTAGGCAGGCTGCTAAATCTAATCCACAGACATTCAGTCAAATATACATATTAGCATTGTAAGCTAGAATTATTTGCATCTCTGGCTGAATAAACTTCCATTCTGTTAACAATATGCTATTCTAGACTAGCTTAGAGTTTTCTGGTCTTAATCTTTGTAAACTCTGGTAGGAAGAAATAAAAACTAATAATCAAAAGGTTGTACATAGCAAATGTCACTACTACAACCTGTCACCTTAAGAGTCTAATTTACTCACTAATGCTTTGAGTTTAGCAGAGGTAACAAAGAGGGCTTCTTGAGGGCTTTACAAATGAACCCATTTCAATGATTTGGCTATAATAAACTAATATAGAAAGACTGGATCAAATGTCACTATGCTTGATGCCCACATATATTTAAAGTATGTGTTTAGAGAGTTCAGTAATTGACAGGTTTTGGAAAGTTTGTGTCTATGTATGTGCATGTATATAGACTGGTGCTTGGCAGATGGAATCAGAGGACTACTACAAAAATGATTTATTCCAGCTCTGGCTAGTGTGGCTTTTATCACACAAAAAGGGATTGTGTGTGTGGTGACCCATATACATGATATTAATTCTGATTAAAAAATGCAATTACATTTTTAGAATAGGGAAATCAGGTAGGATTTTAATCTCTTTCCATGTGGTTGGAAAAAAACCCTCTTGAGATAACTTTGAAGGATCATTGTGTAGAGGAAGTTGCCTGGTCATTTGGAAGACAGAATCTTGGTGAAGTAGATAAGACAGGTGGAAATCTTTAGAAGCCAAGCATTTATTGTTTATTTTAAAGATAAGTCAGATCTCTTTCCTTCACTGACATATGGACTGAGGAGGAGACCTAACTGTGACTTGCAGGTAAGAAGCTGGTAGTATTGCCAAGTAATTTCTTCTTGCAACATATTCTGTTCAAAGACATGCTAATGAACATGAGTTTGCACTAATATCTACCTGTGCTGTGCTAGGTAGGAACTGAGTAAGAACTCTAAATATAGGTTTCACTCTCACCTTCACGTGAAAATGTATTCATCAAATACTGTATGTCCACCTTCCTATTACCTGCATTTCTGACAAACCTCTTGGTTATGTAAAAGAACAAAAGATTCAATTAAGCTACCTTAATAACTCATAATAATTCAAAGTGGAAGCCAGTAAGTGTACAAATCTCATTGAGAAGTTTAAGAATGAAATGCAAAATTCAGCAAAATGTTGTGTAAACTTTAAATAATGTACACATCATCACTTTTCATACATAATAGCCCTGAGAAGATTTTGGTTTTTATGCCAGCCTGTAATGTACATCATAATGAGGAAATTCAGAGGTCACAAACAAAGCAACCCCAAAAGGGCAATATGTCACAAAATGTTCATTTATAGCAATACTAAAATGTTAATTTATTACAAAAACTGACATCTCTACCAATTACTTCAAGACTTGGATCTCCACCCCTACCCATCAGACCTCAAGAGATAATGCCATGCTAGAATTTCAATCTATTTAAAAAAGAAAAGCCTTTACCAGAATTGATGAGAAAACAGAATACAAAAGGGCAAAATGTTCATACATTTTATCTGGACAATGAAACAGTTAGCAACTATACCTAAGAGAGAGAACTCCAGTTTAAAATGAGTTCTTTTAAGAGTTTGGCTACAGGCTACTTTTTTCCCCTTAAGGAATCCATTAAATTCTTATTTTTTCTTTCTACTTGTGAGGCTGAAACATAATAGAGCAAAATAAGGTTTATTGCTTTTCTTTGATGGTGGTAATTAAAGGAGAAAACCTATTGGCTTTCTTTAAGTAACCTGCAAAAGTTTCTTGAGGTAAAAAAAAATCTTATGTGATTATTTTGGGGGAGGCTATTTGAATTTGATACTTCAAATTTATGTTATAGGTTCTCTCACTACAGAACTAATTAATGGGTATCACTTTATCATTAAATGCTTTGCACTTTTTATTGTGCAGATCTGAATTTCTCAATGCTCTGAATAATTTATTATAAAAATTATTGTTAAATAAAATTCTTCTTTAAAATCTTTTGACATCAGTGCCAAGAAAAGCTTGCACAAACAATATTGCAAATTGAAAAAGTTAATTATTCTGATGGAATTATTTTCCATAGGAAAATTTATTCTTCAAAGCAGCAAATAAAATAGGACCAAAACAATCTGGGGTACCTATGGATTTTCCTCTATTCCCCAGTTTGTGCACAGTCAAATAATGATAACTAGACAGACACATAATCAGACAGAATAATAACTCACAATTAACAATAATAAAGATCACACCTGAGTCACATCATTTTCAGTCTGAAGGGAACAACTTGGTTACGTATGTAGTCTTTGCAAAATGTTGAAAAAGATTCTTATAAAATAGGTGACCTATGAGCAAGGGGCAAACAGCCATCTGGTTGGCATCACCAAAGGTATCAACCAAGGCATCAAGAAAAGCATCCCACATGAATGGCTGTAAGTATAACATAAAATCTGGGTAATGCAAACAATTGTGTAAATTGTCAAATTAACTCAGATAATTCATACAAGATTTATTAGGAAAAAAAAGAGGATTTTATTTTCTAAGGAGAGTAGAAATTTTTAACCAAAACCAGTTGTTTTTCTGTGTCAACTAAGCCTGTTTGAAAATATTATTGATTTTATCCATACCAGTTTGAATTTTGCTTACAAATGTAACCTATAATTGGCTGATATCACAATAATTAATTAAGCAAAACTTCAGACCACTAATACTGGAGTAATAAATCTTCACCTAATTATTCAAGATAAGACACCACATCTGAACTGCAAGTATACACGTAGTTCCTTCTGGATGTAAGAGAACATTGGGGACATATTTCTGCAATGGAGGAAACTTTTCTTCTATCAATTCTAAGCAAGGTTATGCCCTGTTCTATAAAAAAAAATCTACCTTGCATAAGAAAAATTGAGCTAAAGGGTAACAGTAAAAAATAAATATGGTTAGAATATGACAAGTGCTGTTAGAAAAATGGAATCTAAAGCTTGCAGCCGAAGTTTGCATATATGGGATACCTGATTAGTGTAATTGTTAAATGCATCCTTTGCATAATGTGCAAACACAAGATTTTCTTAACTAGGATACAAAGTCAAAAGTCTTTATTTTCCATGATTTTACCTTTTTCTTTGTTACAGTATATGATGATCATTGAGTTTTCATCCATTTCACTCTTACCTTGAGTTCTTCTACATCTTCTACTAGTATGGACATCTCCTTACTGTGATCAAACGTACTGAGAGTTAAAGGCAGCCTGTACATGTTTTGAGAAAATTATGCATTAGGATAGGATTTCTACAATTTATAGCAATTCATTATTTTTGTAGCTGGTCCAATGGCTAAATTCAGTCATTAGTATAAAAGCCAGAAAGTTCTTTTAATGGGAGGCATATGCTGCCTTCTCCCTTCTTTCCTATGAACAAAAGGGAGGTCAAGCCCAAGTATGGGGCTTCATTCAGATGGAAGGAATGGTGGCAAATGACTAATTGAACTAATGACATGTTAATGATTGATGTGGTTAAGTGGGAAAATCCATATGCATATTAAATACCAATCTTGAGATCATACTTTTCCAGCACAATACAGCTTTTAATCTAAACAACTTGCTTTAGAATCATAGCTAAGTTGTTATTTCAACCTAACCATTACAAAGAATATCCTTGGTCCCCAGCACCTAATGTTAACCGTTCCCAAGGGTTTATTATAATTGAAGATGGATGCCTTACATTCCTGCATTTAACACTTCCACTCATCTTGTAGCAGCTTGATACTTAAACTGTGCCTCAGGATTCAGGTGATTGCTTTTTGCTGAATTTGGAATGGTGCCAATTAGGAAATACATATGGGTTAGGGAACTGTTCTAATTCCTCCTAAAATAGAGAAATCCAAATCATAAAATGATAGAATAACTCCTTAATGCCTAAGAAAATATTTAGGTGTACTTTGAGAATAAAGTAGGAGTAAAACAACATCAACAAGTTTATGTTTCACTAATTATTCTTCTTTTAAAATATGCTATTGTCTAGTTATTTTGAACATAATTTCAGGACACTAACTCACAATCGTAAGCATTTTATTAAACATGACGTTAAAAAATTCTAGCACATTTAAAAAGAATAAATCATGAAAGTAATCTGAGAAGCACAGCTTTCCTAGCAGACAGTGTTCTTATTTCAAATGATCAAGTAAAATGAGGCGATGAGGAAATTTAGAATTAGATTATTGCAGAGAAATTGTGCATTTTTTAAAATGTATTTCTTTGGTTCATGTAATTCAGAAAATGGCTTTCTTTGCTAAGTATTTATTTATTTGATTGATTGATTTTATCCTGCCTTTATTACTTTGTAAGTAACTCAAAGCATGAACATAACTAACACTTCCTCCTCTTCCTATTTTCCCCTCAACAACAACTGTTATGAGGTGAGTTGGCTGAAAAAGGCTGACTGGCCCAAAGTCACCCAGTTGTCTTTCATACATAAGGTAGGACTAGAAAGCTTAGTCTTCCAGTTTCTAGCCTGGTGCCATTAGGCCTAACTTCTAAGCCAAATAATGCAGAGTGAAAGCCCTTCAAATATTTCAAGCCTAGGCAATTTAAAGCAACCTACTTGAATTTCAGTTCAGCTGAGAAATAATTGAAAG
Organism: Pituophis catenifer annectens; assembly: GCF_029215685.1. NCBI lineage: Eukaryota > Metazoa > Chordata > Lepidosauria > Squamata > Colubridae > Pituophis > Pituophis catenifer. The sequence goes on along the minus strand of NW_027256881.1, from coordinate 262,540,271 downwards.
GCTCACAATAGATGCACGGTTAGGAAGCTGTGTGATAAAAACTGGTTTCAAAGGTCTGTAACTACAGGAAACTAAAATCTGGGTGAGGAGTAGGAGGTTCGGCTTTAGCATTAAAAGATATAAGAATGAGGAGAAGTTTGGGAGACTAGTGAGAAAGCCTCACATCAAGCTAACTATCTCTTCTTTCTCATTTCTCCCTGAAAGGAAATTCAGACTGGCCCATGCTAGCTTGCATTTCCTAAACAGATGCGAAGGGCAAGAAATGGGAATATACCTCGTGGTGTCCATAATCCATACTGAGCACCATTGTGAACTCATTGCAATATGGATTGCAATTTCTGAAATTGCCTTCAGAAACACACAGGAGGAGCATGGAAGATTTGTACCATAGCTTGCATTGCAAAATGGTCCAGAGACACCTCCCTCTCTAGCGGGAGAAAGAAGAGGAGAAAGAGCTGCCTGCAATTTACTGCTGGTTCGAATCTCTCCAAGGCTCAAGGTTGACTCAGCCTTCCATCCTTTCTAAGGTAGGTTAAATGAGGACCCAGTTTGTGGGGGCAATAAGCTGACTTTGTATAAATATACAAAAGTATGAAGGCTATTGCTTAACGCACTGTAAGCCGCCCTGAGTCTCCGGAGAAGGGCGGCATATAAATCAAATTAAAATAAAATAAATAAAATAAATGTAGCCCAAGTAATGGCTAGGAGAAGAGAAGAAAAGGGAAAGGTTAGCATAGGAAGAGGCAGCATAAGGAGATAGTAAGAGATAAAGCTTTAAAGCAAGAAATAAGAGGAAAACATGATACTGTGTTTTTTTTTTTTTCCTGCAGCATTTTGCCCAGCTGGAATTCCACCCTTTGAAGCTCACAAGGAAGCATAGCTTGGAGTGTTGAAGGAAACAGGAAAATTAACGGCAGTGCTTAGCAAAAGCGGCAAAGAGGCTGGCTACTTTCATTAATGAGAAAATTGCCCAGTGAATCAGCTCTGAGAGGCTTGGGGGCCTAAAAAGATGAGAAGAGAGGCAGAACGGATTCACATCCACCAGGATGGAAGAGGTCCACCTCGGGGAAGATTAAGCAGCCAGGCATAAGAGGATGAAATAAACTGCATTTACACTTGCTTTGAGCATTTTGCTAAAAGGACAGGATAAAAGTGTTTGTTTAAGTATCTGCTATACACGTTGGAGATGTACTGCATGTTTAAGGGGATTGGCAGGCTGCTGTAGATAAACTGCTATATCTGAGCAAACTGCTCTGCAAGTATCTCCTCCTCTGGAAGAGATACATCTACTGTGTTCGATAGCTTAGCATATTCTTCTACCTGTGTGATACATATTCTTGGCTGGTTTTATAAAGTAAGTAGTAAAATTATCCATGTCTGCTGAGAACTAGAGAGTTAATCTTTTTCACAAACGAAGGCAAATATACTTGTCCCCCAGAATAACGTTGCAGGGTTCAATCTGGATCGATCACCGGGACCAGAGGTTTAATCTTTCGAGCTTTTGGACTTGTGCTGGAGCCCATCCTTAGGGAGCTTATCTCTACTGGAATGTTTTCCACTGCAGGAATGGAGGGAGAATCACCCCTTAAATATTTTTGCTTTGCAGCAGGCTTTGTTTAAAGTAAATTGCTAAGGTTTCCCTGCTTGGAAGATCTCTGAAAAGCCAGATCCTTGAGCCAAAAATTAGCTTTGATGTCAAAATGGAAGCTGAAATAAGAAGAACCAAATGTAGGGATCATTATCTAAAATTCTCTCCTACACATTTTGACCAGGTAGAAGTGTGTATAGAGATACTATATCTTGGCTGTCAAATCCAAAATGGCTACTTGATAGTATTTTCTGTACCTCTTTACTTTCTTGTAGCAACAATCCAATTTTTCCAGTCCATGTATGTGGTTGATATGAGTTTAGCAAATGCCTAATATTATTTTTGTCTCAATACAGACTGCTCTGCCACAAGTTGTTTTAGATCTTGCTGATTACACACTACACTTGATCTTACTTAGCCAAAAGGCCAAGAGCGATTGTTTAAAAATAAAAAGAAAGAAGTCTTACATTACAGTCTTCAAATAGACAAAGTATGAAAAAAAATGTCCCCACATATCCAGAATTGCCTGTCTCTGAACTAACGTTCCAACATTAAACTAATGCGCACACATTTCTATAGCTCCTGAAATTGCTTTATAAATTGGCCTTTATTCAGAAGGTACATTGGTGATTAGATGTGAGCTGTTTTTAACAGGAGAAAAACACATTTTATTCCTATTATTCTTTCCCAATCCTCATGCTTAGATAAAATTGAAAGCAGAAGTAGAAAGTGCATGTATCACTTTCAGGATAATAAATAAGGATGTTTACATGTAACAACATGATGCTTTCCTCTTTAAGGTAAAGGTTCCCCTCGCACATATGTGTAATCATTCCTGACTCTAGGGGGTGGTACTCATCTCCATTTCAAAGCCGAAGAGCCAGCACTGTCCAAAGAGGTCTCCATGGTCATGTGGCCAGCATTACTAAATGCCAAAGGCGCATGGAACGCTGTTACCTTCCCACCAAAGGTGATCCCTATTTTTCTGCTTGCATTTTTTACGTGCTTTCAAATTGCTATGTTGGCAGAAGCTGGGACAAGTAACAGGAGCTCACCCTGTTACGCGGCACTAGGGATTCGAACCACTGAACTGCCGACCTTTTGATCGACAAGTTCAGCATCTTAGGCACTGAGCCACCGCGTCCCTTCCTATTTCCTCTTTAGTTTTATTTATTTATTTGTTTTTAATAATATATCTATTTGCATCACCTGCACCAAAGGGTTTTTGATTTTCTGTACTTTTTTTGTTCTTAAAAGAAGAAAAAAAAAATTCTACACATTGAAACCAGTCAACATATTTTGAAACTGCTAAAAAGCATCATTATTATTTCTGATGGCGGTGCCAAAAAATATAACAGGGTAAGTAAATTACAGAACTAGTTTAGGGTCTGAGGACAAAATAGAGGTCACCATTCAAAACAATTAAAATTAGGTGATAACAACCCTAGGAAATTATAAGCTTTTTGGCATGCAGTCAACATTTGACTCTGATACTTGGATTTAATGAGTAAGGACAAAGGGAAAATAGAAGAAAATGTTGATAATAACTTCAGTTAAAATTGGATTTGACATCAGAATAATTATGTCTTACATACATAATTTCTTGAAGATTTTAATGAACATCCACTTGGAGCTTTTTGGCTTTCAGCATCATCTTTTTCATATCATCATTCAAATATCATTCCCTAATAATTTTAATGTTTCCACTAACAAGCAACTCCAATCACCCTAATGTGTCATTGGCCAGGCCAAGCCAGGCCAGATAAATGAAATCTAGTACTCATCAAAAAAAAAAAAAAAAGAGCATTGATTTGCTACCTGTTTATATTTAGAACTGGATGTATGCATATTTTCAAATAGAAAGTTTGTGTGTGGTATTATCAGGCATGGGATTCAGCCTATTCAGTCTGGTTCGGGTGAGCCGATTGCTCCGTCAATCAGCTGACAGCGAACCGGTTTGCTCCAACATCAGCTCGACCTGCAGTATACATACCTTTATTTTGTTCGTTTGAAGCCCAGCTGATAGGTGCGGCAGAGCGGATTGCTGTGCCTCAGCTGTTTTTAGTGCTTTTAAGACTGCTTTTAATGGTGTTTTCTAATGGACTGTGCATGTGTGCAGTGCACGATTGGTGCACATGCAATTGAAGTGAGCATGCGCACGCTCAACGAACCAGTTGTGACACCGTTGTTTTTTTTTTTTTTTTTAATTGATTTATATGCCGCCCTTCTCTGGAGAGTCAGGGCGGCTTACAATGCGTTAAGCAATAGCCTTCATACTTTTGTATATTTATACAAAGTCAGCTTATTGCCCCCACAAACTGGGTCCTCATTTTACCTACTTTAGAAAGGATGGAAGGCTGAGTCAACCTTGAGCCTGGTGAGATTCGAACTTACAGTAATTGCAGACAGCTGGTGTTAATCACAATGCTTTTAGTCTGCTGAGCCACCAGGCCCTTTCGGTTGAATCCCACCACTGATTATTATGTCTATGTCTCTGTGTGTGTATTGAAAATTAACACTGGCAAATGTATTCCAGTTCTATGGTTTGCTTGCTTTTGGTACCCCACTGGATCCTATCATACTCTAAGAACTTCCATCCAGTGTCCAACCTCTCTTTTTTAGGTAAGGTTGTGGAGAAATTGGTCATGAACCAGCTTCAGTAGAATTTAGATGAAGTGGATTATCTGGACTCTTTTCAGTCAGGATTCAGGCCTGGACATAGAGTAGAAATGGCATTGGTTGTGCTTTTGGAATTAGCTGGATCTTGAATGGGTGGGATGGATCATGTTTTAGAGGGTTGGCGTAGCAATAAAGAAGGACTCTTTCTGACCCATGCTGGATAGATAAATATATTCCTGGAAAGTTAATTGATCTGAAATAACATTGTGACTATTGCAGTAATTTAAGATATTTAGCTATCTAAAGCAAGCATCTAAAAGTTAATCATGGCTTGTCTAAGCAGTTTAAGTTGCTCAATATTTCTTTACTAAAATTAACAAAAATTGAAGCCTAACTGCAAATGCCACACCAGAATATCTCAGACCTCATTGTTATAAGCCCTTTTTATGCATTTTATGAACACAATAATTTATTATACTTGTAAGCCATCTGTTTTTCAATAGCTCTGTTCGCTCACAACAATCAAATCTAGAAAATGCAATAAAATCAGTAAAACAAACATTAAAGTTTTTTTTAAAAAAAAGATGGCAAGCATGATGAAGCCAGCGGGATGCACTGTCCCTTACCAAAGAAGAATCAGGTCTTTGTGGCTTGCCTAAACAATGGTAAGTTGTCATTCATTCCGTGGATGAAACTTTGTTCCATAGGACATGAATTGTTATAGAGAAACAAAAGAAACTTGAAAACATGAGCCAGGTCTTCAACAGTTGTAATATATACATATACATATACATATACATATACATATACATATACATATACATATACATATACATATACATATGTGTGTGTGTGTGTGTGTGTAACTCTACACACATGTATACCCGTGAAAACTTACACACACACACACACACACACACACACACACACACATATATATATATATATATATATATATATATATATATATATATATATATTTAAACCATTTGTGCTCTGCTTATTATACAAGTTGTTAGACAACTTATCTTCACAAGTTGTGAAGATAAAATGAGGATGGATAGAAAACGTTCACACTACCTTTAGACTTATTTTACATATAGATGAACTGGAGAATATGTATGCATGTATTCCTTGTAGTATAGTAAATGTTTCACCGTTCACTAGCTTAGGCTACTACATCAGCTGCAGTCCATAGTTAGTTATACTTTCATAAACTCCAGGTGACACTCTGACAATGCTTTATATATGGGGCAGCCCTTGAAAACTCTGCAATTTGTTCAGTGATAAACTCCACTGCTTCTGGTTCTTTTTGAACTCGGTTCAAAAATGTTGTGCTTTATTGCAACAGCAAAATCCTTTGGGTTTTAAAATCATGGCAGATTGCAGCTTCTAGCTAATTTTGACTAATTTGACTAAACTAAGCAAGAGTGCCCCTGGTTGATAATTGGATGGGATTTCATCTGGAAATTTCAGGGCTGGGCAGTTGAAAACTATCAAGAGTGCAGTGTTGGGAATTGCTGTTGTTGTTGATAATATTGCGGGAAGTAACCAGAAGCTGAGCTTGATTTGAAATAGATTTTATCTTAATTGTTAAATTAGGTTTTCTTCTAGCAGTCCATTTTTTTCTGAAGTTCCCAAAGCTTTTCTGAAGCTGCCCTACTTTTTAAGATCAGTGGAATTCACTTTTAAAGAAGATTTCCCTTCCAGTTACATTTGTGTGGCCTTATGATGTAGGACCACATTCCTCCCCATGTTCAATATTTAAGTCGGTGTAAATACTTTATCTTCTGCCCTTATGCTTAGTATAGTTTATGTTCCAATTTTGTTTTTTATAATGTATCTGTGTTATATCACATGCTATGTATTCTTTATTGAGACCTTCCTAGAATGCTTCAATTCATGAATTATGAATTGAAACCTCCCCTTTTTACGATCCTGTAAAGCTTTAATTCAGAGGTAGAGTCGGGACGGCCAGATGGAGCTAAGCATTTTACTGGCCGGATGCCCTTCCTGGTGACACACAGAGCTCACAGAGAAACATCTGCTGCTACATAAGATTGGACTCTCAACCAAACGAATTAAGCATCTAACACTGTTGTAAATATGAAAATCTCTTTATAATAAGAAAAGTGAAAATAGATATATGACATTTGTTTTTCATCGTCTTAATAACTGCAATAAAATTTGTATTGTTTATTTAAGGCACTTATTTCCTGTCTTTTCTCTGAGATTTTAAAATTACTTATTCGGGAGGGTTTCCTTATTTCTTTTTTATTTATATAATTTATTGGCCACCCATCTCATCACAGGGCAATTCTGGGCAGATGGGGATGGGAGTAGAGGATAGGTAAGATCTGTTCTTAATTAATCAACTACCTCCACTCTGATGCTCCCCTATTGGGGCCCCAAGATAACTGGCAGAGCCAGTTTTTAGGTTCTTACAAAAGGTCAGGAGGATTGGAGCAAACTTCATGCCAAGGGGCAAAATGTTCCACAGGGCAGGAGCAACTGCAAAGAAGGTCCTTCTCCTGGACCTTGCTAGTCAGAATAATTGGGCTGATAGCACCTGCAGCATGCCTCCCCTGCTGGCACAGGTGGGTTGGGCCAACCCTAATGGGATGAGACAGTCTCTCAAATAGCCTGGACACATGTCATGAAGGGCTTTAATGGTCTTTAAACACCTTGAATTGCACCTCCAGAAATACAGCTGTTTGAGATAGACTGGGCTGAGAGAAAGTGAACCGCTCTAGATTAATTTGCGACTATTGTAAGTGGATCTGAATCTGACTTTCCCTGTTTCCACTTTACCATGTCAACTTCTACATTACTTTGGTTCTAGTAAAGGAGAATAGGATTTATTGTATCCAATGCCTATTTTAAATCTGTGTCATGCAGCTGACTCTCTATTATATATTTTTTTTTAAAAAAAACTCTAAATCAAGTAAATGCAATTTCAATCCAGAATCATTTTGTAAAAATCAAAAAATCCTGAATGTAATGCAGTCACATTGCAAACTCTACTCCTTTTATACATGCATGTGGCATCACTTATTTATTAAAAAAGTAGGGATTTTTAATAGATGATTTTATTAAAGTTCAAAAACACGAATAAGTAGTAAACAAGCAAGAAAAAAAAGCAAGGAAAGAATAATACAGACGGCAAGATAAAAGTACAAAGAAAAGAAAAAGTGAAAAAAAAAAGAACGGCTTTCAACTTTCTTTGGATCAGTTATAGATAAAAGTACAACCAACACTTACTCTAAAATTAACAATAAACCACACTACTTCTATTAACCATAAAATCCCCAAATCAAATTTCATTTCTCTTACTTTTTCACAAAAGTGGCTTTGAAGAGGAAATAAAAGACTTTTGCTTAATCATAGCTGTCAATTTCACCATCTCTGCTAATTTCGGTAGTTTAATATCTATTCTTCCAAAGTAGGTATTTGAAGGTCCTTGTATCTTTATGAATATAAGAATCTCACTGCTGTTATCATACATAAAAACAAAATTCCATGAGATCTTTTACTCTGTCCATTAACTACAAAAGAAACACTTCTGGTTTCAATTGTAAATTTAGCTTTAAAATCTTCTGAATTTTAGTTTCCTTGCATACCCACCAAACATGAAAAAAAGTACCTTAGTATTAGATTTCCAACAAATATTTGAAATTTCATTATACAATTTTTGACCATTTATCCAGTGTCAAATACCATCATTTTATATGAATTCTCTTTAAGGTTACAATTCAATGTGCATGTATTCCATGTATTCCTCTTTTGATCCAATGATATGTCCAATATTTTTTCCCCATCTTATCATACAGTGATTAACTTGTTCACCATCTACACCGTACCGCACCACACCACACTGCACCGCACCGCATTGCAGCGCACTGCACTGCACCACACTGCACCGCACCGCATTGCATTGCACCACACTGCACTGCATTGCACCGCACCACACTGCATCGCAATGCACTACACTGCATTGCATTGCATTGCACTGTACTGCATTGCGTTGTGTTGCATTGCATTGTGTTGCAACGTGCTGCACCGCACTGCACCGCATTGCACTGCACTGCACTGCACCGCATTGCATTGTATTTATAGTCTGAGAACTCATAGTGAGAAGCTGTTCTGACTTTTTTTCCCCCACTCAAACAAATTTCTCTTCAACTTCACTGCCTTTTGCTCCTCTGGAATGCGGTCCTTCTTTCCTGGAAATTCAGACCATATCTATACATTTTAGCAAAAATATGATCATAATTTGTACACAATTCCATCTCAAATCCAGTCTTACCATTTTCATAGTTCTTATCAAATTTAGATATTTACATCAGATGAGCATAGGAGAACCAATAGCAACTTCAGATTTTCTCTTGTTTTTAATTTCAGATCTCCTTGATAAAAGCATTCTCATCTGCTTCCCTTGACCTCCATTCTCCACTCCAGAGTCCTTTAAGTTCCTTCCAGTCCATGTCCATTGGTACCAGTGCATACTTTTAAAAAAATCACATGAAAGGAGAACATTTTGAAAAAATTGTGATGGGGTGAAGATTAGGTTCAGTCTATTTCAAAGTCATTATCAGACTTGATTTCATGTGATATTATTGACATATCTTCTGAATTTTTCTCTTTCCCTTCTCCTGAGGTTTCCTGGTGTTCTCCTATGAAAACTGTCATGAGATCCAAAGATTTTAATATCAGCCATGGCTTGGCTTTCTTTCAGGAATTGATTTCTTCTGCCTAGTAAACTCTCTTATCTATTTCTGATTGTTCTAATGTGTTGATATTTGGGGAGGGGGGGCATGAAAACCGATTTTACTTTGTAGATTAATTTCCTTGAAAGGAGAGAAGATAACTACAAGTTGACATCAGAAAATATTAATTTGGTGTCTCACAGTCTACAGAATCCATTACATAAATTGTAATCAGATGGATTCAAGCCATTTTTCTTTTCTCAGGCACTGTTTAGGTTATTCAGTAAACACAGCTCAGTTCCTATTCTTCCCTTTCTTCCTCCTCTTATCATTAGCCTTTTTTCCCCAACAATGCTGTGAGGCAGAAAAGCTCCTTTAATTATTGTTATTTCAGCTGAGAAGGAATACGTGTTTTTGCAAACACTTTTTCTTGGTGGGAGTGGAATTAGGTGAAAGCTGTATAAAACTGTTGTTTGCAGTAGGCTTTAAAAATCCAGATGGTTTTTTAAAAATCATGAATTTCCTGAAAATGAAAAATAAAACTCCACGGACTTATTTGCTTTGCATAATTGACTATTTATTACGATTTTCATCACCAAATAATAAAGAAAATGCAACTCCCAGCTTCCCGAAAGATTTATAGCTTTTATCTTAAGGTATGGGTGGCCAAGCTTTCAGAAGACAGAAATACAGTGTGAGATATAGATTCAAGTTACCTTCTGAAAGGGACAGTTCTTTATATCTTTGCAAATGGATGCTGAAATTATTTCTATTCAATTCGAGAAGTGGCATTAAAAAGTTAAAATGGAGATTTGGGGTGAATTCTGGCAGGTCTTACTGAGGAAGCCTTATATGCACAAACCACATGAGAAACCAAGTGACATGTCACTGCTTTTAACACTTTAGCAACGTGCCAGATAATACTTGAAGCCTTGCCAATGCATTTCATCCATGAATTAAAACAAGACATTGATCTTCTAATATGCAGTTAATCAGGAAAGATCTCTGGCCTTTTTATTTTTGCAGCCTCTTTCACACCATGCATGCAAATGAAATAGAATCAGGGCACACAGGAAAAGAATAATGCACACACCACATACTCAAAATGGCATTCACTAAGAATGCAATGGATGAATCTTTCCTAGTCTTCCATGGTCTTTTATTTATGATATCCTGCAATCATCACCATCAATGTTGACTTATTAAAGTGGCAGGGAGAATTATCCAGTACAGATGCGCAATACTTTCACAAATCTTAACATATTGTATTTTTTGGAGTTTAAGACACATTGGAGTATAAGACGCACCTTAATTTTTGGGGAGAAAAATAGGGGAAAAAATTCCAGATGAATGCCTACCAGGTATTCATCTGGCTAGCGTCCTTAGCCTGGTCAGCTTCAGCATATTAGTTTGCTGGTTTTGAGCACATGTGCATACACTTTTTATCCCCTGGTTGTGGAACCACAGCTGATCATCACCTGGTTGTGGAACCACAGTGATCATCCCGTGGTTGTGGAACCACAGCTGATCATTGGACAGAGAAGCAATGAGAAAAGCAGGTGAAGTGCGAAAGATCACTTCACTCGCTAGCATCTCATTAGGACTGAAAAAAAAGCTTCTAAAGCTCAGGTGAGAGTCGCAGGGAGCAGGCAAAGCTCGGAAGATTGCTTTCCTCACTAGTGCCTGGTTAGGGCTGAAAAAAAGCTTCGAAAAAGCTACATTTGGAGTAAGACACACCCAAATTTTCAGCCTCTTTTAAGGGGAGAAGTGTGCCTTATACTCTGAAAAATATGGTATTCATAGAATCATAGAATGTAAATGTAAGTATGTAATTTTGGTGTTGGAAAAGAGACCCAATAATGCCATAGGTAGCCAAGAAAGAAAACAAATGGACTATCAAACAAATCAATTCAGAGTTCTCACTGGAGGCACAAATGACCAGACTCAAATTGTCATATTTCAAACACATAATATGAAGATCTAACTGGAGAAGACTCTGATGCTAGCAAAGATGGAGGAAAAGAGCACTACCAGCAGCAAGGTACCAGATTAGGCACATTTTAATTAAAAAAAAATCATTGTCACCACATATCTATTTTTAGTCTTATGCTAAAGAATTGGTACTGATTATCTATACCTGGACTCTGTTCTTATTTAGATTTTTGGATTTTTTTTCCTAGTATTTCTAGAAGTATATATTTTATCTTATCTCTGTAGTTCACAGTTTCATTGACACTCTTTTATAGCTTACTCCTGCATATAAGTGCCATTTACTATGCATTGATTTGAAATTATTCTAAGATTTCCTTGAGAACAAACTAAGTCTCCGGAGAATGGCGGCATATAAATTGAATCAATCAATCAATCAATCAATCAATGTGGATCCATAAACAAAACTGGCAATCACCAACTCATCTTTTAGCTCCTGTCTCACTGCAGATTTGCTGAATAAACCAATGGTGCCATATTTCTTGCTTGGTGCCATAGCAATTTGATGCCATCAGGGGAGTGAAGGCACTCAAAAGTCCTGACTTACAGTAGCCTCTTCCAACTTTCTAAGGCCTGGAGTTAGGTTAGGTTAGGTTAGGTTAGGTTAGGTTAGGTTAGGTTAGGTTAGGTTAGGTTAGGTTAGGTTGGGTTGGGTTGGGTTGGGTTGGGTTGGGTTGGGTTGGGTTGGGTTGGTATGGGTTGGGTTAGGGTATGTATATATGTATGTATATGTGCATATATATATTTGGGTTAGGGTTAGGATTAGACACTGCCCCAAATCCAATCATCTCAAGATGCATCACAAAATAAAAACAAAACAGGAAGCATAGAATCACAGTAGAATATAAAACACTGAACAAGATGGTGAATCTGGTCAGCAATAACAAACATCTCAATCTCAACAAGAAGCTACAACACTGTTAGCTCTTTGAGGTAGTCCACACAAGAAACACACCAAGGGTACCAGCTTTATCTTTATTGTAAGGTTACATTAATGGAGTCTTTGAAGAGTGACAGTATTTCTCCCCTTGAAAGGAAAAGTTGGGAGGGCCCTTCTGAATCTCTTTCCTTACCTTTCCTCTTGTATGCTGAAATATCTGTTGTTCGCTGGTTGTCCAGTCTATAGCTCTCCCTCTTGTCTCCCAAGATCATTTTTGCATACCACTATAACCCCCCCCAGCCCAGAGCCTGGAAGAAGTGCTGATTTTTTAAGGCCCAAACATGGTTCCATTTTAGGAGCCTATCTCCCAGGGCCTCAACAACCCTTGCTATTTCTCAACAATTGAAAGTCACCTTATATATAGTGACAGAAAACTTAATTAATCTTTTGCATTTTCCTAGTCTTAAATAAGTCTGCCAGTTCTATAATGATAACAAGAAATAACATGTTATTGAGGCAGAGACCAGAAAGCAGGCTCTGTAGTAGTCCCCCTGTTCTGGAAAACTGTGTTCCCAAATTTATGCTGTCTCTGGCATTTAAAATTATATAAACTGGCACCTGTCAGGAGCAGTCTATTATTTGGTGCTCACAGTTGAAATACTTTATCCTTTTGAAATCCATGCTGTTCTATCCAGAAATAAAAGTGTATCATATGAGCAGGTGAAGCCATACATTTTAGTTATTTAATTTTGTTTTGAAGGAAGGCTTGTTGTTTTTGGGAGAGGGTGTTGCTTGTTTTTTTTAAATAAGAGATGAGATCAACTTTGACTGCTCTTTAGAAGGCCAGATCCTGAAGATGAAACTCAAATACTCTGGCCACCTAATGAGAAGGAAGGGCTCACTGGAGAAGACCCTAATGCTGGGAAAGACTGAGGGTAAAAGAAGAAGGGGACAACAGAGAATGCGGTGGCTGGATGGAGTCACTGAAGCAGTAGGTGTGAGCTTAAATGGACTCCAGAGAATGGTGGACAACAGGAAAGCCTGGAGGAATGTTGTCCATGGAGTAGCGATGGGTCAGACATGACTTCGCAACTAACAACAACAACAACAAATGAATATAATGATAAAGATGATGATAAATCACACATCTGCATCGCAAAGTAGACATCTCCCAGTGGTTTACTAATAGCATCAGCATAATAAAATCTATACAAACTATTACAAATAATAATATAAAACAACCTAAAGAAAACTATCAGAGTGTAATCCAGAAGGCCTACAGAATTTTTTTTAAAAAAAAAATGTTACAGAAAGTCAGGCTGAAATGCTAGGGAAAGGCTATTCCACAAGGCTATTTTCTATAGAGAAACATTTCCAAGATCTCACTGTCTTCACAATGTGATTGAGGAGATTCCCAATGTCCCAATATAAAGGATAAACTGCTTCCAAGAATAGAAGATGATCCTGGAAGTTTATATAGAAGTTTTATAGAACAGCCTACTTGGGAGCCAAGCCACAAAGAGTTTTATCATTTTAAATCAGTCGTTTTAAGTTGAACATGGAAACCTGTCAAAAGCAATGAAATCCCCACAACACAAGAGGTTACGCGGCTATTGTAATTCTCACCTGCCATGATGCAGGTGCTGCATGTAGCATTACCTGCAGTTTCTGAGTAGCCTTGATAGGCAATTCCATACCAAGTACATTTCACTGGCCTAATATTGTGGTAATCAGGACATGAGTTTCCTCCCACTCTAAATGGAGCATTAGTCAAAGCTGGATGAGAACTCCCTAACTACATCCTTCACCGCAAATCCAGCAGTAGTTGTGAGACCAAATGAACTCCCAAATTCAAGACATTTGAAGGGAGTACAACCCCATCCATAGTCTAAACAAGAGCAGTTATCAATACTGTTTGGTCAAAAAGGATACTCCATTTGCTAGCATTTAGCTTCAACCTATTTTCTCCCATCTAAACCTTCTCAGGCTCAACATTCTAATACATTAGCAGGACTTAGGCAAACATCCTATACCTAGTTAGCTGGGAGGAACAGATTCTGCTATAAATTACAGTACTATATCACTATGTCAGCCCAAGTAAATTACCTTAAGAGCGCAACTACTGTGGCACATCATATGAAGGGGTCTTATATTTTGAACACAACATTTATGCTTAGCTGAACCTTTTAATTTATTTTTGAAAAGGTACATAAATATTAAATAGTCCAATAACAATATTTAAATTAAACTAATCAGAATATTAAATCTGTAGAAATCAGGTATGTCAAAATAATTCTCTATGGACATTTTATGCTTCCTTGTTAGAGATTCAGCTGTAAAAGGCATGAGTCTTGGTACCTTTTATCTAGTTAATCACAAGAAGCAATACAGTAGAATTTTCTCTATTCTTTTCTTTCTGTCTGATCTGTTTTAATATGTTGATTGAAAAGCTGATGAACTTAAGTGCTTTCTTTCATCCTCAAGAACAAAAAGAATAGAGTACTTTTTCTGTTCCTTCCCCAATGGAACAGAACATTTAAATATGTGGGTTTTATAATAAATTTTATTTGTCCTTTGCAAGACAAACATCTGTCTCTAAAATCTGTTAATGGCTTGGGTGTATTCACAGAGAAGTGAAAGGCAAATCATTTTTATGACACTTTTTAAAAATCTGGAATTTTCTTGATGCAGTCAACAAGAGTTGAGTTCAACTCAAGGGCATCTTTACCTCTACTACTGAGACATATTTGTTCTATTAAATAAGCACCACAGTAAACTGAAAGTTTTCAACCAAGGTTACATCAACAATATCCCTACACCATATTCTTGGATATGTAATTAAGTAAAATCTAGGTCAGGGGTGTCAAACTCAAGACCCGTGGGCTGGATCCAGTCCCCGGGATGCTTAGATATGGCCCGCAGGGATGGTCTGGAAATATTAAAGGACTGGCCCGCGATGCCTCTGCTAGCCAAAATGGGCTGGGGGGGAGGCACATGTGCCCCCCCACAGTCCATTTTCAGCCTCCATGGCCTCCTGCAGCACTCTGCTGGCTGAAACCAGGCCACAGTGGGGGGTGCATGAGGTCTCCCATGGCCCATTTTCAGCCTCCATGTCCTAGTGCAACACTCTGCCAGCCGACAACATTTTCAGCCAGCAGAGTGCTGCAGGAGGCCTTGGATGCTGAAAATGGGCCACAGCAAAATTACCACAGGCTGATCCTTTGATATTTCCAGGCCGGCCCCATGGGCAGGAGGCAGAATGCTGCAGGAGGCAGCACCTTCTTCACCTTCTCTTTAGCAGCATCTGCCAACTAGAGCTAGGCTCCAAGATCTGGATGGCTGTTGTTCAGAAGAGCCAAAAACATCTGGCTCTTCACCCAGGTCTTTGATGAGAGAGAGTGAGCTGCTTCAAATCACTGAATTTGTCATCTTTTATCTTAATATTTTATCTGTGATTGATTTAATTGTAAACTTTTTGATTGCTGTGAACAACCCAGGGTCATTGAAAATTGGGTTTTATATCAATTGTGTAAATTATTACTAAAATTAAGTCCTCTAGGGCTGTGTCAGAGGTAGTAATAAAGATTGATAGACTGTTGGACAGATAGTTTTTAGAGATATCTGGAGAAATTGTCGGTTCATTTATGCTCTGCTCCTATACAAAAGAGTCAAGCCCCACAGCAGCTGGGGAGTCTACATGTCTTTAATCTCTACATTATGGAATTGAGAATATTTGTGCCAGAAAGTAAATCTCTCCTTGTCTGGAATAGCTGTTTTGAATACAAAGGGAAAAAATGCATCTTGAGCTTGTGTCAAATGCCATGGCCACACCCACCCTGACACACCCAGCCCTGGCCATGTCCCACCCCACCCCCCAGCACTACGAGGTCAAACATAACCCTGATGTAGTCCTCAATGAAATCAAGTTTGACACCCCTGATCTACGTCATTCTCTTAGTTATAATTTGTATTTCTTTTTTTATTTTTAAAACATTTTCTTTTGTATATCCAGTGAGATACCCTTTTCCGTGTCAGTCCTGTAACCCATCATTCATAGCCCTACTGCAATGCCATTTCTGTCTTATAAAATAAAAATTGTTCCTCATCTGTCCTTTCTTACATAACACTTTTTGGGTGGAGTTTATCCATAGAAGCAATTATCATTATTAAAATTGTTGACACCAACTTCTGATTTCATTTTTCAAAAGTATTCCTCAGTATTTCAATGATAAAGTGTGTTGTGTCATTTTTCCCAGTTAATTAACTGTTAATCAGGCTCGAGTATATAATAGAATAATAACTTTATTGTCATTTTGAGTGTATACTAATCAGCATACAGTTCTCAAAGGTTCACCACTTCCAATATACACTACATGATCATGACAAAATAAATAAATACAAAATTATGTATATATCCCCTTATGTTATATGACACAGAGACAACACAGTCTAGTTTGGATGCATACATGTACATGGTGAGAAAAAAGATGGATCACATAGGGAACAAAGCTGTTACAGAATCTGGTAGTCCTGCTAGAAATACTTTGTAACCATCTCCCAGAAGGGAGCAACAGAAACAGAGCGTAAAGTGGGTGTGTGAAGTCTCTAACAATGCTTTGAGCTCTAGCCACATGGTGCTTAGAAGCAATATCCTGAAAAACAGGATAATCTTCTCAGTTGTCCTTACCATTCTCTGTATGGACTTTCTATATGAGGCACTGCTGCCACCAAACCAGTGATGCAGTTTGTTAAAATGTGCCACAGCTGACTTTGTATAAATATACAAAAGTATGAAGGCTATTGCTTAACGCATTGTAAGCTGCCCTGAGTCTCTGGAGAAAGGCGGCATATAAATCAAATTTAAAAAAAAAATGCTCTCAATTGTGCCTCTGTAAAAAATGGCCAAGACAGAAGGAGAAATATGTGCTCTCATCTGATGCAGGAAATTCAGATGCTGGTTTGCACACTTCTCTAAGGATTATGTGTGGAGAGACCAGTTCAGATTGTTAGTTACCTGCAACCCCAGATATTTAAGTATTTTTCTCCTTTTACTATAACATCTTTAGTTCCAGCTAATGTCCAGATTTTTAAAAATTGCTTATCTTTATTTCATCATTCAAACATCCGGACATATATATTTCTCACAGAAAGGATTCTTTATAATTCTAAAATCTTACTCCAAATTTATTTGGACCCTTAATCCATTTATAACTTTCTAGGATCAAAGTCTTATTGAGTTTTTCACTATTTATTTCATTTTTAAAAAAATCTTAAATGCATGATTAAAAATTTATTTTATCAAGACTTGAAGGAAAACTCAGTCAGCATTTTCAGACTTGTCAAGCCACACAAGTTTATAGGTAACCGGCAATTCCCAAATATGATTAGAAAAAGAAGTTTGTAAACTTAGTGTTTCTTAAAAGATATAAACATGGCTGTGACCAAGATGGCTATTCCCCATGCTTAAACCCCACCAAGGAAAACTCTGCAGTCTCCTTGTCCAGAGAGTTTGAAAAAGCCTTCATTCATCTATGAACATTCATCTGTACATACAGGGACCATATTTCCTTGGAAATTTTTCCAAGGAAATATGGTCACTCTATGTACAGATGAATCTTTCATCCCAGTGGGACTTCTGTACTTCTCCCCTGAAATGATGGTTTCAGCTGGAGGAGCAGGGGGAAAGAGAAAATTTCTCAATTCTTCACTAGAAACACTTTTTTCTTTGATCCCAAACTTAGTTTGAGGGCATAATGTGTGTGTGTGTGTGTGTGTGTGTGTGTGTGTGTGTGTGTATGTGTGTGTGTGTGTGTGTGTGTGTGTTCCTGCTGCCTTTCAGATCAGTAGACTTTGGCTTTGCTGTTGTACTTTTGTCTTCAGGCCCATTTTCTTGACTTCAGGCTTCCCCTGTGAATTCTGCCAGAGCCAGAAATATCTTCATCCATTTCACTTTCTTTTTTTTTCCTGGGTTCTATGTTCAACCTGACCATTAGTCCAACCATCAGTGATTATATAGCAACTGTAAAACATATATAGCAAATATAAAACATATGAGTAATGGTTGCAGGAATTGAGAATGTCTAGTTTAATGAAAAGGATGGGGGTGACCTGATAGCTGCCATCAAGAATGGGGGGGGGGGGGTCAACCTAATCTCCAAAACACCTGAAGGCAGGACAAGAAGCAATGGATGGAAACTAATCAAGGAGAGAAGCAACCAAGAACTAAGGAGAAATTTCCTGACAGTTAGAACAATTTATCAGTGGAACAATTTGCCTCCAGAAGTTGTGGGTGCACCAACACTGGAGGTTTTAAAGAAGAGATTGGACAACTATTTATCTGAAATTGTATAGGATTTCTTGCTTGAGGAGGGGGTTGGACTAGAAGACATCCAAAGTCCCTTCCAACTCTGTTATTCTATTCTTCTGCTTTCCTATATTTACATCTAGCACAATCAAGGTTGCCTGAAATTTCTCCCTCTCTTTCTCTCATCTCTCTCTCATCTATCATATATGTCAGGGAATGTAGATTTAATAGCTGTAAGCTGATGGAAGGTTGTAAGCGGAGACAACTGAAAGCTGATGCAATGGGAATGATTCAGCATCTGGCATCGCTGTGTTAAGACTCTGGTGGGGTCCACACAAGACTGCTACCCTTTTAAGAGGTGTCTATGTATAGGTGACCATTAGAGGGCGTATCTCTCTCTCGTCATGTATCTCATAGCTCTTCTTGTGTCCGTAGCTGTATGATAAGGTATCTACCATGTACGTGTATATATTTAAAACCACTGTTAATTATCTAAAGGCTCTGTGTGCTGTGTGCTGTGTTTTGCTCCTGGGTTTATCTCATAATACTAGTCACTCTGCAAAACTCTGACAATATATTTCTATGTTGTAACATACGAGGTATGAGAATACAAACTAACAGTGATGGCTTTCTCTTCACCAACAACTCCCTCCTTGTTAAAACTACTGCTTTTTTGTAGGCAATTTTGCTATTCTAATACTAGGGGAGGCTTCACAAAGGAGGGGAAAGAAGCAGTGGTAGGTTGCCCCTGGTTCGGACCAGTTCACAAGAACCGGTAGTAAAACCAATGCCCACTGACATGGATGTCATCATAGGTGATCAATGAAGCTTCTGCACATGTTCAGAAGAGCATGTGCATGCGGGCATGATGCAAACCAGTAGTAAAGGTAAGCAGAACCCACCCCTGGAAGGAAGGGATATCTCTTTCCACCAGTTCTTCTTTTCATATCTTTCTCCACTTTGGGAGTGGGGGAACCTCTCAAAGTGTTTCTTTACTTCTTTTTTTCCTGTTGTCATTGTTCTCTCTGTATCTTTCCTGTAATAGGATAAAAAGTCAGCCACAAGGTTTTACTGTCCTGCTCAATGACTTATGATGAATCAATACCATTATAATGTTAGATATTATCTTGTTAAACGTAAGAATTTGTTGCAGCACGTAAGCAATTGATGGTCTATTTTAACAAGAAAAAAAGTCTTCGCCCTATACTGTAGGTACATTCATAAAGCTTCTGTTAGCCATTTCAAGACATGTAGTTTATTTACAATAGTACTGTATTTCTGTTCTCTGGATAAGAGCTTTTGACTGATAGATCACAAGTAAGTTTCTTTTCTTTATAGTTCTGAATTACCATAGCTCCCAACCTCCACCACATCCCTCCAAAATATCACTTTGTGCCAACCCTGTGTTAAAACAACCTGATTTATTCATCCTTTCATCCACCAGACTGACACTTCTAAAATAAGATTGGGAGCTATGGTCCATTTACCTCTATCATCTCAGTTTTCTCCATTAGATCTTTTAAAGCTTGTCCCAAGTGGAAAAATGGCAGATAAATAGTAGTAATATCTTCCCAATCCAAATAAATATTAGACATCTTATTTTGTGTTGTGTGTTTGTTTTATTTTAGGGACCTCTAATTATTGTAAAGTAATAATCTTCCCTTGTTCTGGTTTTATTTCCTCCTTATCTAATCAGAATCCTAGTATCAGCTTTCTTTTTTTTACCAAATCCCATTTGTCCAGATTGATAGTTTCTACATACTGCTAATTACTACTCTGAAGTGCTGCAGGTATTAAACTGAAATTGCTTCTGTGGGATAGTAGAAACTGTTTTTATTTTTTTTTTCTCATATTAGCTTCTATCAACATTTGCTAATATCCTTTTGAAAGTCCAAGGGAGAAAATATATTTAGTCCCATCTAAGTCACTCAGAAGATGATCCCTTTGAGACAGTAGATATCCATTATATTTTGTCACTCTGTTGACTTGTCAAAAGTTTTTATATATATTAATTTAACATTTCAAAGCAGCCTTCTCCAAATTTAACATTTATTCAGTTCTATCCAATTCTTCCACTCCCCGAAATATATGACTTAAAAATCCTTATTCTTAAACTAATCAATCACTAAACTAACCTATTTCAACCCAGTTTCCTGCAAGATTACCATGCACTACAATTCTAAATATAATCCACTGCCCACTCTGCTAAAATATACATATGTCTATATATACATTCCATTTTATAAAAAAAGAAAAGACAATAACTTTAAATTTATAATTCATTTAGTATCTTCTTTGATGTCTTTCCACTAGATTGTTAAATCCATCATCCATAATAGGGTAACATAGCATCCTGGTGCAACAGTTTATTCAAAATCTTCAGTCATCTTCTGCCCCCATCAATAATGAGTATCCTCATGTATATATAAAAGTAAAAACAACCACCCGAGTGACATTATAATTATATTCCATATAGTTGTAATTGTGGTTTTCATCAGGATTATAAATCCCCATCATCTTAGTGGGTAACAACCAGATCTTCTGCATGCCCCAGCATGACTCTCTTGCCTTGTAGATATAATATATTTATCGGTAAAAGAAATCCAAAATAGATAGTTCAAATCCAACAGTGTAAGGCTCTTTCCACATCCCAAAATCACGGCATTGCAGAGATCTGCCACTTTCCTCAAGATAGTATTAAACGATAATTCGCCTCCAATATCTTTTCACATATTCATTTATTTTTTTTAAAATCCCTGGCTTCACTGTTGCTTAGTTTAGAAACTACTATTTCTACGAGATCTGTTTCTTTTCTTTTTCTTTTGCGGGTTGCATTTCCATCCAGATTTCCTTCCTACAAGTTGTGTATCAGCTGTTCGGTTGTCATTCTGCTTTGTAAATTGATCTTGTTGGTTTTGTTTTATTATCTCATATGTCTTTTCCATCACTTGTATATCAACTAATTGATTTGCGCACTTGTCTGTAAGTTGATAGTTCATCACATTAGAATCAGATGACACTGCTCTCAAATTTATAGACAATCCAGCTGGGGTATCCAAGGAGTCCAAAGACAGTTTATCTACCACAGCCTCTGTAATTTGATGTTTTCCCTTTATTTCCAACTCCTTTTGCTTGTCCTGTGTTATGCCTAAAGATGTTAAATTTTTTTTTAAAATTTTTTGATAAAATTCTTCCGCTTTTTCGACTGTATCCAGTTGGTATCTTACTCCTTGGTGTCTCAATATTAAACCAACTGGGACGTCCCACCTAAATAGAATATTCCTTTTTTTTAACTCATTCACTAGAAAACCAAATTTCTTCCTCTCCATTAACATCTTGGGCGGGAGTTCCTTAAAAATCCAAATCTTTCTTCCACGAAATTGCAAAACAGAGTCATAAGAATTCTGGACAATATTATTTCTAATTTCTTTGTCTGTAAAATAAATCACCACATCTCTAGGCAATTGCCTTTGTTTTGCCAACCAGGAGTTTATTCTATAAATTCTGTCAATCCTGCAAAACACTTCATCAGGTTGAACCTTTAAAATCCCAGCCAGAATTTCAGAAGATATCTTCCTTAAATCATCTCTGTCATCTTCCTGCAAACCTCTCAGTCTAATTGCATATTCTGTAAAATTGTATTGGATCCTTAAAACTTCTCTTTCAATCCTCTGTTGTACATTTGTACATTGTACATTTTCTTCATTAACAGACTTTTGATCAGCCTCCATTTTAAGTTTGTCTTCTGAACTATTATCCTGAATGTTTGCCAAATCCTTTTTAATTTTTTGGATCTTGTCATCCAAATTCTCCTCAGTTTCTTTCATTTTAGAGTTAGTATTTGCTTCCAACTGAGTCATAAAGTCTGCTAAGCCTTTAGCTACTTTTAAAATCTTTCGATCCAAAAAGCCAAACTTAGATTTCACCAATTCACCAATTTCTTTGATTTCCAACTTAAATTTTTCAAGTTGCTGATTCACAATCTCATCCCTTCTTACAATCTCCTCAAGAAGAAATTCTATTATATTAAAGTCAGATTTCTGAGACTGGAGAGTTAAAACTTGTTGATGTAATTTATTAATGGGGGAATCCCCCCCCCACTGCCTGTTTGTCTAGTTTTATAAGTCTCAGTGCCATTTTTCCACGCAGACAAAATTTACTAGAAAAGAGAGAAAAAAAAAACTTTTTTCCAACCAAGATCAATATCAAATCCTCAAAGAGAAGAAAAAAAAGAAAAAAAAAACAGAAGTGAGAGTGAGATTTTGCCTCAGTTACAGCCAAAAGTATTCATTCCGCTACTTTGTAATTGAAAACGGAAGGAGTTTCCCTTTCAGCCTCTCTTCAAACCGCAGCAGCAATCGCCATTTTAAAAAGAAAACTTTTTTTCCCTTCACTTCACTTCTTAGGCAAAATAGAATAGAAAGAATACTTGCGCTTCAGGATCAGAGGTCCAACTCATATCTTCTTTAATTAATTTATTTGACAGATTTACAGGCTTGCTTTTGCCCCCTAGCTCTGCGTGTAGCAGAGATTTCCCAGAGCCCGGAGCATCGGCTGGGGATACGGGGAGTCTCTTCCGCTCCCTCCCAAAAGTAAATAAAAAACTTTTGGGATTAGGCAGAGGACTCTACCCACCCCAGCCGGCTCTATCTCCGTTTCCTAATGGAAACAGAGTTTTTTCGAGCCGCCATTCCGCTGAAAAAGGCGGCTCTTTACAGGCAGTGGGTTCGACGATCCCAAAGGAGCGTCCAGCGGGGACAAGCAGCAAACCGGAAGTCCGACTTGTCAAAAGTTTTGATTTGGGGTTTGGACCCAGCATAATTGTAATATAGCCTTTTGATATTCCTGGGGAATCCTCCCCCTTTGAATAACGGCACCTAGTAATTCAGAATAATAATCCCATTTTTCCTGAAATCTACATTTTTTTTCCTGTTTTCTTTTCTCTTCTGAGCTTTGAACCAACATCATTTGAAGGTGGGATCCTTTTCTCTGATAGACCCCAAATTGACCTGTTGGAAAATGATTTTGTCTACAGGATCTGTCAGTGTTCTGCAAAACATTCTCCTTTCTAGGGCAACTAATGTAGGAGCATAGATACAAACAATCCAACCACAACCTATTCCTTCCACATATTTACATTGATATTTTCCTACTTTATGAGGTTTTTACCATAAAATATATCCACAACAAAAATTTCATAAGCATTGCTCTACTAACAAAATGATAGGAAGCTGGTAGTACCTTTTATTCATTATTAATGGTTGAAGGCAAATATACACATCCTTTTCAATTCATACATATACAGTATAAATAAAAGGAAAAACAACCTGCCATGATTAAATGGATACATGCAAGAATCATGCATATTACATTAAACCACTCTCAGCAATCATGAAATTATTGTTTTATTTCTGATGTCTGTGTTGATCTTTTCTAAAATTTTAAGTAGTACATTTCCATTTCATAAACTAAGTACGCATAACAAAAATCAAAACTGAGGGAAAATAATATGGTTCAATGTTTCATATTCATGAAAAAATAAATACATAACACATACCTAGTGAAATTCAGCCCACTTTGCAAATTTGCATGCATTTAGTAACCATTCTTTAAAGAAGCAGTACAGCTTAGTTTTATAAATCAGCCCTTCAAATCATTCTATTTTGTCATTTTCTGGCTAAGGATAGGTCTACTCCTTCAGTAACCTATGCCACTATCACTGCCATCATCATCATCTAATCAATATCTAGTGAAATCAGGGGTGGGTTCTAAATTTTTTTACTACCAGTTCTGTGGGTGTGGCTTATTTTGTGGGTGTGGCTTGGCAGTCATGTGACTAGGTGGGCGTGGCTAGCTGGTCAGAGTCATTTCTGGAAGGTCCTCGCACTTACGACCAGTCCTCGCACTTACGACCCAACTCATTTGTTTGCTTTTAACACTGATCAGCTGTAGGACGGCCCTTTGAAGCCCCGCGGCAAGAGTTTAAATAGTTTTTTTCCCTCTAGTCCTCAGCTGGGACTCAGGAGGCAGCAATAGATTGGGGGTGGGACCAAATAAAAGGTAAGAATAACATGGGTGGGTGGGAGGGCGGGGGGGGAGAACCAGTTCGGTGACGTCATATCGTCACCGCTACCGGCTCGGCCAAACCAGACTGAACCGGGAGGAACCCACCACTGAGTGAAATGCTATTGTAATATACTGAGAATGTAAATAAGAATGACAAATTTTACAATTAAGACTCTGAATTTGTTAAGAACTGCCCGTAAGTTTATTGTAGATTGAGTAAACAGTGCCATACAAGTAATATAAGGACAATTCTCTTGAACATTCAGTTATTATTGCTATAGAAGATCTTTCTCAATGCTACTTCAAGATAAAAGACAAAAATCTTTTCCTTCCATATTTCTACAATAAATGGTATAGAAAATACTGAACAACATTTCCCACATAGTTTCATAAGTGCATTCTACCAAAAGGATGTTAAAATACCATTCTCTGGAAAAAGCATTTGAAACCTTAGTTTAGTAAAAAAAAAAAAAAAAAAAAACCCTTCCATGAATTTCTGGGTAAGATAAGAACTGAAAATAGGATGTTTTAAAAAGTTCACAAAAAGCATTTCAAGAAATAAGAACCACAAATCATAGTCCTATCATCACCTGCATGATGATCATAAATCCAATTCCACAGGGCAAGGTGGAAATTATCTGCCAAAAAAGCTTCCATGCTAAGGTATTTCAGAGTAAAACCTGACAACTTCATGCTCACCATTCATCTCTCAACTGTTCCACCCAACACAATTTGGGGCAGCAAATGTCTTCAGTTCAATTCAACCTGCACCAGAATTATATCTAACACAGATCTATGCAGCTTTGATAGATGACAGCCCCAGTTCTGCCTTTTAAAAAAGCTGCAGGGTGTTCTGGGGAAAACCAGTACCATCATCAGAGATTTATTCTGCAGAATTTCTACGGTATTATCAGCAATATTACCCCAAACTTTCATCCTGTACTTTTGAATGACAGATTTAGTAACTTTAATAACAGGATCAGTTAATTGGCCATTCTTATGATTACAAAAAGCTTTTGTAATAATTTTGTAATGTAATAATTGTACTAGTGACTTGGTGGCAGCAAAATGAGTTTCTCAGGAAACTGAATTAAACTCAAATAATTAAAAGAGAATGCTCTTTCCAGAAAATGGTAATCTAGTGCCCACTCAAGTTTTCATTAGCGTTTCTCAAATGCCATTATTTTGGAGTAATTAACAGAAAAGTGCCATTTTCTCTGTAAATGACTAAAGCCTATTTATATAGTATTCTCAGGAGTCCCATCCTATTTGAAATATCAAAATGAGGTCATAGTTACACAGGAAAACCACAATCTTCCATGTCTGAATCTAAATATTGAAAACAAAAGAGATATTAACTGGCCAACTACCATCATTTTAAAAGTGTCAATGGATACAGGTTTTTCTTTCTCTGAAATAATTATGCAAATTAAAATTTATTTACAGAGTGTTATTTGGCACAATTTCATCATCGGCTGTAACAACCTTCTGTCAGTATTACTCATAGTCACCATAGACTAAAGCTGATTCCTAACTATTAAATCAAATTAGAACTCTATAAAGATCATTATGATTTGAGTCTTTGATGCACTTAAGAAATTCAGTCAAAACACAAATCTGGTCAGTTGTACTTATGTCTCATATATGATGGAATGAAAAAAAACCCTGTTTGCTCAAAAAAATACTGTTTTTCTAATTTACTGTAGAAGCTATGCTTAAAAAGAGGCAGAGGATATTGGAATAGTTTCTACTTGTAAAATGGAAGCCTACTAAAACTTACAAAAATGTAAAGGGGGATTATATTTTCCCAACACTTTTCTTGTGGGGAGGGAGAATAAAAACTTTAAGTTCAACTATAGTATTAGGAAGTTACTTTGGCAAATTCATTGGAAAGTATAGATTTCTTTAGTTGAGAATCTAAAAGATTTTCAGAAAATATTCAGTCGATATGATAAGCTGATAAAATGGAACGAGAACATTTGTCTTTCAAATTCACCTGCATTCCTAGAAGAATTTGATTCGAGAGAAAAAAGCCAGTCATATTTATTAAACTAGCTATGTGAAGGAATTGGAAAGCTATTAGAGGAAATAGTAACTGTCATGAAAGTTTTAAAGCCCCAATTATTTTTTGGTAAATTTTATTCATACTGTACTGTAGAATATGAATTTCTACAAGCTTTCTCTCAAGAGCCTAATGATACAGTTCTGAAAGAATATCTGTAGCTAGAGAATTTATATAAGATACAATTTGAAGTTACCACTTCTAGCAATTGACCTTGAATTCCTGGATGTATGGCTAGCCTAGATTGGATGTTCTTCATTCTAAATTATAATGACAGAAGGAAATTATAATTTGATCTCCTTGTATTCAAAGATAGTTATGGTACTAAAGAACCAGGGACAAGCAAGCCAAAGTTTAATATATTCTACTAGTTCTTTTCTTCATCAACTAAGTAAAATAGGCTGCAGATTGTTCTGAGAAACTCCCATTGAAATAACAGTCAACTTAAATCAGAATCAGCCTAAATAAAACATCATCAATCACTGCTTATTCTTGCTCATAACATTATCACAAGAGATGTTGAAGCTGTTAATGGAATACTCCAGGTGAAATCCAAGTTACTTTAAGATATTAGGATTTTATCATATTCTAACTTTTGAAGGAAAGTTAGGAAGAATAGCAAACATGGGAACAATATATTAGTCCTGCTTTGAAGGGTACACGATTCAACATTTTACTTTATTTCTAGAGATCTTGCTTGTAAGAGGCTGCTTTAGAAATTTTACAAGCTATGGCTACACTCCCACAAATCTGTTGGTATCATTAAAGATATTATTTAATGCAATAGGTTTTTTTAACTATCCTGGGAGAAAAACTAAAGATATTGTTTGGGAATGTCAGGCAGAGAATGACATCCTTTAAATTACTAGCACAATTTGATTGAGTAGATTTGTGTGGGGAAAGTTGGTATTTGAATTTAAGCAATTCTGAATCACACAGTTTTTATTTATTATTAAGAAATGGGGTAAAATTTGTGTTTTTACTTTCTTGGATAATTAAGTTGATATTTAGGAAGCCAAATATGAACTTCATTGTGAGTTTGAAAGTTTATGTCTTTAATTAATTCCTGAATCATCACAATTTTAAAAGAAAAGTTATCCTCCGTATATGTTTATCATGTCTGGTGAAAAAAAAGATAAATAGTACTTTCAGATGCCCAGGTCTTCTAATTTTAATATTTTAAACAGTAGAATGTGTCCTAATTGTGGAAATTATAACAACAATTCTATTGTGATTATGTAGTACTGGAAGGGAACTGATAGCCAAGCAGAATATGCTCTTTTTCAATGATAGCAAGCATAGAGAAGTCAGACAATTGGTACTCAGCTATTGAGAACAATGTAAAATCAAATGGAACCCAACTACTTCAGCAGTATTCCTTACTTGCAAATAGAAATTCCTTGCTTGCAAAAAAGGAAAAATCAAAAGCAAAATATAAATTTCTTTCTTGAGCAACAGGAAATTCTCGTCTGGGGGAATAAATGCACCCAGGCTGTACCCTGGTGGGGAGTATCAGTTAATTTACACAGGCACATTTGATTTTTTTTTTCTGGAGGACTTGCAGACAAATAGTTGTCTGTGCTTACATATTACAGCTATAGCACTGAGAACAGGTTTTATGGACCTGGAACCTACATGGAACATAGTGTCTTTGTACAGTCTTTTCATTTGGGAAGACAATGCCATTGACACACTTTGTACTGTGGAGGCTACATTTATACATAAAGACAGGGGTGAAATCCAGCAGATTCTGACAGGTTCTGGAGAACTGGTAGCAGAAATTTTGAGCAGTTCGGAGAACTGGTAGCAGAAATTTTGAGTAGTTCGGAGAACCAGCAAATACTACCTCTGGCTGGCCCCAGAGTGGGATGGGAATGGAGATTTTGCAATATCCTTCTCCCAGGAGTGGGGAGGGAATGAGGATTTTGCAGTATCCTTCCCCTGGAGTGGGATGTGAATGGAAATTTTGCAGTATCCTTCCCCTGGAGTGGGGTGGGAATGGAGATTTTGTAGTATCCTTCCCCTGCCATGCCCACCAAGCCACACCCATTAAGTCCCACCATGCCCATCAAGCCACACCCACAGAACTGGTAGTAAAAAAAATTGGATTTCACCACTGCATAAAGATATCTTACTACTTTTCCATTCATCAAAGTGACTTATGCTTTCAGTTGTTTTAAAGCTTGCTGGAGTGTAATAATAAAATTATGAGTCATTCTCCTGATTCTTTAAAAAGTGACCCTTAGTGGAAATTGAACTAATTACAGACTATTCCGATATGTTTTTCAAAATATTAAGAAATCAGATAGCCACAGAATTCCTACAGATCACATTCCAGAATTTGCAGAACATGCTAAGGAATGGCATATATTAATATAGTAGATGGAAGTATAAATCAAAACCAATAAAATGACCAGTTTAGGCATTGAGAAATCCAGAGGATGAGTATAGGAATAAACAGATTTTTTTTTTAAAAAAATACCTGGCTGATATACAGTCCTGGGAACAAAGTCTCACTAAGATATTGGGACTTGCTTTTTATTGTAAATATGCATAGGATTGTGCTATTTCTCTGGGAAGACAAGCTTTATACCATACATGAGCAAACCTATTGAGATTTGCAGATGCAGCACACAAAACTGCTGGTAAGGTTGTAAATGTAAGCACTGATATTTATGACACTCTTTCAAATGACCATTTTCAGAAATAGAATTGCCTTTGCAGTAAGTGTATAAATTGTTTCCACATTGCCCATTGCCATAGTTAATAATCTTACAGCTTGTGTGTAACCTTTTGGCAAATTCATCCTTTGAGTCGCCTGCTTCTTTTTTAAGAATGCTTGGGATAAAATGCATGTGTTACTTTTAATAAAAAGAAATATTCCTGTTTTCATGCAGAACTTTGTCTCTATGAAATATAATCCTTGACATAATTTAAATGGTGTCTGAATGTGTTTGCCTATGTTCATATTTTAAATCCTGCCTTGTGGATGTTAAACACTCCTGATATTTGAAACCAAGTATCTTGGCTTCAGACTCAAATATTGTTCAGCAAATATAATGCATAGAATAGAATAGAATAGAATAGAATAGAATAGAATAGAATAGAATAGAATAGAATAGAATAGAATAGAATAGAACTTTATTGTCACTTTGAATGTACACTAATCAGCATACATTAAAATGAAAATTCGTTACATACAGTTCTCAAAGGGTCACTTCCTCCATTGTATCCATTATACAATGTAGTGGTTAAAGGATCCAGGCTAAAAACTGGGAGCCTGTGAATTCTAGTTCTGCCTTTGGCACAAAACCAATTGGGTGATCTTGAGCCAGTCACTCTCCTTCATCCTTAGGAAGGAGGCAATGGCAAGCAACTTGCAAAAAACCCCAAACCCATGCATTTCCAAGTAGTCAGCACTAGTCAAGACAGACTAGTTTTGTTTTTGTTTTTTTTAGTGACAATGAAATATAGATCATATATTATAGAAATGTATAATACATCTATCAGGGTGATTCCCACTTTTGTATGTATTCCAGCAGCATATAGATTTCTAATTTCTGATTTCTAAAGCAGTTGTCTTGGAAAAAAATAAGAAGTTTGAAATAGTTTAAAGCAAGTCCAGAATAAACATATGAAGAGAAAGAGAATGGATTAGAAACAAGAGACGCCAATATCACTCTGGAATGACAGAACCCATGTAATTGCTATTAAGACAAGTAACAGGTTCCTGAAGCAGCTTGTGAAAAGCAAAAGGAATCAGCCAGAAGCAGGAGACCTGCATGGATACAAGATGATTTCCTTAGAGTAGGGGTGTCAAACTCGATCACATGACGTATCACAACGAATCATGATGTTTTTTGCCTTTGCAGAGCATGGGGTGGGCGTGGCCTGCATGTGACCCATTCGGCCACCAGTTTCACATCCCTGTCTTAGAGCAAATCTAAACTTTTGGAAAAGACAAGATAGCATTTCTAGTAAAGGAACAAAAGCAAAATACTGCCTCAATCTGGTGTGAGAAAATAATATACACTAAAAGGCAACAACATTGCAAGGTAACCATAATCATAATCATTTGCCTTGGATAGTTAAAACAAAACAAAACAAACGAAAACAAGGATAGATTATGCAATCAATACAGATTGAATAGTATTTCTTTCTGAATGTATATATGCATAAATATGATAGTCAACATCAAATGAACTATTCATCTCTGTTCCAGAAATCTAATGGCTTCTAATAGATTTTCCAAGCAATCAAAACAAGTTTTTTTGAGAATGGGGAGAGAATAATTGAAGGATATTTTTTCTGCATACTATTTTAAAAATGCACATTTGCAGAAATAAGCAAGAAAAAAAAGTTAGAAACACCCACTCATCCTGTGACCCACACACAGGGAAAACTGCAAACACCATACCTATATAAGGAAAAACGAACATGGGAATAAAATTATATTCCATTGAGAAAGAGAACATCTGTGCACCATACAATGCATTCATTTGTTTTTTACATATGTCTAGCCTATTTCTCATTACAGAAAACTTCAGGGCAGTTTGTAATGACCATAAAACCATTCAGAATAACAGCTGAGCAAAGAAGGTAGCTGAAAAGAGAATAAAAAGAATTTAAAGAAACACCGTTAAAATACAGCATTAAAGGAAGTTGATGGCTGGGGAAGGCCAACTTTAAAAAAGTGGATACTTAATATTCTCTATAATGTGACATCACTGGACTTACATCCTTTCATGTAAAGGTCACTGTGGAGTACATAAACGTAAAGAAGATTCACTATCAGTGACAAAGAATTCAAGACCTCCCCTTAATATATTAGATTTATTCATTCCTACTCTACAAAATGATCTATTCTTGAATGGTTTTTCTATCTTATGCCAGAGATAGAAACCCGACTATCTTTGGTATCAGGTAGAAAACTACCCATCTCTGAATTCAACTCTGACTCCTCACTACCTTTATTACCTTTATATAATCCAATTATTTTCACTTGATTACTTAGTTGACAAGCTTACAGAGTTCCATTATTTTTCTTTGATCTCTGGCTGGATCTAACTGTTAAAGCTTTGTCTTTAATTTACAAGTTTGAGGGTGGAGGCAAAGGACTACTATTAAACTTTCTTATCTCATCTGACTAATGATATAACAATTTACAAACTGTCATATCAACAACTAAAGAATGCAAGAGAAAATCTCTACAGGTTCTAAAAAAGAGGGGAGAGATCTGATATCACACACACAAATACATACATACTCAGAAACACACATGAATGCACATTGACTAAGAATGCTAACATGCTTGTGAAGAAGGCACAGAAGAGGCTGTACTTCCTGAGAATGCTCAGGAAGATAAATCTATCTCAGCATCTACTTCTGTCCTACTATCGCAGCACCATTGAGAGTGTCCTGACATACGGCATTCTTTTTTTTAAAAAACAAACAAACTTTATTCGTTAAAAACATTTAAAACAAATATAAGAAAAACATACAAGTTTCTCTTAATCAAAGACAAAAATTACATATACAGTACATATACAGTACTCAACTTCATCTATTAACTACTTTCTATTATTATATATACATATATACATACGCACAGTGACTTATTTCCTTTTCTATCCGTCTGACAGTGCTGTTTTTAATTATGTTGATTTCTTCTAAATTTCATCTTTAACCATTCCCCCTCCTCTGATTTATCCATTGGTACCATCTATTCCATATTGTGAAGTATTTTGAGTCTTCCTTGTCCTGTAACTCTAAAGTTAGTTTGTCCATCTCTGCACATATATAGATTTTTTGTATTAGCTCCTGGTCAGTTGGCAAGCGATCTACTTTCCAGAGTTGTGCTAACGCTAGTCTAGCCATCGTAATAATGTGGAGTATTAAATATTTTATATCATTTCTAATATTCTTATTAATTATGCCTAATAAAAAGACTTTGGGTTTTAATTCAATTTTGTGGTCTGTTATTTCTAATATCCATGTTTTTATTTTGTTCCAATATTTCTTAATTTCTGGGCAAAGCCACCAAGCATGGTAAAAAGTTCCCTGTGTTTTTTTACATTTCCAGCAGACCGGATTTACGTTCGGATACATTTTTGCTAACCTTGCGGGTGCCAGATACCATCGGTACCACATCTTATAGTGATTTTCTTTATAAGCTACCGATTTTGTCATGCTATAGTTGTTTTCCCATGCTCTTTCCCAATCTTCCAACTGTATGTTGTGCCCAATGTTCCTCATCCACGCTATCATCTGCCCTTTGACCAATTCTTCTGCCAAATCGTATTCAAGTAAATATTTATAAATTTTTGAAATTAATTTCCCTTCTTTAGATTCTAGTAATTTGTCCAATCGATTTTGTTTTAAGTCTATTCCTCCCTCCTCTTGGTCTTTTCTGTATCTTAAAAAAAAGAAAAAAGAAAAAAGAGAGTGCCCTGACATACAGCATTCTTGCATGGTATGGGAGCAGCTCTGTAGCAGACAAAAAAGCTCTACAGAGAATCATTAAAACTGCCCAGAATATCATTGGACTCCAGCTACCAGCCCTGGACGACATCTTCGAATCTCGCTGTTTGAGAAAGTTGCATAACATTCTCAAAGACTCTTCCCATCCTGCTTACAATCTTTTTTGACTGTTGCTTTCTGGCAAAAGATACAGAACAATTAAAATTCGGTCCACACATTTTTTGAATAGTTTTTATCCCAGAGCTATAATTGCACTCAACAATGAACTAAAGGGCTGCCATCAGTGAGCTGTTGGACAGTATTACTTGGTCTGTTGTGTGGATGTTTGGGTGATTTAGGGGTGGGAAATTGTGGTGGGTGGGAGTGTGTTTGAGGATTGTTATGTGTGTTGGACCTGGTCTTTGGGTGTTAAGTGAATTTCGTTGTATGGGTATACTGTGTATATACGTACAATGACAATAAAGTTGTTGTTGTTGTTGTTGTTGTTGTTGTTGTTGTTATTATTTATTGGTTAATCTTTAGTGAGATTCACAGCCTTTGAGGCTATTATTATTATTATTATTATTATTATTATTATTATTATTATTAATTATTATTAATTATTATTATTATTATTATTATTTACACAAACTTGACAGTATACACAGCAAATAAGATAACCATGCTGGATTTCGTATCTCAAATCACTAGTCGAACACTTCCCAAGCGTTTAATATACTACTACTACATACTACTACTATTATTATTATTATTATTATTATTATTATTATTATTATTATTATTATTATTATTATTCTTTAATCTTTAATGAGATTCACAGCCTTTGAGGCTGGTTAATAGCTCAGCAGCTCGAATCCTAACCAAGGACCTAGGAACTGTTAAGGTATCATTGGAGGATGTAAGCTGTTCCGAGTAAGGTGGTTTTTTGTAGAGTCAAAATGTTCAAGTCCGGTAAATTTAGAATTTCTAAATAGCGGGGTAGCCCTTTGGGTATTGCTCCAAGGGCTCCAATTACATTTGGGACATGATTTCTTTTTCCACAATCATTCAACTTCAATTTGCAAGTCCTGGTACTTTGTGATTTTTCCTTGCTGCTTATCTTCAATCCGTGCATCACCAGGTATTGCAATGTCAATGAACCATACTTTTTTCTTTTCAACTATTGTTATGTCAGGTGTGTTGTGGACCAAGTGCCTGTCAGTCTGAATCCTAAAGTCCCAGAAGATCTTGAGTTTCTCATTCTCTAAAACTTTCTCAACCTGGTGTTCCCAGTGGTTTTTGCTGTACTCAAATCCAAACTTCTGGCATAATTTCTAGTGAATGATCTTAGCAATGTGGTCATGGCGTTGTAGGTAGCCAGTTTGTGAAATTTTGCTGCACCCACTGATCAGGTAGTCGACTGTCTCATCTTTCTCATTACAGAGGCAGCATTTGCTGTTGGTGGTAACATGTTGAATTTTTGCCTTCATGCAGTTTGTGGCTAGGGCTTGTTCTTGAGTTGCCAAAATAAAGCTTTCTGTTTCTTTTTTCAGTCTTCCTGTTCTTAACCAGTTCCAAGTTAGTTTCTGGTCCGCTTTGCCTTCAATACTTTTCAAGTATTGGCCATGCAGAGCTTTGCTTTTCCAATTTTCAGCTTGCTGGTCAATTACTTCTTTCTTATATTCTGCTTTTGTTTTAGTTGTCTTTAAAAGGCCTCCTTTATTTACTTCCTTAATCATTGGTTCTTCACTTTTCTGGATGTAATCATTCAAGCTGCGTTTTTCTTCTTCCACAGTCTGCTTTACTTGTAGGAGTCCTCGACTACCCTCTGTTCTTGGTAAGTATAATCGGTCAGCATCACTTTTAGGGTGCAAGGCATGATTCATTGTCATAAGCTTCCTTGTTTTTCTGTCCAAATTGTCTAACTCCATCATCATCATCATCATCTTCTCCTCCTCCTCCTCCTCCTCCTCCTCCTCCTCCTCCTCCTCCTCATCATCATCATCATCATCATCATCATCATTATTATTATTATTATTATTATTATTATTATTATTATTATTATTATTATGCATTTAAAATCCCATGTAGAAGGAAACACTTGGCTTCTACAAGCCAGTGAAGACATAAGTGATTTACATTTACAATTGTTGGTTGATTTAATTGATGTAGACTCAGGTAAATTGTTCTTAATACCATAGTGATGGAGAGGCATGCTGCATTAATAAGTAGTGCCTTCTATTTCCATGTGGTTGAGTATAAAAACTCAAATGCACAACAGATTTATAGTGGAGAAAAATAAGATTTGCAAAATAGATTAGCATGGTATATTAAGGGCATGTAAGTAGAATTTTTAATGGAAATTTTATGCAACAGGGTAACAAGAAAAGGAAATGAAAGCATCATGTTTATGATTAGTTAGGTTCTAAGAATCAGAGTTTGAATTTGGATTTCTGGCTTATTTTAATTATTCCCAAATGTCTGAAATTAATTGGCCTGACATATAAAGCATATTATGGCTCAGCTTTAAATGTTTCATTTTTATTTATTTTTTTGCAATAAGCCCAGCTAGCTTTCTACTTGTATTAAATTTAAATAGCTTTGTTGTAATCTTCAGCCTTTCCCAGATTCTTTCAGTGCCAATGTGTTGGACTATAGTTTTGCTCATCCCAGCTAGTTTAGCCAAGATGAGATTCTAAGCATTGGGTTCTGCATTTAGCCAATTATAAGTAGCACTTAGTGATGATATGATTTGATTCTTTTGGTTAAGCGCCAAAGATAATTTTTCATTTATTGAAAGGCTGCCATATATTTAATGAACGTTGAGTGTGACTGTAGCATAGAAACTATAGTCTGTAGCTTCCATGCTGCAGTCACAATGTTTTTCATATATATTAGCTTCAAAAGCAGTTTACCATATGGTCGGCAAAGCATGAAAGAGAAGCATATTGGCTCTGAGTGAGAAAAACAAATCTATTCTTTCATTAACATTCCAACTCAAATGGTTCTCTGGGGCCTATCCAGAATGTAACAATGTAATAGTACATGGCAGAAAGTGGCAAGGAGGTAACCTGTGTATATCTCACTTGCCAACATTCTTATCTCATATTATTTTAATTTTGTTTAGGTTTTTAAAAAATAAACATTATAATGGCAATAGTCTTAAACTTGATAATGAAGCTATTGAAGCCATTGTAGGAGCAACCACCAACAGTAGAGAAACCATCAGTCACGAAATAAAAGAAAAACAGAACTTGGTAAAGCAGCTATGAAGGTCTTTGAAAAGATTGTTAGAAACCATGATGTGTTTATTCCTATAAAAATCAGAAGAGTGCAAGCCATTGTATTCCCTGTGACACTCCTGGGAAGTGAATGTTGAACTTTGAAGAAGCAGATTAAAAAAAAAAGTGTTGGTGCTTTTAAAGTTTAGGGTTAGAAGAGACTCTTAAAAATATCATGAAGGAAACAAATGAATAGACCATCCAACAAATCAACCCAGAGCTTTCATTCAGGCATGAAATAGGCTCATGTCTTACTGCAGATATGTTATGTGGTGATTAGCTCTTTGGAAAAGTCTCTAATGCTGGG
This sequence comes from Pituophis catenifer annectens, assembly GCF_029215685.1. Lineage (NCBI taxonomy): Eukaryota > Metazoa > Chordata > Lepidosauria > Squamata > Colubridae > Pituophis > Pituophis catenifer. Next base: position 262,504,010 of record NW_027256881.1, on the reverse strand, counting down.
AAAGATGAAAGGAAAGATAAAAAGGAGATGACCAGCAGGTAGATGGATAAACTCAGTTACACTGGCAATGGGTGCACTGTTTGGAGGACCTGAAAGAACTGTTAGGACCAGATTGTAATGGAAAAAATCTATGTATGTGGTTTCAACCAAACATACATACATACATACATACATACATACATACATACATACATGCATACATTCTAAATGGGAAGCTGATGCAAGACTTCTAGTGTTATCCTTTTTGAATGAGAGTTCCATCAGCATTCTAAGAAAATGAAAAGGTGAATAGCTGTAGCCCAGTACTTTATCAAAAGTTGTCCCCTTCAAATTCTCCTTCCCAAAATAAAGATCCATCAAGATGGTAGTGAGTATTGATCATGTGGGTTGGATGGAATGGTGGGAGATAATTTCACCAGTTTTCATCTTAGTTAATAGGCATTTGTCTTGGATCTGAAGACACTCAGCGCAGTTATTCTATGAACAAGCAGACTCACGATCTTTAATTCTAAGTATATATATATATATAGGAGAGAAACTAATCAAGGAGAGAAGCAATTTAGAACTAAGGAGAAATTTCCTGACAGTTAAAACAATTAATAAGTGGAACAACTTGCCTGCAGAAGTTGTGAATGCCCCAACACTGGAAATTTTTCAGAAGATGTTGAATAACCATTTGTCTGAAGTGGTGTAGGGTTTCCTGCCTGGGCAGGGGGTTGGACTGGAAGACCTCCAGGGTCCCTTCCAACTCTGTTATTCTATTTCTATTTCTATTGCTTCTCTCCTTGATTAGTTTCTACCATATGAATGAAATGGAAAAATATAATAGAACTAGAATAAAGTTCTATTATTCTACTATATCCTTAAGGATACAGTAAAAAGTATTTTTTTTTAAAAAAAAGGATATTACTTGAAACTTTCTGACATAATAAAACATGAATGCATCTAACTTGTTTCTAACACAGATAAAAACCTGTTTTTTTTTTGTTTTGTTTTTTTTTGTTACTTGGTAGCATAAGATATTGTACTACTGTCCAAGACAAGATATTTTTTCAAAGCCTTTTAATGGCAAATTCACTTTCACCTGAAGTCTTGGTCAATTAAAAAAAAAACACCTCTCAGCCACTTCTGAAGTTTTTAAGAGGTCTCAGAGCAAGCAGGAAATTCATTTATCTAAGATTCTTAAGACTCAGAATTGCAATAAACAGAGCAAAGTAGGGAATACTTTACTAGTGAACTGTTTAGCAAAATTGCTGATGTGATTATCTTATGAATTCTGAGTCACGAGAAATGGAAAATAATGTGGGAGCAGGTTGAAGAAATCCTGATTCAATAAGATACTTTTAAAGGTTTGTATTGAGTGCTCACCTGATCCCAATGCAATGACAGCAACCCAGCAAAACATACAGTATTCCCCCCCCTTTCTCTCTAACTAGTTTGAAGGAGCAGCACAGAGGGAAGGAGAGCAAGAAGTCCTATTATGTAACTGGAAATCCATATGTTTGATGCTGGGTATATGCTTCCATTCTTAATTAAGAGTTTGTGCATTGCACATTTAGGAACAAGTGGCTCATGGGAAATCTAATGGCACTTGGTCAGTCAATCCCCTCATTAGATTGGTTGTCAAGGACATTTATCCCACATTTAATGTTACCATTTTGTAAAAAACAAATTTATTTGGCAGAGCAATTGAAGTTTTTGATATGCAATATATGTCAGATACTAGCATTAATGAGTCATCTATTTAAATAACCGACTGTTTTAAAGACTTCAAAACTAGTTAGGAAAGAAGTGAAGCTAATTATGCCAGATAAGTAAATAGTGAAGAGACTACTTTTAAGTTAATCATCTTTTTATAAGAATTATCTATTCGTTATTTTACTTTGAGATCTATCTTTCTTTCTTTCTTTCTTTCTTTCTCTCTCTCTTTCCCTTTTTCTCTCTTTCTTTCATCTCTGAATAGAAAACAACACACATAAAAACAGCAGGGTAAAAATATCAATCACAAATTAGCAAAAAAAAAAAAAAATCACACTTTCTGATTGGTGAGGTGGAAATTTGTCCAAACTCCGCTAGGATCAACAGTAACTAAACTCAATACAGATTACCTTGATATATTGTATACATGTATAGAAGTATGAAATCTGTTGTGCACCCACCTTGCAATTAATCTCATCTAATATTAATGAGAAGAAATTTCACATAATTTCACACCTTTCTGCATAATATGCAGATTTTTTTTTTTTGATAGAAAGAATTTGTGATTTCAAGGATGAAAGTTAAATTACTGTGGAGGAAACAAAACAGATTAATTTGCTCATAGCTACCACATAATTGGAAAAGTTGTTCTTTTCAATAAAAAAATTACATTATTGTGTTGTGATAAAAAAGGCATATTTTAATTGTTGGAATAGACTGCAACTTTGGCTTAGGTAATGCAGCCAAAGTGCATGATTATTAATATTTATTTCACAATCCTATAAAGTAATCCACATTTATTCCATGTAAACAGCTAGCCTGAAAGATAGTGTCTTGCTCAAATCTACTTTCCTCCTCCTCCTCCTCCTCCTCCTCCTCCTCCTCCTCCTCCTCCTCCTCCTCCTCCTCCTCCTCCTCCTCCTCCTTTTAGCCACTGTCAATCCACTGCAGGATGAAGGTCTCTTCAGCATGTTTCCAACCAATAAGTTCCTGAGCTTTCTTTTGGCAATTGGGCTTGCAATATTGCTGATGGTCTACTTGCCATTCTTCATGCTATGTGACTAGTTTACACTATATTTTGTTGTTTTAAGACTATTTTTCCCCAACATCAAAACATGGATGAATGGTTTCACTTTAAGTGAAATGAAGCAAAGAAAAGAAAACAACATAAAGAAATAAGAAAATGTAAAATATTAATCATAGTTGAATACACTATGTTGCAGTTGAATTCTCATATCCAGAGATGATGATTTTAATAAATACTAAACCACGGTATGCAGATGTTTTTCAAATTCTATATTGTAATTGTTTATTTTGTATGAAAAGAAAGAAATACAGAAGTGAAGGACATAGATTCATTTTCATTGTTCTCTATTATGAATACTTTATTTGCATTCCTTTGAGATTGGTTTATATTTACAAATGCACTTACCTCTATTTTTATGATAACAGAAGTAGACTCAGTCCCAGCAATGTTTTGAAATTATAGAAACAAAAGATGCCATTTAGGGAACTGTTATCAGCTCATATATTCTTCTTGTGGTTTCAACAGAAATAAGAATATTTGTAAAAACCTTTTATGGTGTTCCTATCAGAAGTGAGTTGGGAATCAATAAAGGTTTCTATTTCCCACTATTTCCCACTATGTCATTCTGATTAGTAGGACAAAAATCCCAAGAGTAAACTAGCTTTGGTTGTCTGAAATGACTTGGTACCAACAGAATTGGGGGGGGGGGAACCTCCATGGTGTTTCCATGCTCTAAATAACAAAATGATTACTAAATACATCTCAATATATATAAAATGAAAGTATATATCCTTGTGTATCCTTCTACAAACCTCTGTATACACACAGACAACTACTCTGATTCAGGCTGTGGGAGAAGACCAAAAAAAAAAAAAAAGAGAGAGAGAGAGAGAGAGAGAGAGAAAGAAAGAACAATAACTTTCTTGTAGCTGGAGAGCCAGTTTGATGTAGCGGTTAAAGGCACTGGCCCAGAAATTGGATTTTGTTTTCTCTTACTTTAGGCATGAAGCCAGCTGGGTGACCTTGGGCTTGTTAATTTTTTCCAGCCCTTGGAAGAAGGTTACTGTAACCCAGCATTAAGACTGACCTGAAAGAAATAAATAGAGTGATATCTCTAATAATTAGCAATGATATTGGAGAAGGTAGTTTTTATAAGACATTTTCCTAAACTGTGAAATTAAATATAATTCAAGGAGGAGGAGGAGGATCCCATCCTATTAGTCCCACCAGGAGGTTGCGTTATAGATCCTGTCTATAAAAGAGTTCCATCAGAAAGAACTCAGATGTGCCTTAAACCTACTGCTGTGACTCCCATCAGCTGGAACATCATTCTCCCTAAGATGAGCTAGTCCCTTCCCTGCTATCCTTTTTGGAAAGTTTTTAAAAGGTGGACTTTTCCAACAACCTTGGGAATTTTATGAGCAGCCTATATAGGCTGTATGGTGATCAGCTGATTGTTATTATTCTCTCACAATCTTGTTTTGTTATTTATGTTCAATTGACTTTACTGGATGTTATATTGTTTTTAACTATGTTGGTTGAAAAACTGGGCCTGCATGGGATTCCATGCAATACCGGGCATATACAAAAAGTAGAGAAAGTCAAAGAACACAAGGCATATCTAGAAGATGGACAGATAACATGAAAGACATGCTACACCAGCATTAAAAAAAAAAAAAAATCCAACCCTATAACTGAGGCTGCCAGTAGAGCAAGAACCAGAACTTTGTATCTCCTTTGATATCCAAAGCAGTAAAAGAGGAAGTAAAGAAGTCGAGAAGAAGAGTTGGCTGTACACTGCCAAGAGTCACATTTAGTAAGATAGGCAAATCTGCCAAATAAACAAACCAATATATGATTGAATGAAAATAATGCAATATTCTATAGTAATTCAAATATATAAATTTTCCTGCTAAGGTTAGGAGGCTTACAAAGAATTGTTCCAGCATTGGCTTTGCACTTTTATTTTCCCTATAAAAACAGTAGTTGATATGATAAAATTGCCGATTCCAGAGGCACAGACGTTGGGGGGGGGAACCCACAAATCCCAAGTGGCTTCTTAAAGCACAGCAGAGAAGGTAGCGTTATTGAAACAATAATTTCATTTCTGCCAATTTAAATCTAACTGGAAAAGTAGGACTAAAAATGTCTAAGAATATGTAAATGTGTAAGAACATTTTCCCACCAGATAATAAGCACATTCTTCTCGTTTGAGGCTAAGTGGATCTGCCAGCCAAAGATCACAGATTAGCACACAGTGTATCAAGTGTTTGATAAAGTTTGTTAGAAAAGAAAAAAGCCCAGAATCGAGTGGATGTGATTCTACTGAGCTGGAGCTACAAAAAACCTTGGTTACGTAGGGAAAACCTGGCTAGAAGAAAAACACACATAAACCCTACGAAGAAGTAAGAAAATTGATATTGTACCTTTACAGGGAGGATACATAAGATATGGGTGTGGCCTACTGATGAAAGCAAACGAGCTAGAAATGGATCTATTTAGGTCTCCCACCTAGCAGTAAGCTTGCTAGCTGTTAGAAAAGAAAAAAGCCCAGAATCGAGTGGATGTGATTCTACTGAGCTGGAGCTACAAAAAACCTTGGTTACATAGGGAAAACCTGGCTAGAAGAAAAACACACATAAACCCTACGAAGAAGTAAGAAAATTGATATCGTACCTTTACAGGGAGGATACATATGATATGGGTGATGTTAGAAAAAGATCTAGTGCTCCACTAAGTCTACCCTTTGAGTTTGTTTTTGTATTCTTTTTAATTTTCTTTGTATATATTATTTTAATTATTATTATATTTTATGATTTTTTTTATTTTTAATTATTGTTAGATGATGGACATGTGTTTATTTCATGTTTAAAGTTAAACTCAGTTACTTATGTTTGACCCACTACCTCCACTGGAAGTTGGTTCCAAGCTTCTACTACTCCTTCTGTGAAGTAATACTTTCTAAAGTATTAAAATAAATTACCACAACATTGTGGTCCCAAAAGTGGCAATAAATAAGACATTTTCTTTCCATTGTTTTGCTTATCATTAGGAATTGAGAAAGGAATTTCCTTGATGGGATTTTTCTTGAGGAGGTAGATAGAACATGGAAAGTCTGATACTCTATTTTCAAGTCAGAACTACTGTACAGTGTGCACCTTACCTTGGAGGCAAAGGGGAGCCAAGGAATCCTACAGCCCTTTTTTGAATATGGCCAGAGGATTGTGGTCTAAGTCAGGGATCTCCAACTTTGGTAACTTTAAGACTTGTGGACTTCAACTCTCAGAAGTCCTCAGCCAGCTGGCTGAGGAATTCTGAGAGTTGAAGTCCACAAGTCTTAAAGTTGCCAAGGTTGGAGACCCCTGGTCTAAGTAATTCATTATTACTGCAAGGAAACTTAATAATAGTAATTTTAAAGGGAAAAAAAACCAATAGTGGGAACAATTATTCAGTGGAACGGCTTGCTTACAGAAATTGTGGGTGCCTCCAATACTAGAGGTTTTAAAGAAAAAATTGGACAACCATCTGTCTGGAATGGTATAGGGTTTCCTGCTTAAGTAGGGCTTTTGACTAGAAGTCTTCCAATGTCCCTTCCAACTCTATTATTCTGTCCTTCTGTTAACTAGAAGACATGCTTTTGTTTCTGTTCTTCTGCTTTATGGAATATTCTTCTCTTGGAAATTATAATTACCATCAGCCCAACCCAATTGGCTTTTCACAAAGCTTAAAAACTTAGCCCTGTACCCAGGCTTGGGCTTGGCTTTACTGTCAGTTGTTTGATCATCATGGCTGCTGTTTATACTTACTTATTTTGTGGATGCGTTTATTGTTTTCATATCTTTTAAATTGTTGAAAGTGTTTTATAATTTTAGAATTGTAAGCCATCCAGAGTCATTTGGTTCAGTTGGAACCAAGTGAGCTATAGAAATTGAATAAACAAAATACAATACAATAAAATAAATATCTACTAACAATATATCCTAGTGTGCTGTTTCTCTGTTATATTTGAATTCCTGATTTTGGGGGTTTATAGTAGTTCCAGGGTATAAATGAGATGATGAGAGATTTCTTTGAGAAGAGAATATGAGTAAGCATTTAGAAATATCTAGCTTAATGTTAATCTAGTTTTATAGGAGCCTCAAATTGTCCGATAATTTTGAATAGAAATTGGAAATTCCTTTTTCCAAATTGGGAAACGAATTAGTCATCAACACTTGTTTCAGAAATATTTTTGAAAAAGTCAATGCAAGTATTTGGAATCTGAATATGGATGCCTTCATAAGCAGACAGTTATACTAGAAGTGTACAGAGATGCATAAGAAAAGTAGTCATAACAGTGGATGTACTTAATATTTTAATATCTCCTTATCCATTCCTGTGTTTGGAAAATAATTTCATCTTTCATCACAATGTACTCTTCTGAAATGTTTTGTGAAAGCACTATATTCAGAGCTGCATATTTTAACACATTACACATAACCAACTGTCACATATGCGACGAATAAGAAAAGTTTGCTTGTAAACTAAGAGTTTTACTTTTTCCATTGTTTAATTTATATCATTTCGAAGCATAGGGTTCATTGGAGGACATTTTTATAAAAAAAGCATTTTGTAGAGTTAGAGTCATCGACTCTACTTTCCCCATCAGAACTAATTTCACCCACTATTAGGTTAGGTTTAGTATTCAATGAATTGAAACTGAGCAAAATTTAAAGTACGCAAACTTTCCAGAAATGGTATGAAGTACTTCATTTGCTGTTTGAAAATGGAATTAAACTTAAGAACAAAGTACTTACTGAGCCAAGCAACTGTTTTGGGTTGTTTTGCACAGCAGAAGTGGCTTCTGAACATGTATAATGCATGTGCCAGTCATTGTTTTTAAGTTCAGTTAGCTATTTAAGATTAGCCCTACCGTGATGCTTCATCAAGGTGATATAATATGTAGTATGAGATACTTCCCACAATACTGTGGGAAGGAAGGAAGGAAGGAAGGAAGGAAGGAAGGAAGGAAGGAAGGAAGGAAGGAAGGAAGGAAGGAAGGAAATGAATTGGAATTGAGCCACAGTATTGTGATATACTGCAACTCTGCTGAGGCAAACCACATATTATATAATTTGCTTCAATCTAAGTAGTCTGGTCTAATCACTAAGGCACTCAGTTAGAAACGAGGAGACTGTGAGTTCTAGTCCTGCATTAAGCATGAAAGCCCAGCTGGGTGACTTTGGGCCAGGGATACTATCTCAGATCATGATGTCACATTCAGGTGACAAGCTGACTGTCAATTCCTGTCACAACCAGTGGATCAATATTGTAATTTAAGAAACTAAATAAAGGAAATATCAGAGAAACCTGAATTGGATTTGTAGTGCCCTGTTCATTCTTGTTGCTATTTTCTAAATAATCTATTTTCTTTCTCAAACTTTCTTAAAATGAGAATTGAACATAGTTCTTAAAGTGGAGAATATAGTGGGATTGTTATTTTAAGGCACAGACAATAAGACTAAGGAAAACATGAATGGGAATGCTAGAAATGCCAATGGATAAGACTTTATGTGATAGAACTCTCAGAGATCCTAATGGTAGAAGAGTCACCCAGTCAAAAACAAGGGTTGTCTTTTTGCAGTCATGTGACACAATTGACTCATATTCAGTTTGGCGCTCAATTCCAATTCATTCTTTGGTGGTCAATTCCAATTCATTCCCTTCCTTCCTTCCTTCCTTCCTTCCTTCCTTCCTTTCTCTTTCTCTTTCTCTTTCTCTTTCTCTTTCTCTTTCTCTTTCTCTTTCTCTTTCTCTTTCTCTTTCTCTTTCTCTCTCTCTTTCTTTCTTTTTCTTTCTTTCATAATAAGAGAATAACAAAATAACAGAGTTGGAAGAGACCTTGGACCTTCTAGTCCAAATCCCTGCTCAAGCAAGAGACCTTATATTATTCCAGACACATGGCTGTCCGGTCTCTTTTTAAAGGCATCCACAGCTTCTGAAGGCAAGGTTCTGGTTAATTGTTCTCACTGTTAGGAAATTTCTTCTTAATTCTAGGTTGCTTCTCTCCTTGATGAGTTGCTATCCATTGTTTATTATCTTGCCTTCTGGTGCTTTGGAAAATAGATAGACCACCCCTTCTTTGTGGCAGCCCCTCAAATATTGGAACACTACTAACATTCATCCCTAGTAATATCCATTCATTCATTCATTCATTCATTCATTCATTCATTCATTCATTCTCTCTCTCTCTCCCTCCCTCCCTCCCTCCCTCCCTCTCTCTCTCTCTCTCTCTCTCTCTCCTTTGACATCTTCAAGTTCAGAGTCTGCCTGACACCTTAGCAACTTTGAGTGGCTTGCAAATAAAAAAGAATGAGGGAGATGGGCAGTTAAGAAATGTGAAATAAATAACATTTTAAAACAAACATTAGAATAAAGACTATGGCATCCCCTTCGAACCCATTCCCAGTCAGCCTAAGACTTGCATTTTTGTGAAAGATATCTGTTTAAAAATTTAGTCCAAAGGCTTAATTTTATGATATTGTGCTAATACTACTGTGGCTTGTGCTACTTTCTGGCCATTTTAGTCAATGCTTTGAAGTTTAGCAATTTGTAATATTGGGCTAAACTCATTACCCCTGCTGCTGTCACCTGCCGATGCTCAGATAGATTTCAGTTTTAAGCACTGAATGAATGGACACAAGAAGAACACAGATTTTCTCCAAATGTGTTACTTTTACAAATAGATTTGCACAAACAGTGATTGGTCTTTTCCCCAAACAGTTTCTCTTCCTAATAATAAGAAAAAGGTTACAATTGATCCTTCCCACTGAACCTTTTTCCTTCCCAAATTGTTATGAATGGAACGTGTCTCCCAAATGTTTACCATTTGAAAAAAAAAAAAGAGTAAAGCAAGATCTGCCATGCTACTTCTTCCAGTCTACCTTTTTCTCCAACCTCTCTTCACTGGCTCATCTCTAAGAGCCTTTCATTTTATTTAATGCCAGTTTCCCCCTGAGGACCCCACTGCCAAATTCAGCTGCCAGCATGCATTGCTCAAAGACTCCTGTCTCCACCTTGCTCAATCTCATCGCTGAGACATTTTAAAGAAACCCAATTATATTACCTAGCCTGCCAGCATACTCTTGTGTCTATCTGGTGCTACAACAAAAACTAGAAAATCCACATTCTTCTAGCTTGCCATCCTACTTCCACCAATCTCTACATCCTCATCCTCACTTGTATCCTGGACCCAAATCTGAAGGTCACTTACTCCCCACCTGTTCGCCTGGCTGTCAAGATTACTTTCTCTCTCTGATGCAGTTGCTCATCTATGAAAATCACTTTCTCCTTGCATGCCAGCTTTCTTTCACCAGCTCTACACCTGCTAGTCTGGCTCTGTCAGTGTCCCCTGCCTCTTGTAATCATTCCAATTCGGCATCAGTAGCCAGTCTGCCTCTCCACACGTGCTCTGTATTTGCATGCGCCAACCATGCTACGGGAACAGAGGTAAACCATTGATCTCAATGGCCCAATTAATAGTTATGAGGATTATTTCTTGCTCTGTCTGTGCTTGCCAGCCTGAATCCACTGAAGCTTATCTTCCCCATCTGATGAAAATGCTCAATTTGAACATTTCAGAGGCAATACAAGCCAGCTTGCCAAATTGCCTGCTTATGCTTTGTTCCAGTTGCTGTAAGTCACTAACTCAAGATTGCTTTTGCAGCAATGCATTTAAGCCATAGAGCCTGTCACTGACCCTAGTGCCTATTTAATCAATTGTTGGGTATCTTTGGCCATCATTTTCATGAGAGAAGTATACTTGCCCAGTCTAAGGCAGACATGCCAAGCTTTGTGACCAAGAAGCAGGGCAAAGGGTAATTCTGAGAAGATTTTCAATTTGCCAGCAATTTGTTCCAATGCAGGAAAGCTAATGTTGAAATGGTTATTTCCAAAAAGGGCTAACAACAAGGTACAAAGGGTGACTCTTCTACCATTATGACCTCTGGGAAATCTATTGCATATGGACTCATCCATCCACATTTCTGGTCATTACCAGTCATTTTGCTTTGTGCCTTAAAATAATGGAAGAGAGATGATGATGATGATGATGATGATGATGATGATGATGATGATGATTTAAAAAAGGACTTCCCTTTACAGTTTTTACTGTTTGATTGTTGCCAAAAAAAAAAAAAGGGGGGGGAAGTACTTGCAGGTGTTCTGATGCTTTTCCATTCTTTAAAACTTTTATTAAATCCAATATCAAATTAGGTGGAATCAAATCTTTTTATTTCAAGTCTCATATTGCAAAATTGAATAGAATCTTTACACCTTCAAATGATGAGTCTCAAACGTGGATAAAATCTTGGCTGATTTGCAACACTTTTACAACTTTGATCTACTTCTTACAGGGCAATTGGGTTGTCATTGTTGTTGTTTTGGCCTATCACAATGTTCTATAGATCTAAAATGAATAGAAAAAGATAACTACTCATGATTAATGCAAAAAATGTATGAAATATACTGTCTTATGCTTAGTATAGCAGTACAGGGTTTTGTTTTGTTTTTAAATGGAAGACTCATTGTATCGCTGATGCTTCCTGGAACGATTAGTTTTGGACATTCCAGGAATCATGTCAGATAAGAAATAGCCTCTGCAAACAGCATCATTATATTGTATGTCAACATTTATACTGTTAAGCATGTTTTTTTGTATTTAGAACACAGAATCTTAAGGCTGGAAGGACTCAACAGTCCTATGCCAATCCTGTGCTCAAGGCAGGAGTCCTTATACTATCTTGGTCAAATGGCTATCCAGTCTATTTTTGAAAACTTCCAGTGGTGTAGCACTTCTCCAACCCTGGGAGGCATTGATTAACTGCCAGAAAATTTCTTCTTACTTCAAGGTTGGATCTCTCTTTAACAAGCTTCCAACCATTACTTCTTGTCTCCCTGGTGCCTTAGAGAATAAGTCAATCCCTTCTTCTTTGTGATAGCCGCTTAAGTACTGGAAGATAGTGAACATGTTCCCTCCTCATCTTTCTCCTCTATTGGCTAGACATAACTAGCTCTCTCAATTGTTTATCATACGATTTAGCCTCCAAACCCTTTATCATCTTTGTTGCTCTTTTCTGCATATTTTCTAGGATCTTAGCATCTTTTTTGCACCATGGTGACCAGAATTGTAGACAGTATTCCAAATGTGGCCTAACTAGTTCAGTATAAAGCAGCATTATCCATTCTTGTGATCTTGATGTTATCAAGATCACTATCCCTCTGATAGTGCAGCCCAGGACTGCATTGTCTTTTTTGGCAGCTGCAGCACACTGCTGGCTCATACTTGGTGATGGTCCACTAGGACATCTAGATTTCTTTCATAGTTGCTACTGTTAAGCCAGGTACTTCCTAGAGAGAAAAACATCCAAGTGTCAGTAATTGGGATTGGAGGAAGAATCTCAACATGAAGAATCTCAACATGAAGGCTAATTTGCATCTCATAAAAAGGTGTTTAAAGACCTGTGTTCTGACAGATGAGCACAATTCAAAACGCACTGACGATGTCTCCTCAAATGGTGACAAAACATTTGCAACCAAATTGCCAAGCTCGGAGTTCAAACCAACAGCCTAACTACCAATCCGAGCTACTAATATTCAAACACATTTCAACAAAGAGTCTTGTCTCTGAGATCCTGGAACTCAGAGAAGTATTGCAGCTAGCAGTTAATCAGGAGCAGCTCAGAAAACATAAAGACTGCAATGCGATACTTTAAATCACCCAAAGTTTTTCCAAAAATGCTTTAGTCTTAGTTAATATAGGAAGAAGAAATTGTATAAAAGTAAATGAAAGAACAATATTAACCAAACTAATCTGAACAAGCATCGTTAGAAATACCTCATTAAGCATCATGAATAATGAAGTATTATTCTTGCCTTGCAACCTCCTGAAAGGATTCAGCCCTCTATAAAGGACACTAAGTTCTTTACATTTTATTATATGCATTATTGGCAGAATTATTCAAGACAACTTTAGCCAAATGAGGTGAGAATTATTCTTAGTAAAGGTAAAATACAACAGGTTCTGATCAAATATTTAACATAAACAAAGCAGAGACACCATGGTTTCTCTATCACAGAGAGCTGATCAGTGTAAGCAGCTTTTCCCAGTGTGAGTAAAGAACACTGGTGACATTCTTGGGGGCTGAAATAATAGAATGACAGGTTTGGAAGGGACTTTAGAGGTCTTCTAGTCCAGTCTCCTGCTTGACCAGGAGATCCTGTACCAGTTCAACTTCAGACAAAAGGTTGTCCAATTTATTTATTTGTTTATATACGTTGGTCATGCAACTCCAATGGACTCTGGGTAGTGAATTAAAGGAAAGTTGAAGGAAACCTCTCCTTAACCCATTTTTTTTAAAAAAAAAATGCAAGAACAAATGCCAAACAGATTACTTTACTCTCTATAAATTTCTCTATGGATAAATTTCCCCAAATCCTCTCTCAGAGGAATTTGTTTATGGAGTATTGTACATCTTTTTTCTGTAAGAATAAGCAGTGAAAAAACTTTCAGAATTCTGAATCATTAGAACCTGGAAGCTGTCCCAAAGACCTGTAATTAAATATGTGGTGAAAATAGGAGAAATTGCTAGCTCAGTTATAATTGCTTGGGATTACAGCATTTGCCTGCATGGGCCATCCATTCATTTTACTGGAAAGAGAATATTCATAAATACAAAACAATCTATATATAGAGTTTCCATGGATTATTTATTCTTAGGATAACTTATAACTATACCTCACAACATTATTTTCTGCAGCTGCTAGAGCCCTGCAAGTTTATGTCTACACTGTCTGGGAAAGAAAAAAAAAAAAGAGTTGCTACTGCTGTCTTTCTGTTTTTTTTTTTCTGCCTAATGTTTCTTTACTTATAGATCACATTTGCACCATGCTGTACTGTCAATGGACACTTAGCAGTCTCAAAGTAATCTAAACATTAAAAAATCTATAACCTAATACCATCCTGTAAAAAAAATTGTAAAATGTGCTATCAAAATATCCAGAAAATAATCTAGCAGAACAATACAAAGGCCAGACATCCAGAAGAGCTCAATTTTCAACTGTTTTCAGAAAGTCAGGTCTAATCTGTTTTCAAAAAGGGGACCACACCATGCTTGTATAGCCCTGCTATAGAAAAGAATTGAGGCCTTTGAACTATGGTGCTGGAGAAGATCCTGCAAGTTCCTTGGACTGCAAGGCGATCAAACCTGTCAGTCCTAAAGGGGATCAACCTTGACTGCTCTTTAGAAGGCCAGATCCTGAAGATGAAACTCATGGCCACCTCATGAGAAGAAAGGACTCACTGGAGAAGAGCCTAATGCTGGGAAAGATTGAGGGCAAAAGAAGAAGATGACAGAGAACGAGGTGGCTGGATGGAGTCACTGAAGCAGTAGGTGTGAGCTTAAATGGACTCCAGAGGATGGTAGAGGACAGGAAGGCCTGGAGGAACGTTGTCCATGGGGTCACGATGGGTCACGACTTCGCAACTAACAACAACATAGAAAAGAAATTAGCCATTCTGAAAAAAGGCCACTGGATGACTGACTGCTGATAGAACTTTTCAGCTGGATCTGGAATAGTTCCAATCAAAACATGTGCTCAAAGCACATGTTAATTACTGGCTCAAATAAATTTTCAACCATGGTCATCTCGCTTTGTTGATTCTTCAGGACAAATTCTAGACTTTTTGGTAAAAAATTACTCAATGCCATCCTAAGCATCTCAATCAATGCATCTCCCCTGATTGATTCCAATGGGATTTGACCAAAGACCAAACCATCTTTCCAACAACATTCCAAACATATGGCCCTGCAAAATTATCTTAGCCAGAATCAGCACACATAAATTCAGCATATCCTCAAAAAAGTGCTGCTCCTGCACATTACCTCTACAATGTTACCTCCCCGAAAATACCAGAACAGTTTTTATATTTCTTGCTAGAATGTGCCTTCTTCTGTTCTTTTGCACAGAAGGTAGTACAACAGACCATAAGAGCTGCATCTGAGGGGAAATTGAAATGATGACTTATGTGTTACTGCATTGCCTTTTTTTATAGACATCTAAAGGTATGTATATTTCGCTATGGATAACACAATACCTGGGTAGGCCAGAGGCTGATTGCCTTAGTCTCTTGCTAGCTGACCAGGTGGCAAGGATTTTAGGCAATGTAGCAGGTTTTGTGATTAAATGTAAACAATTTCTTCAAATGAGGTGAAGCTGAGCCTTTGACTTAGTTATAGACTTCCATAACTCAATATATTTTCTCTTCCTTTTTTCCCCTTCGTCCCCCTCCCATTGTCCTTTTTTCTTTTAAAATAACATTCTTTGTGTTATTATCAGGCATGAAAGGACAGGTCCACATGTGAAGGTTCAATTAAACTGAGTTACTGCTAAAGCCTAAGCATAGGAATCTTCTGGACTAACAGTTGGTTCCTGGTTAGAGGTAGATAAGAGTCAACAGCACTCAAGAGGAGTTTAACTTAGTTTGCTCATGGCTGTGCAATGATTCTAGGCTGATCCCCCTTTTTACTCCAGCCCCCAGGTTCTAACATTCCTTCTCTTACATCTATGTTGCTATTTTATTATTATAATTGTTTGGGCTATAACTGTCCTAACAATTGTCCCAACAAAACCTAGCAGGGCTTCAGCAAATATTAGAATTGTTGATATTACTATTACTTTTCCTTGGAGAACAAAGATGACTAATAAGCAAATAGTAGCATGCATAAAGCATGCATGTCACTGAAAAGTAAAAATCATAAAACTGTGTCTCTTATTTTGGTCATATCATGTGGAGGAATTCACTGGAGAAAGCTTGGAAGAGTTACTGTTGAAAGAAAACCAGGCTGCCAAAGAACACAGTGGCTGGACACTATCAAAGCTGACACCAACCAGAGCATGGAACAATTCAAAGAAGATTGGAAGAGGTGGAGAGACCTGGCTCATAGAATTGCCAAGAGTCAGACACAAGGAAGGGTATACTATGATTGAAAGTGAGGTTTATGAATGCATGACTTTTGTACTTCCTGTTTTATATTTTCTCCCTCCCCCTCCTCCCTCTTAGTACTCTTTCAGAAATGCAGTTTCCTTATTTATTGAGGTTGTTAACATCCAGAGTCTTCACAAATGAGTGGTGGCTTCCGGTTTGGCTTCCATTGCCGCCAGACGGTCCTTTGAGACCGCCAGCCCTGTTGCCCGTAAAGAGCCGCCTTTACAGCTGAAAGGTGGCTCGAAAAACTCCGTTTCCATAAGGAAATGTGAGACAGAGCTGGCGAGGGCAGGTAGAGCCCTCTGCGAAGTCCCCAGAGTTCTTTTTTACCTCTGGGGAGGAAGCAGGATGAGGCTCCCTATTTTCCTCGCCACTGCTCCAGGCTTCGGGAGAACTCTGCACTTTGCAGAGCCAGGCGACGGGACCAGACCAACTAAAGAAAACTAACAGACTTTCTGAATAAGTAGGATGAAATCCAGATCTGGGACCCTAAATTGCAAGTACTTCTAACAACCCTAAGACTGACTTTAAAAGTAAAGAAGAGTGGAAGGGGGGAAAAAAGAAAGTTTAAAATGGCGACTGGCTGAGGCTTGAGAAGAGCTGAAAGCGAAAGTCCTTCCGTTTGACTAGTTTAATATGTTACAAAGTAACTGAGATAACAGCGCTGGCTAGAAGTGAAGAGAAAAATTCTTATTTCATGCTTCTTCCTTCTTAGAGACTTGATATTGATATTGTTTGGAAAGAAGTTTTCTTCTTTAAAGGGGAAAAAAAGAAAAAAAATCTGCTTGTGTGGCAGGATGGCATTAAAACTCACAAAGCCAGACAACCAAGCTATGGGGGGGGGCTCCCCCATTTATAAACCACATGAACAAGTTTTGAGTTTGCAGATGCAGAGGAATGGCTTTAAAGATCTAACACAATTTGTATTGGAGGAGATGGCAAGACATGATGAGATTGTGAACCAGAACCTTGAAAAATTTAGACAGGAAATTAAAGAGTTGGTTCAACAAAAGTATGATAAATTCAAGCAACATATGATAAGTTTCTTAGACGCAATGATAAAGTTGGATGAAAAGTTTAATTCAGAAATAGAGTCTAATATGAAGGAAGTTGATTATAAGATTCATAATTTGGATAATTAAATACAAAGAATTGAAAATGATTTAACAATGATTCAAGAAAATAGCTCAGAAGTAGAGTCAAAAATAAAGGAAGTTGACTATAAGACTTACAATGCAGATAATATAAAACAAAGGATTGAAAATGAAGTTATAATGATGCAATTCAGATTTATGGAATTTGCGGTCAGAATTAGGGGAATACAGGAAAATAAAAGAGAAGATTTGAGAAAGATGTCTGCTGAAGTTCTGGCTGGGATTTTAAAGGTTAGTCCTGAAGAGGTATCCTGTAAGATTGATAAGGCCTACAGAGAAAATTCTTGGGTGGCAAAGCAAAGGCAGTTGCCTAGAGATGTGGTGATTTACTTTACCGATAAAGGAATAAGAAATGATATTGTACAAAAGTCTTTTAACTCCACTCTTGAAATGTATGGAAGGAAGATTTGGATATTTAAAGAGCTGCCGCCCAAGATGTTAAAAGATAGAAAGGATTTTGGTTTTTTGGTGACTGAGCTAAAGAAACAAAACATCCCATTTTGGTGGGATGCTTCAGTTGGAATAATATTGAGATATCAAGGAGAAAGATATCAACTAAATACTGTTGAAAAAGCGGAAGAATTTTATTATAAGGTTCTTAAAATGGATTCAACATCTCCATGTATAATACATGAGGGGAATAAAGAAAAGCAAAATCAACAAGAGATTGAAACCCAGGCTAAGCAGATGGAGGTGGAGGTAATGGAAAAACAACAAGTTACAGAGGCTTTTGTGGATGAGCCGCTTATGGATTCTCCTTCAGAGGTTATAGTTGGATTACCTATAAATACAAGCGAGGCGGCTTTGGATTCTAATGTGATGACTTATCAAGTTACAGACCAGCATGGAAATCAATCAGTTGATATACAACTTCTAGAAAGGCAACCAGGATGGAGATCTAAGCCACAAAAAGTTAAGAAAAGAAGAAGCAGGTCCTACAAAAATAAAAAAATTTAGACTAAACAACAGTGTAATGCCAGTTACTGATGAGACAATTAAAAACATGAAAATATAGCTGAGGCAAAGTATTGGTTTTTACTATTTTGAGGAGAGTGACAGATCTCTGCAGTGCTGTGCTTTTGGGATGTGGAAGATGGCTTTTAACTGAGTGGATTGGAACTTTCTATTTTGGACTCTTTGACAAATGGATTACGTTTATGCTGAGCTATAAGGCAAGAGAACTATGGGACTGAGGCATGCAGAAGATCTTGTTGTTACCCTAATATGGTGGTTGGAATTAATAATCTAGATGAAAGACATTACAGAAGACACTATATGGAATATAAATATAAAGTCATATATACGAAAACATTTATTATTGATGGGGATAGATGGTAATTGAAGATACTGAATATACTGTTGGAACTAGAATTTAATGTTACCCTAACATGGGTGATGGAATTAACAATCCAGTTGAAAGACATTACAGAAGATACCATATGGATTACAAGCTTAAAGTCATTTGAGGATTTTATCTATATATGGAAATATTTTTTAGTGGTGTGGGCAGAAGAACAAAGATATTGAAAATATTATGTATGGTAGACCTGCAGGATGTTATATTAATATACGTAAAAGATTTGAATTAAGAGATATATGTATGGTGGAGGAGGAAATGGACAGATTATGAGTTGAAATTGCCAAATTAGGATTTATTATATAATTTTACAGCTGAATGTTGCTTTGAAATGTATAGTATAAGGGGGATATAATAATATTGTTAGAAAGAAAGGGTCAGCATATGGGGGGTGGAGTAAAAAGCATGGTAAAGTATTATATAATCTATTATTAATTTGGGTTTTATTCTGGAGAAGCCACAGGGGGAGGGGAGGGGGAGGGGGGGTTAGGGAGGAGGGGGGAAAGGGGGAAAAATTTGTATTTGAAAAACTTTTTCAATAAAAAAAACAAATGAGTGGCATACAAACAAGGTAAAAAGCAATAAATGTGAAAATAAGTAGGTTTTTCATAGAACTACAACTCCCTTCTGCCTATTTAACTCAAATGCCACCATTATACTCCATTCCCAATGTTCTCTGACCCACATAAAACAGAGGCTGTAATAGTTTTATTCCATCATCCGGACACCATTTATGCATCTTCTGACCCAACATAGAATATTTCACAATTAGGTATTATGTATAGGCTCTCTACATATTAGAGATCTTGTTAATCCTTTCTCCCCTCCGTCACTTTTAGGTAGCTTTCTTTTTTTAAAAAAAAAGACTTACTTCTGCATGACATGATTTCATAGTTCTATTTAGCAAGAGGATACCTTCCCACTGTTGTAAGTAAACAAAGTGAGGGCAGAATTAATTAGGAGAAAAGGCTTCTCACTTTTTAAACAGTAATTTTATTAAACATTGCAATTCAAAAGACAAAAAAATAATGCAAACCATAAAGAAAAAAGAAAGAAAAACGTAAAAAAGAAAAAAAAATAGAGGAAAGGCAAATGGGCCAGTGAGGTTTAGAGATAAAACATATCGCAAAAATATTTTAAAACAACAACAACAGAAATGTTATAATAATGAAAGTGGGATTGCAAAATGGCAACAAAGAAAATGGGACAAATACCAAAAAGAACATTGACTCTTGTGGCAGAAACTCCACCCAGGGGTGGGCTGTGGGGGGTTTGCAGGGGTTCGGGAAAACCTCTAGCTAAGATTCTGTGCAGTTTGGAGAACCCCCAAATCTCACTCCTGGCTGGCCCCACCCATCTCACTCTGCCCCTCCCAGGAGTCCCCAAACGGCCAGTTTTTGATGCAGGTAAGTGCAGGGCATGCGTGGAGGCTTGAAGGCAAAAAAAGGGCCTACCAGAAGTTCAGGAAGGCCAAAAACAGGCCAGATAGCCTCCGGAGCTTGGGGAGGCCATTTTTGCCCTCCCAGAGGCTCAAGGAAAGCTTCGTGACCTAGGGAGGGCAAAAACACCCCACACCACCACCACCATAGTGCAGGAGGCTGACTAGGCCATACCCACTGTGGCCATGCCCACCCAGCAACCAGGCAGTTGGTTTTTTAGGTTTTAGCCAAAACTTGGCTAAAAGTTTTGAAGCCCACCCCTGACTTCACCCCTCTTATAGATGCATTGTGATATCACAGACATGAATGAGAAGGAAGGAGCTTGCATCATGCTTTGTCATTTTGATGAAATCTTTGGATTCCGCATTATCTCAAAACAAGCAAACAAGAAAACCACAAAACATTTATATAATTGAAGGTGATACTCTTAAGTATCATCTTTAGAAAACATATGTTTCAAAGTTATCCAGATTGAGGATCAGTATGTACTGATACATAGGCATTTTATGGTCATAATAATATGCATAGCGCTCAAGCAGGAACACGTAGAAGCAATAGTCCTTCAGACATCCTAGACTCAAGCAGTTTTGCTCTTGAATGCTAATAGTCAGCATTTTGAAAAGCTTCTCTTTTAAGGTTCTTTACCTACTTCAATTTTTTTTTTTTGAGTCTAATTGGGATTTCCCTATTTTATCTAACTTTTCATTATCTAAAATGGTCACTTTGCTGTTTATTACCAAATTGAACTACATTTTTAGTAGTTTTAACATAACGTTTTACATAGGTATTGAACTACATCATATTATGAACTAAAGTGATAATCCTGTACAAGCAGAAACTTAAGAAGTACTTTTTTAAAAAATGTAAAAGCAGAGGATGAGATTGAAAGGTCGTCACAAAGGTTCTTGGAAATTTTAAAAATTTATACACGACAAAAGATCAGTAAAGGAGATAGAAAGCTTCTTAAGTGACGGGAGCAGCAATATATTGACAAAAGGGAATCCGCCGTTTGATTAAATTAAATGAATTTCATTGCAGCTCTCACAAAGGAAGACAGGGTGAGATGCCAGAGTAGTTATAAATTTCCCTTGGGCAAGAACTATTGGTGAATAAAAGCAGGCTCATGCCAAAATGAATGCTCTAAAAATTAGTGCATTTGATCTCTGAAGGCTAAAGAGACTCCAGGCAGCAATAGAGCAAGAGAAAAATCCCAGACCATTAGGAAGAGTCCTGGTTAGCATAGCAATACAAGAACTGGTTTAAAAGGCAGCTGAGTTCTACCTACACCCAACCTGTTCACAGATAAACTTTTTAGAATTTGGTCTCTGTAGCTTCAGTAACTACGTTTGCACTGGCTGTTGCCATGTGCAGACATACAAGTATTTTCTATGAAAAGCTATAATGGTTTCTCCTTCTTCTCCTTCTCCTCCCCACCCTCACTCCTCCTCCTCCTCCTCCTCCTCCTCCTCCTCTTCTCCTCCTCCTCCTCCTCCTCCTCCTCCTCCTCCTCTGATTAAGCTCCAGGATTAGAAGCTGGGAAATTGGGAATGCCAGTCCTACCTTAAGCATGAAAACTGCCTGGCTGAAGGATTCTCCTTTAGTCCAGAGAAAGAGGCAGTGGCAACTCACTTCTGAAAAATCTTGCCAAGAAAACTGCATTGACCTATTACTTTTTGCATGTCAAGACTGATTTGAGACACACAAATATTACACCATTATTGAATTTCTTTTCCTGGACAACCTCTACTTTAACATACAGAACTGATGATTTATGGATTTGGGGATTAGAAATAGTTAAAGAGAGAGGAGAAATAATAAGATGGCAACTATGTGATATAAAGAAGGGCAGAAGTCAACATTTATGTTATCTTTCCTTTTTCTTCTTTTTTTTTCTTTTCATTTTTGTATTTTTACTGTATTGCAAAATTCTTATACATACAGACACACAAACTTATCTACCTGTATGTATGTATAAATTCCTATCAACTATTCATCTACCAGACTTGGTAGTTATTTGTGCAGGTTGAAGATAGCTAAGTGCCTTATTGCAGAGGTGGGCTGCTGCCGGTTCAGTCCGGTTCGGGCAAACCGGTAATTCTGACCACCAGCTGGCCCGCCCACCCGCCCTGGTGCTATCCCATTCTATATATCTCACTCTCTGGCTTGCTTGTCCCGTCCACGCAGCCCAACTGATTTCCACGCCTTGCCTGCTCTATTCACTTTGGCTGCCCAAGAAGGTGTGCTGGAAGCAGCGTGCATGAAATCACCATATGTTTGAAGCTGCACACTAACATTTTCAGTTCTGCACTGGGTGAACAAGTTGTTAAATTATGTGAAGCCCACCACTGCCTTATTGCCCAAGATTTGTGATAGTTTGGGATGGATTGGCCTGGAACTTAATCATGCTGCTGCTTTACCATTTGACTCATTCACCAGCCTTTCATTTTATATTGCTGACATTGAAAAGAATAGCCAAATTCTTATTTGTAAGAATTCCATCATGTGGAAGAAGATGTAATAATTCCAGTGCCAAAAAGTGTGCTACCATTCTTGATCAAGTTCACTGATAATACCGTTATATACCATATAAGGTAATAAGGAAGTGAGCTGCAGGCTTCACTCAGGTCCTCCAAATAGGCGGGAAAATACTTGAATCTCATTGGCTAAGCCGTCTGGCAGCCCTCTATAAAAGAGGACCCTGACAGACAAGCAAGTTGTTGGGTTGTATTGGTCTACTAGTAAAGAGCTGTTGTTACTGAAGAAATGTGTCCATCTCTTCTATCACCAAATCTAACAAATACCATTAACCACATACCCCCATTTCATAATGTTAATCAATACAGTCAAAGATTAGCAAAACTATAGGAAAAAGGACTTTTGGGACAACTATGACCTGGATGTGAGAGAATCTCTACAGATTTATAGAAACTCTGGTTTCAAGGAAGACAATAATCAGTCAGGTCTGGATCATTGGTTCCCTTGTTTTTACTGCATCTATACAGTAAATACCTTCTTAAATGAACAATGCAAAGAAATAGAAGAAAACAATAGAATAGGGAGGACCAGAGATCTTTTCAAGAAAATTGGAGATATGAAGGGAATGTTTCATGCAAAGATGGGCATGATAAAGGACCAAAATGCTAGGGACCTAACAGAGACAGAAGGGAGCAAGAAGAGGTGGAAAAATTACACAGAAGAACTATACAAGAATGAGCTTAACGTCCCTGATAACCATGATGGGGTGGTCACTGACCTCGAGCCAGACATCCTAGAATGTGAAGTCAAATGGGCCTTAAGAAATCTGAGCAACAACAAAACTAGTGGAGGTGACAGTATTCCGGCTGAGCTATTCAAAATCTTAAAAGAAGATGCAGTAAAAGTGCTACACTCAATTTGCCAGAAAATTTGGAAAACTCAACAGTGGCCACAGGATTGGAAAAGATCAGTTTATATTCCAATTCCAAAAAAAGGCAATGCCAAAGAATGTTCAAACTATCGCACCATTGCATTGACTTCACATGCTAGTAAAGTTATGCTTAAAATCCTACAAGCTAGGCTCCAGCAGTATGTGGATCGAGAACTACCAGAAGTACAGGCAGGATTTTGAAGAGGCAGAGAAACTAGAGACCAAATTGCCAACATATGCTGAATCATGGAGAAAGCTAGGGAGTTCCAGAAAAACATTTACTTCTGCTTCATTGACTATGCTAAAACCTTTGATTGTGTGGATAACAACAAATTGTGGCAAGTTCTTAAAGAGATGGGAGTACCAGACCATCTTATTTGCCTCTTGAGAAACCTTTATGCAGGTCAAGAAGCAACAATGAGAACTGAACATGGAACCACTGATTGGTTCAAAATTGGGAAAGGAGTCTGGCAAGGCTGTATACTGTCACCCTGCCTATTTAACTTATATGCAGAGCACATCATGAGAAAGGCGGGGCTAGATGAATCAAAAGTTGGAATTAAGATTGCTGAGAGAAATATCAACAACCTCAGATATGCAGAAGATACCACTCTAATGGCAGAAAGCAAAGAGGAACTAAAGAGCCTCTTGATGCGGCTGAAGAAGGAGAGTGCAAAAGTTGGCTTGAAACTCAATATTAAGAAAAATAAGATCATGGCATCCGGCCCTCTCAATTCCTAGCAAATAGATGGGGAAGAAACGGAGGTAGTGAAAGATTTTATTTTCCTGGGCTCCAAGATCAGGATGGGGACTGCAGCTAAGAAATTAAAAGACGCTTGCTCCTGGGGAGGAAAGCTATGGCAAATCTAGACAGCATTCTAAAAAGCAGAGACATCACCCTGTTAACAAAAGTGCTTATAGTCAAGGCTATGGTTTTCCCAGTTGCAATATATGGCTGTGAAAGTTGGACCATAAGGAAGGCTGAGCACCAAAGAATTGAGGCCTTTGAACTGTGGTGCTGGAGAACACTCCTGTGAATCCCTTGGACTGCAAGGCGATCAATCTGGTCAGTCCTAGAGAAGATCAACCCTGACTGCTCTTTAGAAGGCCAGATCCTGAAGATGAAACTCAAATATTTTGGCTACCTAATGAGAAGGAAGAACTCACTGGAGAAGAGCCTAATGCTGGGAAAGATTGAGGGCAAAAGAAGAATGGAATGACAGAGAACGCGGTGGCTGGATGGAGTCACTGAAGTAGTAGGTGTGAGCTTAAATGGACTCCAGGGGATGGTATATGACAGGAAGACATGGAGGAATGTTGTCCATCGGTTGGACACAATTTCGCAACTAACAACAACAAACAACAATTAGTCAGAACGTCTAGGTATGCCTATATTATAATTATGCCAGATTCCCCCCTTTCCTTGACACTCATCATCGATAATGGCAATCCACTAAAACAATAGTCTACAAAATACTTGTTCTCTTTCCAAACTGCTTGGCAGTTTTGACTCTGCATGGTAAATATGTCTTTTGTTGTAACCTAGATACATGAAGTATTCCTGAGCCAAATAGCAATCTTGGAGTGGATTCAGTCAATTTTCAAATTGTCAGTGCACCAAGGTGATCAAGAGAATTGAATCTGAAAGTTTTTCCATGAGGTATTATCATATGTGATAATGCAGTGGTTGGGTTGCTATGTTTTATTCTCTGCTCCACAGCAGAAAAGCTTTTCCTTCAGGGTCACTGGAACCCAATATATTTGGTGAATACTAATAATATATACTTAAGAAATGCCATTTCAGTGCCATTTATATTTCATAAATTCCCATTGGCAATTTCATTTGTTTATACAACCTCCTTCCAGATGACGAGTTTACCAAGCACTATACAGAGGACTCTCAAAGCAGGAAGTAGTGAATATTACTAGATGCATAATGAATACCATCATGTTCTAAAGTAGGAAGCTGTTTATGAAACAGGGTACCCCCATAGTATTTCCTCTTCTGTAACTCCACGTCTTTGACAGAACTGATTTGAACTGCCTCACACTCACTGCTGTGCTCAGCAGCGCAGCTAGAAGAGACCCTTGAGGAAAAAGAATAACTCCAAAGCCTCATGAAAACTGTACAGCCCTGATTCTTGAAAGCTTAGCTTTACAATAGCAGATGTTGCTGTTTACAGTAGAGTGCCACCAACTTAATGGTCTCCACACTGAGAAATGAAGGGACTGGTGACAATCTGTTACGACAAACTAGGAAAACTATACGCTCTGTTTCACTTTTGTTTTTAATGGAACTATTCAAATTTGATATGCACACATATTCAGGATGAGTGTACCACAGCTCTGCCAGGGCCATAAGTTAATTGCAAAATCCTAAAAGCAAGGATTCAGGCTGGCTTTGCCCACATTTATTTTATTCACTGTGACTGTGGGAGAAATTTAGTTTCCACAGTGTGGGTATAAAACAGTATGAAAATGCCTGCCATGATGACAATGACAACAAATGTTTTATTTGCCAAATCAACAGTAGCAACAAAGATATTTTCAGAAAATAAAGGCTGAAATTCTCTCAACCCCAAAGTGTTTCCTTTTCTTTCCAGCTATGTTTATTTATGATCTTTGTGCTTGAGGGCAGGGGAAAAAAAAGGAATTGTTGGCTTAGTTTGTATTTTTATTATTATTATTATTATTTTCCTGTGTCTGAGTTTCCTGGGTTTGAAGAAACTGAGACTTCATTTTGTCTTCACACCATTGATTGGGCACTTGTGGCAGCTACTGATGTCTGTCAAACACCTCATTTATTTTATAATCTGGAAATGTTTCTGAGTTTTGCCAGCTGCTACTGTTACCCAAAGCACACAAGGATCTAAAAAGTTGTCGCTCAACTTCCATCAATTAAGGACTTTCACAATGTATGGGAAACTATGTTTCCACAAGAGAGTTTAGGGAAAATATATTTTTCTCTCTCCTTTTTTCTTTTTCTCTCACTCACTCAGTCCCCCCACCCCAGAGATAGGGGGAGAGAGAGATCTATGAACAGTATACAATCTTTGGTAGATAATGTACCACATAAAACAAACATTTATTGCAAGGAGACATATGTGCTTATCAGTAGCTACTAGGTGGAAAGCAGAACTTTGCAAATGTTAATTTTTTTTGTACAATAAGCATTCATGGATTACAGTCTGCATAATAAATGAATGTTATGGGTACAAATAAAACTGAATGTAGTGCTGAAAAACAACCATAATTAATCCCATATCTTGAAATAAAAAAATAGCTTGATTGATACATTCATTTGCTTTTATTTACTTTGCAAAGAAATGCATCAATGAAGAATTTACCAACCGATACAGACGTCCTTCAGTCTTGATAAGCTAATTAGTAAAACCTTTAGATGTCTATTTAACTGAATGGCTCTACCTAGCTTTAGGTGCTGACCCACCCATTAATTGATACACGTAATTACTTTGCTTTAAGTGTTCACCTTAATATGGATGATGAGGTATTTGACCCTCAATTTCGTATAGCTTGACAGTTTTGGAATAAGCCATCAGATCACAAGAATGGTTATGTTCTGTCAAGACTATCACTAGCAAGAGGTAGGCTGAACAACTAAGCCATCAACATAAACTTACCTTATTTTTACAAATACTTCCCCACTTATAGTGAATTTGCTATTTGTGACAAAAATAGAAATCTAATAGCCAATCAAATTTAATTATATTACTTTTCTGTTTTAGAACATGGAATAGGGGAAAGAAAACATTCATAATGTCATCTACAAAACTATCTCTTTCCCAGATCCTATTCAGCCCATCACAAAATGACTGGTTAATATAATATGCTAGATTTGGGGATAACTAGGTTTGATTGCCCCTTTAATAGCAAAAAAAAAAAAAAGGAGGTTGAAGAGGAATTTCTTCTTGAAATAGCTCTTCACTAGATATGTGGAACTGCTTTGCGTTATTGGCCCTTCTCCACACTCTCCATTCTGGAAAAAGAATATAAAAATACAACAAACTTTATAGGCATATCCAGCATTTGTTGTCATGATAATCAGACAGTCTCTAGAGCATAAACAGAAGCATTCCTACTCACAAGGAGCATCTATGATTAATTTGAATTTTGATTCAGTTTATTAACTCATCAACCTATGATCAATTGCAAGCAAGCATTTGGACACAGGCAGAGGTGGTATTCAGTAAGTTTTGACCAGTTCTGGAGAACCGGTAGCGGAAATTTTGAATAGTTCAGAGAACCCAGTAAATACCGCCTCTGACTGGCCTCATCCCTATCTATTGTCTGCCTCCCGAGTCCAGCTGATCGGGAGGAAATGGAGATTTTACAGTAACCTTCCCTTGGAGTGGGGAGGGAATGGAGATTTTACAGTATCCTTCCCCTGCCATGCCCACCAAGCCATGCCCACCAAGCCATGACATGCCCACCAAACCACACCCACAGAACTGGTAGTAAAAAATGTTGAATCCCACCATTGGACACAGGTATCAACAGCTAGGAGATAACAATGCCAAAATGATGAAATATAGTTCTTAAATTTCATTTCCCTTTTTGTGCCTGGGTCCTGAATTACATGCACATATGTAAAAGCCAGTTTCATTACAATGTTGAAATGCAGATTTCATCATTTGTCTCTTCTGTCATCAATTCCCATGCATTCTTGGAAACCCTAGTGATACAATAACACAATTAATTTGAAACTGCGTCCTAGCAGACCAAGATGTACTATATTCAATAATCAAAGTTTATCATTACATGACAAAGTTTCCTTTGCACACCTACAAAAACCATTTCTTCTATTTTTATGATTAGTCAATATGATTGCTCCCCAGACAAGGTGTGTCTGTTACCACATATTTCATTAGGTACTATTCCAACCCAGCCAAGATACTGAGTCTCAAAAATAATCAGGAAGTCCACTTTACCTATCTCTGTTACAATCACCAGGTTACATTCACCCAGAAAATAACATGCAACTTCTAAAGTGCATCCTTTAGTATTATTACAAGCTTTTTTTTCCCCTTTGGTCCAAGTCATTCAATGGGACAAATGAATTTGATTCTGAAGTCTAGGTTAAAATGAGTTATTTCCAAACCTACATAAAAAGATGTTCAGATAAAAGAATTGGCCTGCATGCAATATATCTTTTTAACCACATTAATATATGAATGGACTTCCTCTAACAGTCAGGCCGAGACTAATAGCACTTTAGGGATATTATGCATTAATATATTAAAAATGTTACTGTGTTTCCCCAAAAATAAGGCTCCGTCTTATATTTTTTTGAACCCTGAAACAAGTATTTGGCTTTATTGCCATGCGCTCAAAAGCCCACTTGGGCTTATTATCAGGGGATGTCTTATTTTGGGGAAAACAGGGTAATAGCTTTTCACCAATGAAATTGGCAGGCCTGAAGATCTTCAGTAAACTCTTCTGGTTAAGATTATTTGACCTGGATTTCTAGTGTCAACATCTACACCAGCCCCTCCTACCATTTCAGCATAAATGTATGGAAAGGCAATCAGGTGAACTTTCTACATTTCCCCAAATTTTGTCCACCATAAGTAACAAACTCAGCTTAAAAACATTCAGTATTGAATTTTGCTGGGGCTATTTTGGTCAGGAAATAATTGCATAAAATTATTAGTTGCAATGATTTTATATTAATTATTGTAAAAATCTCCCATAATATAGGGATGAAGGAGTTCAATTATTGAGAGAGCTGTTGATTTCAAGTCTTGGAAAGGAGGCTACTTTTCAGAGCCCTGCATGCAGAATGTAATAATTTTAAGTACACCATTGTATTAAAAATGAATGGCTTAATGTTAATGATTTTTTTTACACAAAGCTATAATTATTTTTACACAATTGGCTCCAAAGCAATTTTTTTTCTTAAAATTTGCATTTTAATTATACCAGGAAAAAGAACTAGGTGGCATTAGGAGCTAATTTCAGAAAGTGAAAAAAATAAGATCCCCCCCCCCCCCCGGAAGTTTTTGTACTTAGCAAAGGCCTATCCTATCATGTGTATAATTGACAGAGAACAAAAAACCTCTCATGGTGAAAACTATTTACATCCTTTGATTGATTAATAACTCATTAATAACTTGGCAAACCACACCCAGTTAATTCATAAGATTTCTGACTCCTCTTTCATTATCAGTAGCAAATGGATTTTTTTAAAAAAAAAAAACTTTGGTCTTTGATTAATGAACCATTATTTTTCAAGCGTTTTCTGATGATGTCTCTCCCCTTCCCCTGGTGATGGTATCTGTTAATTATGTTCATGACAGGTTTAGTAATAATAGATTGAGTGAAGATTTCTTCATCTTTTGCCATCTCTAAGATCCGGGAACATTGCTGCTGATAAACAATGTCCAATCCAGGCCTCTAAGAGAACAATTCTTGCCCAAAAGAAAATGTATGATCAATTCAAAGTCAAAAACATTTTAAACAGTGGTGGAATTCAAATTTTTTTACTACCGGTTCTGTGAGTGTGGCTTGGTGGGCGTGACAGGGGAAGGATTCTGTAAAATCCCCATTCCCTCCCCACTCTGGGGCCAGCCAGAGGTGGTATTTGATGGTTCTCCAAACTACTCAAAATTTCCGCTACCAGTTCTCCAGAATCTGTCAGAACCTGCTGAATAGCACCCCTGATTTTAAACCTATGAATATACAAGTATGAGAAAATATCCCCCTACTGAAAATGGTATTGTTTAGAATTGAACTTTTGTACACTATATCATATTTCAAACAGATTGCACGCAAAGGTTATTTATATTTTCATACAGAGCAAGCCATAGAGAGTATCTTAACTTACTGCACCTATGTATGGTTTGCCAATTGCACAGTGGCAGATAGGACAGCACTCCAGAGGTTAACGTCATTGCCCAGAGGATCATTGGTTGCCTTCTCCCCTCTTTGGAAGAGCTTTATAGCTCCCGCTGTCTTAAGAAAGTTCAAAACATTCTTAAAGAGCCACCTCATCCTGTGCACCCTTTTTTTGAACTATTACCATTTGGCCAACGGTACAGGATAATAAAAGCAAGGACAAATAGGCTGAAAAACAGCTTCTATCCCAGGGCAGTGACTATATTGAATTCTACTGTATAGTGCAATATTTTTTTTATTGAAAAGTTTTATAAGAAATACAAACAATTTTCTCCCCCCCACCCTTTCCCCCTCCCCACATAATAGAAAGTGTACATTTTCTTATACATAATAAATGCATGTTTCCCTTAAAGAAAGCATTAAAGTAGGACATTTTAATTGTATTCGGAGTTGCTCTTCTTCTCTTTCTTCCCTCATTCCACAACAAACCTTCTTTTCCACCTCCTTTCTTTCCCTTCCCTCCCTCCTCTTCTCTCCTACTTTCTCCTTCCTCCTCTCCTACCTCATCCTACTTCCTTTTCCTTTCCCCCACTTCTCTCTTCTTTTCTCCCTTCTCGCTTTCACTCCTACTCCTGTCCCCTTCCCTTCCTTCTCTCCTTTTTCCATTCCTCTCCCTCCCTCTCCTCTTCCTACCCACTCCTACTCTCTCCTTTCTAACTTCTTTGCTGTGAAATATTCTCCTCCTTTAGTATCTGAGCAACTCCTGTATTCTAATCGTAGATACTTTCTTCTGTTAAAACATTTCTCTATTCACCACTTTTTTTCCCCATCCCAACCCTTATCCCACCCTCCCCACCTCCCCTGACTTCCCAGAGCAAAAACAGGGTATAGTATCTAACAAACATATGCTAAAATAAACTAATTATAAATTTCAAAACTCCCACACGTTCTTTAACTCCCCTTGCTCCAATTCATCAACCTCCCTTTTATAAATCCTCAAGACCAATTACGTTAAATTCATTCATCCTAATTATAAAAAAAACCTTTTTCTTGATGTATAATCCAATACTTTAGCAATATTACAAACAGTAAAAGTCATAAGTAAATTTCATTTCCATACCCTCGAATATCATTCTTTTTGAACATTATTCCCTAATAAAATTCTAAATTTAACATTAATCCGCTTCATTCAATTAATTAGGTATCTTGAGATCTTACACATTTTATCTCTTTAAAATAATATAATCTTATGTTAAACATTTTAAAAATCTCTTAATACCTTTAAAACACTTATTTACCAAATATAAATTCTAAAATCTACCAGAGGATATCTTTCAAGTTTTCAAATGCTTAATCTTCTATTCTTCTCTTCTTTCTATATTTTTTCCAGTCCTTTTTTTTATTAATTCTTTCAACATTCCTCCCAATTTTATTTTTGAAAATTTTAAAATGTTGATTTGAGGTTGATGTTTCTGAAATACTCGCTCTCTTCTTGAAATCACTTTTTCTAAATGGACATCTCCATTTCGATTCTTCTTGCTTTTATAGTCCTTCAATCCATTCCTTTGTTCATATAGCCAAAATTTGTTGCCATAAAGTTTGTCAGCTTGCAATAAAAAGTCTATTTGTTGCTTTTCTATCAGTTGAATGGAAGCATCTACCCAGTTCTTTGTTTCAGCTGTGCCAGCCTGCCTTTCAGTCCTAACAGCCTCTCGATCTTCCAAGGGCAGGCTCTTCTGAAAAATTTCCTGCTGCCCATCTAACAACTCCTTATAATTTTCCAAGCTGTTTTTTTGAAAAAGCTCTTTCAATTATACCCAAAAGTGCAGAATTAAAGGATTCTAGAAGTTCTTGAAAAGCTTTAACAGTTACAGCTTGAGAATTTGCTGATTCACCAGCCCTGCTATCAGCCATATTTCAGCCCCTTTGTATTTATCCAGCTATTAGGTTGACAATTCCAACTATTTTCCACACAGTATAAGAGCAAAATTTTAGTTAAAGTCAATACCAAATTCTTTTCCTCAGTACCAAATTCTTTTCCTAGGCGCTTCCACTTTAGAACTTTCTCTTAAGGTGTAATCCAGTAGCTGTATCAATGTTGCAAACGTTAACAAGCGTAACAAGCACTTTCCCTTGTAGCTTCCTCCTCCCGCCCTCAGGCGCCATTTTCTGCATTTTAAAACGGAGTTAAAGTGTTACTTGCATTTTTTTTCTTTTTTCTCCTGGTTTGCTCTGTCTGCAATCAAGGTAAAGATGTTAAAAGTCCCCTCATTTTTTTTCCCAGCAGATTTTGGTCGCGGCTTCTAGCTCCGCTTTAGCGTCCCTGGTCCGGAGCAGCTTGACAGGCTTCAATAGGGAGCCCATACCCTTCGCGCCCCAGGATTTCTCCTAGGGCATTTGGGGGGGCTCTACCTCCGCCTGTCGACTCTTCTCTCTCCCCTTTGCCCAGGGAAAGGGTTCCAAGCCTCCAGACAGCTGTTTTTTGGCTGTTCTGGGGCTTTTATGAAACCGGGGATCAGGCGCTCATAAAAGAGCGTCTTCAAAGCTCGCGGAGCCAAGCGGAAGTCCTGTATAGTGCAATATTAATGCAATATCGATTTTCAGTTCAATTGTATAGAATGTGAAGGATGTGTTTGTGCTTATTTTTATAATTATAATGTACACTGAAGATGGCATTTAATTTCGTTGAAATACTACATTAAAATGCATTGGCTTACTGTCTTTATATACTAAAAATTTTCTTGAGTCTCTGTGAGACCAAATGGGTAGTCCCCAAAGAGAAAAAAAAAAGATAGCAGGAGATGGGAGGCCAATCTTTAAATTCAAAGTTTTTCTGATTTCCCAAATATAGGGAAGAAAGAAAACTAAATCATAACACTGAGGTAATGCTTTGATAAAATCTGTGTTGTTATTTTGGGATTTTGTATTTTTGAAGTTATTTTATATTTGGAGTCAATACTTCTGTTTATCACAGAAGACTCAGTGGTTGTCCACACTTCCTGTTTTGAAAAAGTTCCACCATAACAATCATGTACAAAGTGTTAGAAATTTGCTTTGATGATTTTGCTCTGGCAAAGAGGCCACCCGTTTCATTTCCATGAAGTGACTTGGACTCTACTATCTGTACTACCTCTTTCCATATTAGGAAATAATGCAAAGTAGTTTCCCCATATTGATGCAATTTTTTTGTATTCTGATACTGAAACTGAAATTAGGACCATGGTTTAGTTTTCCATAGGAAAATGTTCCCCAGGAAGACATATAGACTGAAGACTGGAATAAAACTTAATATCCCTGGTTATTGAAGTTCTAAGGGTCTATAATAAGGATCCACATTGGTGGAAAAAATCTGACTTGGATTGAAAAATGGTTATGCTGCTGAAGATTTGTTAGATGAAAAGTAGTCCAAATTCCATATAGTAGAGGGAATTCTGTGGTAGATTACTAAGGATGAAGAGGAAGATATGCCAGGAAATTGAAGGCAAATATGACTCAGGGACTAACAAAGATAGAAGATCAAAGGCTTTATCAGTCTGAGGAATGCCAGTGTCAGCTTGAGGGAAAGCTCCCTCAAATACAATAATAAGTAATATTGTATTTGTAGCTTAGGAGTGAGCTCTTGGGTTCTTGGTGCTCTCTGACCTTGGTTGCTTTCCTGCAGAGCGGTGTGTCTGTGTGTAAAATCAGGGATGAATCAACAACAATTGTAACATTCTTTTCCTAAGCAGGGTTTTTATTTCTTTTGAATGTGTTTTATTTTATTGTTTTAAAACCTACAACTATTGGGAGAATCCAAGAATCTTGCAAGCAGACTATTAATTCATCAGCTATGTTTCTCATTTTCTTGTGATAGTTCTTGATTTTTTTATCAGAAATGGGATCAAAATATATCATGCTGAAGTATCCAAATTAATTTATTGTATGAGGATTTTGTTCAGTATCTGCACGATAAAATCACTCAGATTTGGGAAGGCTTGGTCTCTGACTGGGTAGGTACAGACGGGAGGATGGTGCTGGTCTTGGGACTGCCATTTGGGAGGAGTTGCTCCCGAGGATGTGGACAGGATACTGGGGCGGCTGAACGTGACCACATGTTTATTGGACCCGTGTTCCTCCTGGTTGATGCTGGCCTCCCGGGAGGTTACGTGAGGCTGGCTTCAGGGGATATTCAATGCTTCCTTGAGTGAGGGTGTCTTGCCATCCGCCTTGAAAGAGGCGGTGGTGAGGCCCCTCCTCAAGAAGCCTGCTCTGGATCCAGCTGTTTTGGCTAACTATCGTCCGGTCTCCAACCTTCCTTTCTTGGAAGGGAAGCTTCCAAGGTACCTGGATGAAGCTGTCTATCTGGATCTGCTCCAGTCCGGCTTCAGGGCTGGGCACAGCACAGAAACAGCATTGGTCGCATTGGTGGATGATCTCTGGAGGGCTCGGGATAGGGGTTGCTCCTCTACCTTGGTCCTGTTAGATCTCTCAGCGGCTTTTGATACCTCGACCATGGTATCCTGCTGTGCCAGTTGGAGGGGTTGGGAGTGGGGGGGCACCGTTTTGCAGCGGTTCTCCTCCTATCTCTCTGGTCGCAGTTGGTGTTGGCAGGGGGGCAGAGGTCGACCCCGAGGCGCCTTGTCTGTGGGGTGCCACAGGGGTCGGTCCTCTCGCCCCTTCTGTTCAACATTTATGTGAAGCCGCTGGGTGAGATCATCCGTGGCTTTGGGGTGGAGTTCCATCAGTACGCTGATGATACTCAGCTGTACATCTCCACCCCAGGCCATCCCAACGATGCCCTTGAAGTGATGTCCCAGTGCCTGGAGGCTGTGCGGAGCTGGATGGGGAGTAACAGGCTTTGACTCAACCCTTCCAAGACCGAGTGGCTGTGGCTTCCGGTGTCCCGATATAGCCAACTAGTGCCATCGCTGGCTATTGGGGGGTGAGTTATTGGCCCCCAAAGATAGGGCTCGCAACTTGGATGTCCTCCTGGATGCATGGCTGTCTTCAGAAGAGCATATGACAGCCGTGGCCAGGGGGGCTTTTTATCAGGTCTTCCTGATTCGCCAGTTGCGTCCCTTTCTGGATCGGGACTTCTTACGCACAGTCACTCAGGCGCTCATCATTTCCTGCCTGGACTACTGCAATGCTCTCTACATGGGGCTCCCTTTGAGGAGCACCCAGAGGCTCCAACTGGTGCAGAATGCGGCCACGTGGGGGATTATGGGAGCAAGGGGGTGCTCTCCTGCGTGAGCTGCATTGGCTTCCAGTGGTCTTCTGGGTGCGCTTCAAGGTGTTGGTCACCACCTTTAAAGTGCTCCATGGCATGGGACCTGGGTATTTGCGGGACCGCCTTCTGCCGCTGATAGCCTCCCACCGACCAGTACGCTCCCACAGAGAGGGACTCCTCAGGGTGCCGTCAGCCAGGCAATGTCGGCTGGCGACCCCCAGGGAGAGGGCCTTCTCTGTGGCAGCTCCTGCCCTCTGGAACAATTTTCCCCCGAAGATACGAAGATACGAAGGATATCGGATGTCCAGGTTTTTTGCCGTGCCCTAAAAACTTTTCTTTTCCATCAAGTAGGGCTGGCGTGAAACCCCCCCTTTTTTTTAGCCTTTTTTAGCTTTTTAAATTGTCAAATGGGTTTTAGTTTTCAATGTTTTAAATTTTGGGCCACAGTTATATAATTCTTTTAATAATTTTAAATTTTGTATTGGTATGTGTTTTAGTTCTGGCTGTGCACCGCCCTGAGTCCACTAGGAGAAGGGCGGGATATAAATTGAATAAATAATAATAATAATAAAGTATGTAGCACTTTAATTTCTTTGACATGTCACTGTAAAGTATTCAGCTCCAAGGTTTTTCTAATCCATCCAACTAAGTACTTTATGTGAAATGGATCTTTTTGGAAAGTTGTCACTTACTACATTATGTGAAAAACAATATATTGTTGAATTTCCAGAATGTGGAACATCCCACATAATGAAATAATAATGATATTTAAGAGTTGTATGCTGCCTTCCAGCATCTCTCTGATTTATAATTTCTTGTCCTTAGGCTTGTCCCTAGTGGATGAAGACTAGAAATACTAGTATGCTTAGAGCAATCCCTATTTGATTAATGAACAATTATTTTCAGTTAATCATTAGATAGTTGCCTATGGGAACAGCCTTAATTAGCTAAATGCAAAGGATTTCCTATCTCTACATGGACATGCTGCAACTTTTTTTATACAAAAAAAAAATAATAAGATAAAAGGGATGTTAATCACATTCAGCTGCCTGTTTGAGTATCTATTCTTCTGGGGTATTTACTTCCTAAAGTTTCAAATTAATAATGATTGAGCAGGACATAGTGGACAATGTATATCCATATTACAAGAGTTACAAATATTATTTATTGAACTAGGGTAAGGAGAGGTAACCTGTCAACCTCTTGATGTTGCTGAATGCCAATTCCTATTTGGCATAGCCATGATGGTCAATCGTATTGGATAGAAGTTGCAGACCAACATCATATGGAGTGCAACCTATCTCAAAGGTTGCCAAGTGAGATGATGCTATTTTATCACTTGGCAGCATTGGGGGGTTTTGTTGTAGTTGTTGCCAGTGTTTGTTTTTTGAGATGTAAAATTTCACTTCTACAGGGGAAAATGTTCTTGCAATATTAGCAACTCTAGAACAAAGACATGACAAAGAATGCTATTAGTGTAGTGATAATTTCACTGTGCATTAAATGATTATCAGAATGGGGTAATTAAGGTTGTTAGTTTATTTACCAGCTGAATGTATCTGTTGTAATAGGTGTAATAGGTGTTAATTAACTTTCAACTTTCTAAAGATCAAGAAACTAGCAACATTGGCAGTGAAATTCACCAGCTCAGTTCTTGCCAAGAAGGAATCAAAGATTTTATTCAGGTATCTGAGAGGCGGATAAATCTCTTATCTAGCCCATAGAAGCCTTTTCATATAAATCATTCAAGCAAGGTGGGCAGAGAGAGAGCTGGTGAAATGTATAAGTTAAGTCTTGTCTTGCATTTGGGAGAGCAAGGTTCAATCTCAACTCGATCAAGGAGTTCACTGGGTGAGCTAGTCAGTCTTTCTCAATCAACTATGACAGGGGAAGAGATAAACTTAGGTGAAAGCATGATATGAAGGCAAGAAGGATACATAAATAACATGTTATGATTACATTACTGACACTTTACTGTAAAATTCCATTATCCAAATTGAATATTAGGAAAAAGCAGTAAGAAATATTGGGGCTGAAGACTGATACTATGTAGAGATTTCTCTAGCTTAAAACTAATGCAGTTCTTCCAGGGATGTTCTGCAATGTATTCTCAATGATTCTGAGAAGTAAGTCAAATATGGTACGTTGTGGAAAGTTTGTCATATGATTGGAGCCTGGGCAACTGTGTAAGCTGGGTTGACTGTCATCTTCTGAATAACAGCCAGACAATCAGTGCAAACCTTGGTGTAGGCCCAAAATGTGCACATTTTTATTTCAAAACAACCTTGAGTAACGTTCCCCAGAACCACTTACTTTCTTCCAAAATGTTAATGTAATGAAAGAGAAATGAAAATCCAGGGAGAGTAATACTGATGACTGAATTTCATTTTCAGTTTTGTTCTTGACCTACCCTACTATCGGGGTGAGATGTGAGTGAATGAACCAAAGATAAGCAGGAGCTTCATACTAATAATTTAAAAAAAGCTATGCATCTTAACATACCCAGTGGAGATAAAAGAAAAAGGAATCAAAGGATATAGACAAGTGAACCTAGTTGGCTAAAAAGTAGTGTATCAGCCTGCAAGGACCTAGCATCTTCGCCAAGGAAGAATGCTATACCTTTATCAATGATACAATTACAGAATTCTGCCATTTTAGAGTTTTAATGGTACAAATTTACTTTGCCTAGGTTTCAAAAATCTGGGCAATCACTAGAAAACAAAATACTTGAATTTTCTTTTCTGCCATCAAAAGGTTTTCTGGCTTTTTTCAACAATTTATAATAGCAAAATATACAGCAGAGACGACCTGAATATTTAATTTTCACTCCAAAGTTTAGGTAAAATACAGTTTCAGACCTCTCTGTTCAGATAACAAATCTAAGACTTAGTAAAAGAAATTCAGTTCATGGCTGGATCAGTGTAGAAGTAATCATTAACCTGACTTTTTCTCTGGTTCCTGCTCCATGTTAACCAGCTTGTTTTTATGCTGATATCCAAATCCCACAGCTTCATCAGATTATCTTGCTTCTGATGTCTGCTCTTTATAATAGTACTTGCTTTGATTGTTTTATCTGCATAAACTACTTCTGGTTTCTCAGGTATATTCATTTTTTTTAATGAAACATTATGCTTCTTGCCCTGCTTGAACTGCAACTTTCCCATTTTTTTTTTCCTCTGAAACTAGATCCATCAAAGTAGGTTTGTGACTCTGCGGGATTTATCTCCAAAATACTATTTGCATTAAAAAAAAATAATCATTTCCCAAGTGTAAGGCCAGTAGTGGTGTTGCTTTTCAAAATTCATACTTCATGTATACATGTTGCAGATTTATAAAACAACTCTTATAATTAGGTCAAAAGTGGAGGAGCATTTGTCATGTACATGGCACAGGTATGAGGAAGATATAAAAAGAGGAGTAGTTTGATGCTACTTCACAATAATGGAATTTCTTCCAGGGAATCATGTAGTTTTGGTCATTATAACAATGATTTGCCATGAAAAGTGGAGATATTCACTGATATGTATCTATATATCTATATATCTATATATCTATATATCTATATATCTATATATCTATATATCTATATATATCTCTATATCTCTATATCTCTATCTATCTATCTATCTATCTATCTATCTATCTATCTATCTAGGTATTAGGCTCTTCTGTTCAACTGTGATATATTTTAAATTAATGCTGTTATTGGTACATATGCTGATAGGTTTGCTCTTTTTTGCAGAAGAGTCTTAAAAAATTAAAATATTCAGCTTAGAGGAGTCAGAGCAGAAAGGAGATGGAAAGAGGTAAAACAAAATTTCTTCGAAAACAAACAATATGTCTGTAAAGGAAGGGGCCCCTTGTTAATGATACAATAAATCTTGCATGCAGGAAAATAATTCATTCAGTTCAGCCATAATTACTTTTGTTCTGTAGATTAATCTATATAACCTAGTTCCCGGACATTTCTGAATAGGTCTAGATAAATCATGTTTCTCCTTGGTGAAAGAAGGTTTATGTAGTGTGATTGCCAATGCCTTTTCTAGGACAAGAACTAAATTTCAAGAACAGTTCTTGGGTATAATTAAAATTCAGTTTAAAATCTCTTTCAACTCAAGTCTATTCAGTCAGCCTAGCAACAGAACAAAAGCAGTTTGCCACTGTTTTCTTCTGCAATGTTTTTCAATTTCCTATTGTAACATGCAGCCCTGGGATTTTCCTTGTACTTATCCATACAAATTCTAACCTGGAGTGACTCTGGTTACATAGCTACTCAGCTGAAACAAGTTCAGCCAGTTACTTGCTGTTACTTATTGAGACTTTTGTTATTTGTTTATTCTGTTAAGATGGACTAAAAAAATCTTTATTTAATCATTCTTCAGATTTAAGATGTTTTATAAGATTTTATTAAGTTTCCACAGAAGATAAAATACAAGGAATCAGAAAAAAAAAATAAGGAAAGAAATAGGTCAGGAAAAAACCAAATTTAGGTGTTTTGACAGAGTTTCTTTAGATGTAGAGCTACAAGCTATTAGTTAATGCTTTGTGTGTAGTTATTGCTCTCAGTTTACATGTCTTTGAGTCAGTTTTGACTCCTGTAAACTGCCTAGGGAAATCCTTGCAGTTTTCTTGACAAGATTTTCAGAAATAGTTTGCTATGGCCTCCTTCCTAGGACTAACCAAAAGGATTGGCCCAAGATCACCCAACTGGTTTCATGCCTAAAGTAGGACTAGAGCTCCTAGTCTACTGGTTTCTAGCCTGATATTTTAATTATTACTCCAAATTGGTATACTATCAATTTAATATATTACTATATCACCATTTATCTGAGTTTCTACAACAGCAGTCCAGTTGTTCTCTGGTCTACCTGTGGGATAAGCAGAAACATCTCTTGTCATGTTAAATTGTAATTTTTTTTAAAAAAAGCCCTGTTTTTACAGCATTAACTAATCAATATGCATTAATTTTTCTTAAGGTAAAAACATTTGCTAGAGATGAAATATATTTCTTTAGCAAATAAACTTAAATGAAATAGGAAATGAGTTGTTGAGTTTATTTTTTGTTTGCTCATTGGATTTTCTTTTTTTACCTGTGCTGGCATTTAAGTTAACAAAACAGATCAGTTAAATTTAACTTCTGTATCAATGAAGGGTTAATGTAACCAGATCGGGAAAGATTAACTGGATTTGAAATATGGAATTGTAAGGAATGTTTTTGTAGAATTATGGATATTGTATCACTTGCAATTATTTCTCAGCAAGTTGGACTTTTATCCACAACTTCATTACAATATTTTTGGAAACTTGCAATGCATTTTATCGAGGGCTGTTCTTTAAAGGGTCAAAAAATCTGCCTGAAAAAAAATCCTTTCACAGAGGCAGCCAGCCACCTTGGTGATCCCTGGCTAATATGTGCCATACGCTAAATAAATAAACTGCTCTTTTCAATTTTTTTTTATTATTATTATTTTAATGTTTGATTCTTAATTTTGGCTTTGATTTTAGTTGAATTAATTTTCTTCTATTCACATCTTTTTTTTTAATGTTGTAAAGTGCCTTAAGTGTTGGAATAAGCAGAAAAGTGAGCTATAAATTTCAATATACATAAAAATAAAAGCTTTGGCTTGGTTCTTTGCTTCAGTGACTGTTTATGCATAAGTAGCCCTTTGAAGCTGCTTTGCAAAGCAACATGCAACAACTTCTAAAAACTCAGCAAAACAACTGAAACTATTATGTGCACAACAAGCAATTGTGGAACAAGAGCTTCAGAATGACCTGAAGCACCTTATTGAGGAAAAAAATGCATCGCTTTATTATGAGAATCATCAGATTGTATTGCTTGATTTCTTTCCTTTAGATTCCCTTGATATGAATATCCTCATTGAGGCAAACAGCCACCATATAGAAGCATAGTTGTAGGAACTGCTGAGGTTGCAAAAGTTACTGATGCCATTTTTACATTCCAAATTACCTACTCCAATATGTAGAAAACAAGTGTCTGGAAACATCAGTACATTCAAAATGCAGTAGCTTGGCTGCTAACTAGTGCATGATGTCCAGAGCAAATCATAACTATAATAAAACTCTGCCCTCTTTGCCAGCTGTTTCTAGAAACAATTTATATCTGATTTAAATCTTTAAATCCTAATGTGTTTGGAATTTAACATCTGAAGGACATCTATTTCAGGGATGTTAAACTGGTGGCCCCCGGGC
Organism: Pituophis catenifer annectens; assembly: GCF_029215685.1. Classification (NCBI taxonomy): domain Eukaryota; kingdom Metazoa; phylum Chordata; class Lepidosauria; order Squamata; family Colubridae; genus Pituophis; species Pituophis catenifer. The sequence continues at coordinate 262,462,628 of NW_027256881.1, read as the reverse complement.
TGGATGCGTCACGTAGGCCATGCCCACCCTGGCTTCGCAAAGGCAAAAAACGTTGTGATACATCACAATATGTCACATGACGTGATTGAGTTTGATACCCGTGATCTATTTGGATAGTAATATCAATTCCAAGGTGCTTTTGGGTTTGCTGACCAAATTAGGGAGATGAAACACCAGAAGAGTTCCCAGAATACTATTGGACAAGATGAAGAATAAAGATGAGCATGAGTAATAGCCAGTATTAGGGATTACATTGACAAGTAAAAGCAGTGAAATATAGATATTTTTGTGCTGTTATCATATCCAAATATAGTTGCCCAGTAGACCTTTTTAAAGTGACTCATTTGTTCCAGGAAAAGGATGAGACACGGGATCATTTTTTATGACTGCTGTGAGAAATGTTCAAAATAACCGGTAAAGTTACACGTATTCGCTCAGAATTCATCTCAAATCCTATCAAGATGAGAGAATAAAGTTACTGAATGGTTACTTGAAATGCTGCTTGCTTTGAAGGAACAGTCAGACATCTCCTCTTCAAGAAGTCAGAAGACCCAAAAATTTGTCAGTCCTCAACCTTCTATTTTTAAGAAAAGATGTTGGCCAGGTTATAGATTCAAACACTTTTCAGGGAACAGATTACCTAGATCCTTTTCAGTGATGTTTCAAACTGAGACATAGTACTAAGGTGGCAGTACTGTGATCACACTTGTTGATGACTTCTGATGGAAAAGGATGGAAATAGCCATCCTTTTATTTATGTTTGATCTCTCAGTGGCAAGGTATATTTTGGATCACATACGGGAATTAGGAGTGGGAGTCGTAGCCTCTCTCTCTCTCTCTCTCTCTCTCTCTCTCTCTCTCTCTCTCTCTCTCTCTCTCTCTCTCTCTCTCTCTCTCTCTCTCTCTCTCTCTCTCCATCCTATCTATCTATGAAAGTAAGAGACTTACCACTTTAACTGGCTTGCATTTTTCTTCCATTTGAATTAGGTTTTTGGTGATTTTAACTTGAGGACAGAGACAAGGCTTAGATTTAAGCCTAAGAAAAGGTGTTTTTTGTTGTTGTCGGCTTTGTTTTTTGGACAAATACTGTCTGGAAGAAAGCCTACATTTCCTCATTGGAAAAAGCTCAACAAAGAAACTGTTTAGCAAATATACTTCAGAATAAATTGTTTTCAGATAAATTCAGTCTAGCCCATGGGTGTCAAACTGGCAGCGTCACATTGCCGTCATGTGATGTTTTGTGACATTTTTCCCTCTTGTAAATCAGAGGTCCAGGCTTTTGCTCTGTTTCAAGATGTCTCCAAGATGTCTCTCTCGACTTCGTAGAGAACTTTATTTTTTATACAGTATTACACAAGCAGACAAAAGGTAGCACAGTAACAGTATTCTGATTGGATAGAAGTTATTCACCCCCCTCTCAAGTTGCCATCTTCTCTAGGTAGTATATTAGATCATCCACATCCGAGCCAATAATGAGGTAATGAAGTAAGCAGGAAAGACCCACAGAGCACAAACAGGCAGTGTGCTGCTACAGCCTGGCACTGAGATCTTTGACCTACTGACCTACATTTCTCCTTTGCGGAGCTGGATTGGGAGTGGCCTGTGCGTGATGCATCTGGCCCATAGGCTGCCAGTTTGACACCCCTGCTCTAGCCTTTAGTTAGATGTCTGTTCTATGAAAGCATTCACCAAACAGCTTATACTTTGAACACGTAAACTGCTAATTTAAATTGAGATCAGCTTTTCCCATCTTGTTGTCTTCCCAGAATTAATAGAAGATAAAGTTTACTGATACAGATGAAAATTCTACAGAGGAATTCTGTAGGAATTCTTTCTTTTTCTTTTTCAGGTAATCAATCCAATGGCTTTTATAGGTACAGACAGTGCTGTACTTATGAACCGGCTACACATATATTTTATCCACAAGTGGAAACAAGCATATGTATGTAACATGTTGTAAACTAACCTCCTGACTTCTGGGACTTTCTAGATTGGAATTGCAGACAAATTTGTTCATATTGATAAAAGTTTGTAACTCAAAAGTTCATAAGTAATATCTCTATTGCAATTTAATGGTATAATTAAGCAAATTCATTTGTGAAGTATCATTCTCATGTTTTGGCAAATATATGTGTACTCCTCATAAAGCTGCTTCACAAATCACTACTTCTGAAACTCTCATTAGAAAAACTGCAACATCTGTTTACTTAACAATTGGGGTTATTATATTGAGATATGTTGCAGAAACACATTTCCTGAATTGCTTGTATATGCACCTGGATTGTCTCGTGGTATATTCACCAGAATCCAGAGATTTTATGTCAAGATTTATACATGTTATACAGTCATTAGCATTCAAGAGTTACATGCTTAATTCCTTTGTTACTTCTTGGACATTCTTCAGCGCACAACATCCATAATGAAGATCACACAACAGTGAGTAACTAAACTAGCAGCTCTGTTTCTCCAGGCAAGACATTTTTCTCCCTCTATGGCACATAAAGAGTCCATGAACCTTTTTAAGAGCTAAAATATATGGAATTAATAGTAGCAGTTGAAGATAGTGAAAGTGGATTAACTATAATGCTATATATGCAACAGTGCAAGTACAGACAAATCAGATTTACTGCTTAACTGTAATTATCATGGTTCCCACCTTTTTCCATTAGCTGAACTTTCTTAAAAAAATGTCAAGGCTCATTATCAGATTATTTCTTTATTATATCACATCACAACAGGAAACCATCACACTATTGATGGACCAATGGAAGATACTACCTCTCTTCCTCACACATCCTGCTCTCTTGCTCCCCATCTTTAATTATAATGTGTGTTTTTATTGTTATTGTTAATGTGTGTGTGTGTGTGTGTGTGTGTGTGTTTGTGCGCGCGTGCGCGCGCGTGCAAGTCTTGGTGTATTCAGGTCTTTTCTCATGTAAGATTGAGAAGTTTTTTCTTCTTCCTCCCTTTTCCTCCCTTTTCCAGCACTTTAAAGCAACAGGACATGAAATTGATTTTGAAGGAACCAAATTAATCTCCAAAACTGAACACTTCAACAAGAGAATAATTATGGAAGCCATTGAAATAGAAAAACGCCCCCATAACATGAATAAACGTGACAATACCTCCCGCCTACCAGACATCTGGAAACTAGCCCTTGTCAACAAACGAATCCCAGCACCCACAGACAGAAAAATCTACACCCCAGAAGCCAGACACACACACCCCGAGACCTCCAGCCAAATCACATTCCAGCAACAAAGATGAAGCCCTGCCACCTGGTGGAGAAAAACCGACCATACACCCGAAACCAAGCCAATAGACACAGACTGGGACTCCCAACCAATCAGAATGAAGAGGTGGGGCCATCCCAGCAAAGCAGACTACCAGCACCAGATTTGAAATAGTAACGGCAGTTGCTGCAGAAGACCCCTTGTATAAGGGGTTGATGATGGCAGATGAGATTCTGCCGAAACGTTGCCAAAGTGCACTCAATCTTACACGGGAAAAGACCCAAATACACCAAGACTTGCATAGATAGATAGATAGATAGATAGATAGATAGATAGATAGATAGATAGATAGATAGATAAAATAATTAGAATTATTTTATTGGTTTTATTGCTTTTAATGTTTTAAACCGCCCAGCATCACCCTTGGTGAGATGAGTGGAAAATAAATTTAATACACAAATAAATATCCCTCACTGATAAAAATATTAAAATATTTGACAGTTTTGCAATGGGGCATTGGAGTGAGGGAAGCAAGAGATTAAGAAAACTCAGGCATTTGTAAAAATGAACAAATAAAATGTAACCAAATAAAAAAATTCCAGAAATGCTCAAGAGGCAGGAGGTAAGGTTCGCTGAGAGTTCCTATCAATGGGCAACTGTATGCCTCACAACTATAGAAGGAACATAGAAAATGTGTTTTTCCCCATAGCGTCATGCCAAATTGGTTGATTTCTCTCAGCAGCTCTTTATATAATTGGAGATAGATACTGCAATGGAACTATAGTAAGCCATGATAGAATGCTGCCCCTAGAGGCACTAAGGAAATAAGGAAGGGAAGACAGTAATATTTGTCCAAATGCTTGTAGTAAAAAAATAATAAAATACACTTCATTTATGGACCATCCTCAAGAATTTCTAGATGAAAATATACATATAGATAAGAAAAGGAAGAAAAGAGTTTGCCAATCAAATGATTCAGTGCCAATTACATATTTCTTGGGAATCTGTTTGTTTGACCTATTTATATCATTATTTGTGTAATCTTAATAATTAATACTAATATCATAAAGGTTATTAGTACTACATTACCACATACCTTCCAAATTAGGCAGGGTAGCAGACTGAATGAGTTACTTATATTTTTCCATTAAAACAGTAGGGATGGTGCTAATTTACATAGGTATAAGGCCTATATGTCAGGAAGAAAGGAAGGAAGGAAGGAAGGAAGGAAGGAAGGAAGGAAGGAAGGAAGGAAGGAAGGAAGGAAGGAAGGAAGGAAGGAAGGTTGTGCCTCTATTTATTATGTTTCATGCAGGGGTGGGTTCTACTTACCTTTATTACTGGTTCGCAATGGTTCACATGCACAGATAGCTGATGACAACACCCTGGGCGGTGGGCGGGGCCTCCCACCAATTTTACTACCGGTTCTTGGGAACCGGTCCAAACTGGGGGCAACCCCCACTGGTTCCATGCAGTCAATGGATAATTATAATTTGGAGATAGTATCATTTGGGTCATTAGGCTCTTCTTGAAGTGCCAGTTTGGTGTAATGGTTAAAGACATTGGGCTAGAAACTAAAAGACTGTGAATTCTAGCCTCACCTTAGACACAAAATCAGCTGTGTGACCTAGGCCTCAGCCCTAGGAAGAAGAAGCTAATGACAAATCACTTATGAATTTTTGCCAAGAAAACTGCAAGAACCTAAGCAGTAATCAGGAGTTAACACTGACTCAAAGGCACACAGGCACACAACCAAAAAACACCTCCTTACACTGTGTTAACATTTGTGTACATTCAACATCTATCAAATCTAAACACTGTGCAACAATCTCAGCAAATGACAATTATCTGGTTGGGGTAAAAGCTGAGAAAGGTTGAGGCTCCTTGAGAATAACAGAGATATAGGTAGACTGGAAAGTTAAAAACAAAAAACAAAACCCTTCCAGGAAGAAAGTCCTTTTGTACTGTTGCTAAGGAAATTGCATGAGATTTTCCCATAGTCACCAGAAGCCTGCCTCAAGGGCATGTTTATGAAATGACTTTACAAAGATCAACATTTCTCCTAGAAAATCTCCCCCCCCCCCAAAAAAAAAAAAACAGAATCTGAAGGCTCTACAAATCTTATTGCAATGTAGGAAACAGCAGTCACTTCTCTTCTTTTGGTATTAAAAATCAAAAGGTCATTGTGTGAATTATTCTTCCCCTCCCTGGTCTGAATCTCTTGTAGTGCAAAATTGTATTGACAATCTTGCTTTATATTCTGGAGACTTTTGCATGGATGAAAATGGTGCAGAAATGTTGGAAAATTCTTGCTGTAGAAACAATATATTTAAATAGTGTTTCTATAGCAAGAATTTTTCAACAGTTCTGCAGCATTTTCATGTGTGCAAAAGTGTAGTTGAATAGTCCTCCGTAGATATGTTCTGGCTTCTCCCAAAAATCATCAGCTTCTTATGTACCTGACAAAAAGACTCATTAATATTACTTAGGCTCATGCCCTACAGAAAAAGATATTTCTATATTTATGCTAATTTTCTTGTTTAGTAATTATCATGTTCTTCACTTCTTCCTAATTATTGAAGGAGGCTAACAATTATTCTGTTATTATTCCTTTCCATAAATTTCACTTTTCTAAAATTAGAAATTTAATTCCACCGTTAGAGTTAGATACAGAGAGAAGATTAACAACTGTTCTGCATTATTGACTTTTCTGGATAGATATCCAGATGCAACTTCTTTCTCAGACAGTCAGTTTTGCTTTATATTGTTTTACTTATCTGATGGTTATCTATTCAGGATTGAGTCGATATGCCAAGAAAACTTGCATCAGGAGCATTCCCTTCCATGTGCATGACTTTTGAGGACTGGTGGTGTTAAACAGTAATCAAAGCTAAATCTGTCAGACCCTCCTCAGTTTCATCCAGGGGTGAAATTTGACTGGATTGGACGAGCCTGGGCAAGCCAGTAGGAATGATTTGAATCAGTTCACCGAACTAGTAAAAATCAGCCCTGGTTGGCCCCTCCCGCACCTGCCCAATCACCTGGTCACTGCTCACCTCTTCCGGCTGCTCACTCAGCCCTTCCAGTTGCTCAATATTCCACAGAAACCAACATTAAATGCAGCAGAGAGAATCCAAACTTTTCTCCCTCCATTCACAGTGGAGCTGCTGCAGCCTGTCCCTTTAAGGTACTTGACCCCTGGGAGGGAGGGGGCCATGGGGGACTATAAAGGGAGCAGCTGTGAATGGAGGGAGAAAAGTTCGGATTCTCTGCCACAGAATTCAATGTTAAATGCAGCAGAGAGAATGTGAATTTTTCTCCCTCCATTCACAGAGGATCTGGTGCAGCCTATCCTCCTGGGAGTCAAAGTACTTTAAGGAGATAGGCTGCACCAGCTCCGCTGTGAATGGAGGGAGAAAATTTCACATTCTCTCTGCCACAGCATTCACTATGAGCCCTTCTCGTGCTCATACACACATTTTTTCCTGACACTAAGTAGGCCACACCCACTCAGTCACAGGACTCCCCCCACCAAGCCATGTCCACAGAACCAGTAGGGAAAAAAATTGAATGTCACCACTGGTTTCATCCAATTGAAACAAAAAGTAACTGGTATTTTACTGTTGTTCTACTGACTCTGTTTAAAATGAAGGCAGAGTATTTCACCATTCCATTATGCTGATAGAGATGGAGGAGGAAGAGGAGGAGGAGGAGGAGGAGGAGGAGGAGGAGGGCCTCCAAATGCCAATCAGCCCAGCAAAAAACTAAAGAGTGATAATTAGGGAGTGAGAAGGGCATGTTTGCCAGAACACATAGCAGTCAATTGGAATAGAGACATTTGTTTAACATAGACTTAAATGCAAGAAATGAAGATATGTTATGTCTACAAAAACTGCATAATTCATTAAGGAAGCTACATAACAGAAATTAAACAAGATTAATTCTTGACAAATACTTTTTGATTGCTGGTCATTTCTTCATTGTTTTCAAGAGTCTTACAACTTACATTACAATGTGATGTGCTGTATAATCTTTCAGCTTTCAGTCTCTAGAGTACCCCAGACCTTTCATTTTCCCTCCTCCCATTATTTGGGACTTTACTAGTTTTGAATGATTTTGAAATTAATCCATAAAAAATGACTTGAGTATGATGCAGACTGCAAATGAAGTCTTACTATTATTTTTTATTCCTGAAATACTGAAATATCTTATTGTATGCTTCCATCCGAATATCAAACTCTAAGAAGCAATGTAACAGTTCATGTCTATTAACTAAACATCACACGTCACACATAGCAGTGATAAATGATTAAGACACTATTTTTATTTATAACTTGGAAAATTTGATATACTTACAATGGAGGTACGTATTTGCATTGAAAAGGTATATGGAACAAATGACAAATGGATGACGGTTCTTTGCACATACACATGCAAACACAAATATATATATATACTGAGGTTGTTTTACTTAGATTTGAATATAACTTGATTATAGATAATCCTGAATGATATAGCACCAGAAGATTTGAAAGAACCTCTCCTCCACTGTGAATCTGACCACCTGTTGAGATCATCTTCAAAGTCTTCTTGTTTGTGACAATGATGACAGTCCTTCTAGTCAAGATTACAGACATGATAATTTTTCCACAAGTATTTTACAAGAAAGGTCTATCACATTTTCTCAGAAACAGTCCCCTAAGGTTAATGATCTTTTCAAGCAGCAGCCAAAGTCTTCCAGGAGTTCAGAGAGGTCTGGCCTAGGACAGCAGCTGTGGTTTGTTTTATTTTTTTTCCACCTTGCGTATGGTATTTTAGAAGTTTGTTGGGTTTTGGTTAATAACAATAATATATTGACATTATGGCCAAAATTTTTCAATGTTCATGATGTTGGAAGTCTGGTATCATGTCAGAGGACTTTCTTTCTCCCTCCTTCCCTCCCTCCCTCCTTCCTTCCTTCCTTCCCTCCCTCCCCCCCTCTCTCTCTGTCTCTCTGTCTCTCTCTCTCTCTGTTCTCTGTCTGTCTGTCTGTGTGCATGTGTGTGTCTCTCTCTGTCTCTCTCTCTGTCTCTCTCTCTGTGTCTCCCTCTCTCCCTCTCTCTTGCTCTCTGTCTCTGTCTCCCTCCCTCTCTCTCTCTCTCTCTGTCTCTCTCTCTCTGTGTGTCTCTGTCTCTCTGTGTGTGCGTGTGTTTGTGTGTGTGTGTCTGTCTCTCTCTGTCTCTCTCTCTCTCTCTCTCTCTCTATATATATATATATATATATCTCCCTCCCTCCCTCCCTTTCTCTCTCTCTCTCTCTGTCTCTGTCTCCCTCCCTCCCTCCCTCCCTCTATCTGTCTCTGTGTGTGTCTGTCTCTCTGTGTGTGTCTGTGAATGCACTTGTGAATTAATGGAAAGAATGAAATAAACTACCATCAAAGACATTTTATCTGTATCATTTCAGGTTGGGAAGACAATGTAAAAAAAATGGGGAGAAGAATCAAGAATTTTCTCAGCATAAAAGTCTTCTATGAAATTTCAGCTCATATCTAATAAGGTCTATTCTATTTTAATATGTAATACACATATGGAACAAAATAAATAAAACGCTGACTAAATAATATTTTTATAACTATTCACTGCAGCTAGCTATAAAAGAAAGAAAATTCAAGCCAAAATCCCTAGTGACATTGCAGCAATCATTTTTTTTCTTGTTAATTTTCCATCTTCACTGTAAAACAGATCGATTAGCTATGTTATGATGAGTCAGTGCAATTAGAAATGGAAGCCAATCAATATTTTAGATATTAGTAGATTAAAAAAACAATGAAGTTATAACTGAGAGGGTCAGAACTCTTATTAGCAACTTGTTATGGAGTGTCTTGGTTTGTATCAGACATACAGAAAAAAGGTTTGAGAACCTGCCTGATGCACCTACAGAAGCTTTGATGGACAACTCAATTAAAGAGAGGTTAGCTATAACTCAGACTTGCTGCCAAAAAATCACAAATAAAAGGGAGAATCCAGCAATCCAGATTAAATATAATGGTTGAAGCAATTCAGGTTCTTCCTTCAAATGTTCTGGCAGACATAATAAAAATCCTGTTTTTGACAAACCCAGCAATAGTGCTTTAAAAAATCCTGCTAGATCACTGCAAAGGCCGATCTGTTACAGCTTTCTTTTTGTACAGAGGCCAGCCAGATGGCTATAGGAACGGCAGAACTGCACAAGCGCAACAGTGCCGTCTGATTGTGCACCAAAAGTGCGAACATTTCAGTATGGCAGCTATGAATGCAGGTAGTCCTTGAGTTACAACCGTTTGTTTAACAATGATTTAGAGTTGCAGCAGTCTTAGCAAAAATGATTTATGGCATGTCCTCATGCTTATGACCTCTGCACCATCCCATGACCATGTGATTGCAATTCAGGCACTTGACAATCAATTCACATTTATAACCGATTGCAGCATCCTGTGGTCATGTGATCACAAGTTGTGACTTTTCTAGCCCGTTTCCATCAAGAATATCAACTGGGTTAGCTGGGTTCACTTAATTATTATGATAAAAATGGTTGTAATAATGAGTCTGGTCACATGATAACTTGCTTTAACACTTCCCTTATTTACATAGAAAAATCTACTCTCAACTGTGGCCACCAATTGAGGACTTCCTATATAACTAGTCATCCCATTTCTCATCTTCCATGTACAGATAGCCCTCAACAAACAACAGTTTGTTTAGTGACCATTCAAAGTTACAATGGCACTGAAAAAGTGACTTATGACCATTTTTCACACTTACAACTGTTGCAACATCCCCATGGTCATGAGATCAAAATTCAGATGCTTGGGAACTGATTCACATTTATGACGGTTGCAGCTTCCCAGGGTCGCACCTTTTGCGACCTTATAACCAAATAAAGTCAATGGGGAAGCCTGATTCACTTAACAACCATGTTACTAATTTAACAACTGCAGTGATTCACTTAACAACCGTGGCAAGAAAGGTCATAAAATGGAGCAAACTTTACTTAACAAAGGTCTCACTTAGCAAGAGAAATTTTGGGCTCAACTGTAGTCGTACATTGAGGACTACCTGTATTTGCCTAATTTATTTTCAAAGCCATTCTACAGAGCTGAGTACATCTTGTGATAGCAAATTCCCTGATTTATAACTATTGATTGTGCAAAGTATTTCTTCTGAATCTCCACTGGGCTTTATTCTAAGAGTAGGCAGAAAAGAAATATTGCTACTCATTCAGTTTACTCTGCATATTTTTCTATTCTTCAATAATAAGCCCATCTTGCCTATATTTTTAAAAGAAAGCTAAAAGGTTGCAATCACTGTAACCTTTTCCCACAAAGATTCATACTAACGTTGACATTTTCTTCAACTATTGCTGTATAACAATCTTTTTTGAGGTGTGATAATTATTTCCAAGATATTTACAGCAAAGATTAATATAAAAGCATTTTTGAAATGGACAGTTTAAAGTCTTAGACTTTGGAGATTAAAATGTTTTTTTCCCCCAGCAACAGTGTTAATGTTTAAATCCAACCATCCATACAACTTTAAGCTCTCTTTGCTGATTAAATTAATCAATCGAGTTAGTCAATGTAACCATCATCTGTTATGAAACAAATCTCTGCTGAAGATAAAACTTCTTCCACAACCTGCTGAGAGGCACAGCTGGAAAAGATGGAGAGCTCTTGGAAGTCTCCTAGATACATTTATTTTTACTTCTGGACTTTTTATATGGTTGAAAATTTCAACCAAAAGTAGGCTTAGGTACTGTCATCTTCAGCTTGGCACCTGGCTGGCATCCTGCCATCAATTTTGAGGGGAGGGGGGAGAGAAAGTAGACTATTTATTTATTTATTTATTTATTTATTTATTTATTTGGTCAAATTTATCTCCCGAAGGACTCAGGCCGGCTCACAAAGGATTAAAACCGTAGAACAGTAAAAATAAATTAATTTAGATTAATTAAAAATACAACAATTAAAACCCATATTAAAACCAAACTAAAAACACCCCGCAGGTAAAGCGATTTGTTTAAAAAGCCACGTCTTTAGGTCCTTGCGGAAGGAACGGAGGTTGGGAGCCGTGTGGAGCCCGGTGGGTAAATAATTGGCATGTAGAAGGTAGAGATTACCTTTAAAAGGGGGGGAGGAGAACAGGGTTGACAGTAATCAGAGGTGTGAGAACCAGCATGTTCTAGTTCATGCTTATTAATTTATTATTATTTATTATTTATTTATTAATTCAATTTGTATGCTGCCCCTCTCCGAAGAATCAGGGCGGCTCCTGTGTTCCCAAAACAGAGCATTGGTTGAAGACAAACTGGTCAAGGAGGGGTGGGCAGGGGAGAAGGGGAAAAATTGAAACCTTTTGCATGGGAACTTTTGTTCTAGCCTGTTTTGGCCACAACCAGTAATTCTTAGTAAAGGAACTTATCACTTCAACCAATTGTAGTCAAGGGTCTTTCTTTCCTAGCTACCTAACTGAGGCAAGCCTGACAACTACAGAAATTTCACAGGAAAAAAAAGTGCCAGAAATAAACTACAGTGGTTTAAAGAAGGTATTGCAATTTAATGTTGACAGAAAGTAGAAATCTATTCCTCTAAATTGCTTCATCCTAATATGCAATAAAAGTGACAAATCGAGTAATTGAGGGCTGATGAACTTTTGCCAGTAAGTCTCGTAGCAAGTGAGAGGCCTCAGAATAATCACGTCTCTCTGGTTAGGATGGGGTGTGTGGGTTCATTTGACATTTATTCAGATTGAATTTCATTTTCTACTTCAATGTTCACTTTCCAATATGAAGAGATTGCTAAAACTATAAGAGTACAAAATGAGAGTGGATATAGTATATCCTGAATTAGTCTTCATCACACATCAGTGAGATTTAGTATAGTTAAAATGTCTTTTAATTTATTAAAATATTCAATAATTCAAAATTCAATGACATTTCAACCTTTTTTCCATTTAACATACACAGTAATATCAAATTCCATGGCACAAAAAAGTCCAAGTAAAAGTGAATGCACAGTGAACATGAAGGTTCTGTGCAGTCTTACACTTAAGAGTTCAGTAAAACTGGAATTTTAAATACCTAGTATTGAATTAACATTAAATATCATCTTCTGTAAGGGGAGACAATTGCTTTATGTAAGAACTAAAATGCTCATGTTTATTTAAAAAATTATTAAAGAAAACTAGTCTCTAGTTTTACTAGAATCCATATTTTACTTATTTTGTAAGTACATTTATTTATTCTTGCTTTTCAATGTTTTCAGCCAATAAATAAACATACTTAGTAATGCTCAATATTAGGTATGTTTGAATGGTCATGACTCCATTCTTTTGCTGACTTGATCATTCTGGAGTGGTCTGGCACTCTTTAAAAGTAAATCTTCTAGAACTGGAAGTAATTTAGGTAAAAGTAAAGGTTCCCCTTGCACATATATGCTAGTCGTCTCCAACTCTAGGGGGTGGTGCTCATTTCCGTTTCAAAGCCGAAGAGCCAGAACTGTCCAAAGATGTCTCTGTGGTCATGTGGCTGGCATGACTAAACGCCAAAGGTGCATGGAACGCTGTTACCTTCCCACCAAAAGTGGTCCCTATTTTTCTACTTGCATTTTTTACGTGCTTTCAAACTGCTATGTTGGCAGATACTGGAACAAGTAGCTCACCCCGTTACGTAGGGATTTGAACCTCTGAACTGCTGACCTTTTGATCAACAAGCTCAGTGTCTTAGCCACTGGGCCACTGTGTTTATGGTGTTACAAATGGGGAAACTTTGTAATACTCCCTCATCCAAAGAATACTATGAGCCATTCCCTGATACAGAACATTTTTGAAAAATTGCTGGGCTACCCACAGGAAAAGGAGATAGGAGGAGACTCACACTGATTCAGTGGGGATATAAGGAGAGAAGATAAAGCAAATAATCTTGCAAGGTTCTTTATTCTATAGCTTAATTCAATGATGTCATTTTCTTGTTTTGGTATACTTTGTAGGGCTGAGTCATATTCTATCTGGCACACACAGTATCTGAAGGATTTGAGGGCAATTGTTGACTATGTAAACTGCTTAGAGATGGCTGTAAAGCTGTATGAAGCAGTATATAAGTGCTATTGCTATTGCTATTTCCCCTCCATGAATGAATGTGAGGGCAAATCCTTCAGAAGGTTTCAGGAAGTTCTTGGTTGGTCCATCGAACTAGGGTTGGAAAAGACTGGTATCCTGGACATCTGTTGTCAGTCAGAAAGTATTTGTGTTACTTGGACAAGAGTCTCATTTAGTATCAGGCAGATTTCTGTGGGTCTATTTTAAGACACAGGACTCTTTTCCTAACACCAAATGTGAAGGTTGGGATGTGTATAGAAGGTATTGCCAAAAAAACTTTTCATTGCTGAAGTGCCTTTTTTGCATTGAAGATGACACTAAGCAGTAAACATATTTTAAAAATGATCATTATGATGGAGGAGTTTGTGTAAGTGGACAACTTACTATTACATGCTACACTGAAGCTTTACTCCCACACCATAAAAGTTCCTGGGAACATCATATATTGATTTTTACTTCCACTAGAACAATAGAATTGCAAAAGGATAATGTCAAAATAAGAATCTTCCCTAGAGATGGCATTAATATATGGTTTATATTAAATTCCTTCTGTCATTGTTTATTAAAATGGAACTCAAATATACAACTTATAACTTAGACTTACATTATTATTTTTTTCAGATATGTTGCTTCATTTTGAATTTTTTATGTGGATGTTTCTATACTAGTTTATTATGGAGGGAAACTTTGGCAAGATCTTTCTAAATATAAAGAAGTGAGAATGTTAAGTACAAAACTTTAAGTGCCTTCCGCCGTGCCCTTAAAACCCACTTTTTCCAGCAAGCCAGGCTGGCTTAAGAAGAAATTTTTAAATTTTTTAAATGTTTTAATTGGTTTGTGATTTTTAAATTTTTGGGCCAAATTTATATATATATTAATTGTTCTTAATATTTGTAGTTTATGTTCTTAATTCTGGCTGTGCACCGCCCTGAGTCCTTAGGGAGAAGGGCGGTATATAAATTGAAAAATAAATAAATAAATAAATAAATAAATAAAAATCTACAAATATATTCTACGTCCTTGATTTCCCCATAGATTCCAATAGAGTTACCCAAATCTATGCCCTTTAAATTAAGTATTAAAAACTCCCTACAGGTTTGAAGAGCATGAGTAAATACAAGTGAATGTGTATAATGAATTCACAGAACATTTTTTATTTTATTTTTATCTTCCTGTTTTTTTCTTCATAAAGAAAAAAAAATACTACTGCAGGATGAATTCATTTACAGATTTTTTTTTTTAGGCTGCTAAAAAAGATATCCATCTGATAGGTGGGTGGGTGAATAGATGGATATAAGCTGTGTGGCTAAGGCAAGGCTTAATTTTATTCTTTCCAGTTGAGGAACAGGTACTTGGAAGTCATGATGATATTAACTTTTTTAGCCGTTCAAGAATAAACATTAGGGAATTCCTTTGTTTTGTCCGAAAACTCTATTGATGAAAAACTTGCTTATTGTTATGTTTTGCTTCTAGAATAATCAATCATAGAATATTGTTAAAATAATGCTAAAAGGTATACACTGAATATACTGTGTAATCACAATTAAAACACTCACACATACAGTATATGTAACAAGTGGTGTGTAAGCCTATATTTACAGTTTCAAAGGAGATCGTGTTTGTGGACAAAATAATAATAATTTTATTAGACAATGTGTGAGTTCAACCTAGCCAGCTGAATTTTATGTAGATAAAACCACAAATAGGCTCCTCATATTTCCCATTGTTGTTAAATAAAGACAAACCCGCAATTTAGGAAATCAGAATAGCAGCTATACATTATAAATAATATATTGTAATATATTACTTAACTTTTGCAATGGAATTGCATCTTGCAACAAAAGGGATCTGTGAATGTCTCCATCAATGTGAAAGATATTCCATAATTTCAGAAGAAAGATATATAAGTGATTTCCTTCAGGAGGTGTAGAATTAATCAAAAGTTTCAGGATATTTAACATATCATAAAAACACCTTTAATGAAGATATCCTTATAATACATACATACCCTTACCCCCAAACACATCCCTCACATGTACATACATAGATATCCCATCATTGTCCCAAAAGTGCTTTTACAAGAGGCAACTGGTCTTTCTGGTTTTTCTTTGAAGATGTTTCACTTCTCATCCAAGAAGCTTCTTGGAGGAGAAGTGAAACATCTTCAAAGAAAAACCAGAAAGTCTAGTTATCTCTTGTAAAAGCATCTTTGGGACAGCCATGACTGGATGATTGAGAATCTCCATAGACATTTAGCTATTTATCATTTATCATTATTTTTCATATAGTATTCATATAGAAAACTTTGAGATAAGGGAAATGCCTCTTAGGCCACAGTCATGTTGTGGGAAAGAACAGACCTCAAGGAGAGGCCAATGGTTTATTTCACAATGTTCTAAACTCTGGAGTTGGTGGAACATTCTTACAGTAGACTAGTTCTTTCTTCTGGCCCTTCCATTTCTTCTTATGTCCCAAATAGTGTTATTTCAGAGTGCCTTAGCCCCTGGCTAATGCTATTTTGCATTAAATATTTTTGAGGTTGGGAAACCAGAATAGGAGTTAACATCCACTGTGACAACCTAAGTAATCATGCCCCAAATATCTATCAGACATGGTTTTTACTCTGGAATAGATTAAACTAATCTCAATGTGAAAAACATTTCCATCAGTTGTCAGATCAGTCACTGGTATCAGTGGAATTTTCAGATGTCACTACTCTCTAAAGGAACTATTTCATCAGTCAGCCCAAGGTATCTATCAGATTCCTTCAGTTTACAAAAAGTGCTTAGGACATTTTTCAGAATTCTGCCACTCTTAGTTCTGTCTACTACTGCAATGAATTGTTGACAAAAGCACTTAGCAGGATTGCTGCTAAATGGCCTCTCCTCATCCAACAATTCGAGAATTTTCTGTGGTTTAATCAATGCTCCAGAAGAAGGAGCAGCAAATTTCATAATATCAGAGAAGAATGAATATTATTGAAAACAGCTAAGCGTTGACCCTACACTGACAGTAAGCAGGTCTAGCTATCTTTTCTGCCTTTCAATAGTTGCCTGGTAACCTTGTTTAAACTTTTTCTAGTTTCTGCTAGGAAAACTCAGGCTAAAAAATTGGATGCTGGACCATCATGCTTTAAAATTGGATGCTGGATCGTCATGCAAAGTCTGGATGATTAAACCACTCACATTAACTTGAGGAAGTGAACAAGATTATCAGTGTTGTTACTCTGGCATAATTCTAACAAACTAATCTTCTCCATCCTATTTCTGAATAGAAATAAAATATGGAACAGAGGCAATAAGCACAATAAAGGAGCCAAAGGAGGGAAAAGGAGGGGAAATCTAATATTTGATATTATTTCATCCACAAATTACCTCATGGTAACCTTAATGCTAACCCTAATTATAGGAAGACTAATATTTTCTCAGTGGCTTCCAAATCCCCAACTGAAATAAAGATATTAATACAGATTTGCATAATAGGATAGTTGGAACAATTATTTTCCTAAAAACCGGTATTGTGAAATCCATAAAAATGATTTGGCCGAATGAAAATGTGATACTTCTTTATATGTATCATTTAGTATGGAAAATTTTAGGGAGATAACTGCATCTGAGAAGTCATCTCCAATACACTTGAAACCTTAACTGGGCCAATACTTGAGTTAGCTACTACCCTGTTTCCCCTAAAATAAGACATCCCCTGATAATAAACCCAATTGGGCTTTTGAGCACATGGCAATAAGGCCAAGCATTTATTTCAGGGTTCAAAAAAATATAAGACAGGGTCTTATTTTCGAGGAAACACGGTATCTTTGTCCCTTGGCTCATTCATTTCATTAACATTGGTTATATCCCTATATAGTGAAAAGTCTTCCATCTCCTGATCACAATAGCTAGTGCCAGACATGTTGAATTGAAATTTGCATTGCCATGTTACTTTTCTGATAAATTGCATCCCATATCATCCAAAGATATATCAACATTTATGAAGTCTCTTCAACTTTAATACCACAGTAAACCTGGATTTTGTTTTTCATATTTTATATATTGATGTACGCAATCAGGGACTGAAATACAATTATGTCCAATCCAAAGCAAACTTCCTGCTGAGTTTTGTGCTATCAAGAGTTTACTGTGTACTAACTAATGCATGCTCTGAAGAAGTAAATAAACTAATTAAACATTTAAAACACTAAAATGCCATCGGAGCAATTTCCAGCCCCACTTATTCTTGTTAAATTTTCAAGTGTTTTCAAACAACCTGATGCTACTTTTGTCTAGTCCTTTTGGATGATATCCCCTTCACTATACCATCTGCTTTGGTTACAACTGAATAATCTGATGGCTCTTTTTAGCAGCTTAAACTTAGCCCAAAAGATATAGAATACTTAGAATGTAGCAGGGGTGAAATGCTCCCGGTTCGGACTGGATCATCCAATCTGGTAGCGATGGCAGCAGGTGGTTTAGAGAACCGGTAACAAAAATCCCTGCGCCCCCCCCCCACATCATGCCCAGCTGAGCCACACAATCAACAGAGGCTTTTTTTTTTTTTTTTACTTTTAAAAGCATTTTTTCTATAACCTCTTCCGCAGAAAAAAATGCTTTTAAAAGTAAAAAAAAAAAAAAAAAAAAAGCTTCTGATGATCGCACAGCTCAGCTGGGATCGTCAAAAGCTTTTCAAAGCATTTTTTTCTGCAACCTCTTTGGCCAAAGAGGTGGTTAAAAAAAGGCTTTGAAAAGCATCTGACGATCCCAGTTGAGTTGCCTGATCGGCAGAGAGGCTTTTCAAAGCATTTTGTTCTGCAACCTCTTCGGCCAAAGAGGTTGTAGAAAAAATGCTTTGAAAAGTTAAAAAAAAAAGTTGGCCATGCCCACCCAATCACATTACCTCCCCACCAAGCCACGCCCACAGAACCAGTAGTAACAAATTTTACATTTCACCCTGGAATGTAGTATATGTAAAATACAAAATATTCAGTGGGTGGAATTTCTTCAGGGAAAGTTCAATGAGTGCAGAGAAAAGTGAAATAAAAGTGACTCAATAACTGCACGATTATTATTTACTGACTTTAATATGTTAATTACATCTCTTTGCTAATTGGTCTAGTGATAGTTTCTTTATAGTCTTCAAATTATTTTTCAAATATTTTCCTATTCCATTTATTTTCCATTTTTCTTAACCTTATAAAGCTAAATTTTAGATTTTTAAAAGGGAAATATTAAAGGGAAATATATGTATTTTGCCTAAATAAAAACTCCATACTTTTGCAATGATAAACTTCTTAACTTCTTCCCAAAACATGCCTTTAATTTTGAGATGTATATTTATAGATAGTTTAACAGGCAAATTGACATTTTCAAATGGAAAGTTAGAAGCAAACTGTGATGTGGAATTGTCTTCTCACTTTACAGTCACACTGTGACTATATGCATCATGGTATTGTAATGCAAAGAATGACTCTATTGGTTCCTCTCGAACGTATGGATCTGAGCCCTACAGGTATTTAGAAAGATCTGCAATCATATCAGTGATGTGTATTACTGGTTTCAATATTGGATTTATAGATGTGAGGAATTCAGGTTCAAATGTTAGTTATCCTGAAGTGCCAAACAGATTTGAGTGCAGAAGTTGGAAAGAAGGAAAATAGAACATATAAGTGCTATGAATCCAAATGCACAACATATTTCATGAAAAGAATGTTTACACAGTACATACAATATTTCTTTTTAATTCCATTCTATTAAGAATAAATTAAAAATCCATTGAATAAATTCAATGTATGTATGACTTTGACTAAGAAGCAAACTTTCCCATTTCATTGGATACTGATTGTTGCAATGGATACTAATTGTTGCCAATTTCATGGGATACTGATTGTTGCAAATAAATAGAGTAATAGCAGTAGCAGTAGTTGTTACCACTTTATACATTATTTTTACTATGGTTGGTTGCACAGTCAGATGTTTAGACTGGATTTGGCATTTTTGTTCAATGCTTGCTAGTTTTTTGTTGCTGTTGTTGTTTTTAATGAACCGGTCAATAGTCCATCTTGCCATGTCTCTTTTCTATTCTCCATTTGGTTTTTCTTCTAGGCCAGTCTGGAATCTTTGGTATCCAATAAACCTTCATGTGTATTAGCTTCAGTTCACCATGAAGTACTCACTGTTCATGAGATATTCTCCCAATAAGCTTTTTTCTTCTTCAACTATTTGGTGTTCTTGCAACATTC
>NW_027256881.1:262288054-262440554 GCF_029215685.1 Pituophis catenifer annectens | reverse complement strand
GAGGTTATCGGAGGCAGAAGGTGGTCTCGTAAGTAACCAGGTCCTAAGCCATGGAGCGCTTTGAAGATGAGAAGAAACACCTTGAAGCGCACTCGGAAGATCACTGGAAGCCAATGCAGCTCATGCAGGAGAGGTGTCACATGGGAGCGCCATATATATATATATATATAAATTCATGAATGTTGATTTGAAAACATCTGGGCAAATTGAATCTACCTAATATAAATTGTTTCAAATATGCTAGAAGCAATTTGATCAGTCTGGTTATTTACTGGGATGATCCAATCAAATAACCTTTGAATCAGATATTTAAACTGAAGCTTTGCATAGAAGCACATGATCTAGTTGGATTCTATGCCAAAGCATAGAAACAAGTTCAGTCTGCAAAAGATTGAGTCTTTTGGTTGCTGAATCTCTAATAATGCAGAGGGGCATAATGGCGCAATGGTTAAGGACACTGAGCTTGTCAGCTGGAAAACTGACAGCCTGGATTTGAACACCATGCAATGCTATGAGCTCTTGTTACTTGTCCCAGCTCCTGCCCACCTAGTAGTTCGAAAGCATGCAAAGGTGAGTAGATAAATAGTTACCACTTCAGTGGGAAGGTAACCACATTTCATGTGCCTTGTCGTATATCCCTGCTGGCCATATGACCACAGAACGGTCTTCAGACACTGTATCCCTCGGCTAAAAAAACTGAGATGAGCAACTCCCTGTATAGTCAGATATGACTGAAAAGGGAAAATCTTTTCCTTTACTAATGCAGAGGGCAAGACATTATGGTGACCTAGAGAGAAAGCTCTTCAGTGTAAAAGAAAATGATGCTAAATAAAAAGCTGTCTGGAAAGGTCTGTTCTTTTAAATACTGTTAGTTAAAGTGGCCTAATATCAGGGGTGGGTTCTAATTTTTTTTACTACCGGTTCTGTGGGCGTGGCTTATTTTGTGGGTGTGGCTTGGAGGTCATGTGACTAGGTGGGCGTGGCTAGCTGGTCAGAGTCATTTCTGGAAGGTCCTCGCACTTACGACCTGTCCTCGCACTTACGACCCGACTCATTTGTTTGCTTTTAACACTGATCAGCTGTAGGACGGCCCTTTGAAGCCCTGGGACAAGAGTTTAAACAGTTTTTTTCCCTCTAGTCATCAGCTGGGACTCAGGAGGCAGCAATAGATTGGGGGTGGGACCAAATAAAAGGTAAGAATAACGTGAGTGGGGGGTGGGAGGGCGGCGGGGGGGAGAACTGGTTCGGTGATGTCATATCGTCACCGCTACCGGCTGGGCCGGACCGAACTGGAAGGAACCCACCACTGCCTAATATGTCCTTCTTTGACTGAATAGCTATGTCAAATATGCACAAGCCTGGTAAGATGCATTACAGGTCACACTTTTGGAAATCCCAGGGCTAGGAGACTATTACCTGAGCAAGCACACTGACATAGGTCAACTTGGGTCCTAGCTTTCCAAGAAGAGGGGAAGTTATCAGCAAAATTCATTACAACTAGGGAATTGCTGAAAAAATGAAGCTTCTGCCAAAAATACCGCTAGCCCACCAGATCTAAAATCGCAGGAAAATCAACCCCGATTTTGAGAAGAGCAGCAAGTTATTCCAACTACCGCTCTTTAAGAATTTGGGGGTAATAATTGTATACGGAGTGTTTAGGTTGTTAGAGGACTATATTTATGAGCCAGAAAACTTTTGGGAGATAGATTTAGCTGTCTTATGGAAGTGAGTACATTCTTAGCTCCTCTAATGTAAAAGAAGCTGAGTATGGACTTAGCACTGTTATTGGCCTTTAAGGAGATAGATTTAATTTGTCCCTGCCAGATGCCCAATTATTGCAATACTATGCTGAGATATTTAAAATATGAAATTTGGTCTAGAGTTTTGTTATCTCAGTTTATGACATCCCAGTCCCTTTGAAAAAAAACCATAATATTAGTTTTGGAGTAGTTAACTGTAAGCAATTCTTCTCTATAATAATCTACAAGGGCCCATAGACCTTTTCGGAGAGGCAGAATGTCTTTGCATGACCGTGTGTCTATTATTAAATTGAGAGGTGGGATGGGGGGTGGAGTTTCACATTAGATTAAAGCTGCAATGATTGAGTCAATATTTATATATTAAATAGAGGGGAAGCAGGATACAATCCTATTTTCCTACTTTCTGGATGGGAAAACCTCCAGAAAGCTAGCAATTTCTGCCATAGCTAAAATGTTATCATGCATATATATATGCATATTCTTTCTAGCCAGGTTTTACCTACGTAAACTTAGTTGTTCTACAGCCCTAGGTTCTGTGAAATCTCATTCACAAGTTTCTGGGCCTTTTTTCTGCTGACAAGCTGCAACTCTGTGTTGCTCTCTGGGAAACTCAGATAGCTATTTCTGCCTTTTAAGGCGTCGTCAGTGATATATATATATATATATATATATATATATATATATATATATATGCAAAAAAATAAAATCTCGGGTGTTTTCCCGCATCATGTTAAATAAGTTAGTTAAAATGTTTAAAATTCTGGTTAAAATCCTAGTTTATAATCTTCCCAAAATCCTTACAGAGCACTCTGCAAGGTCCTTTAAGCCAGCAGACAAGCTGAGATCTCAACTAACAATCAAGGGTGCTGGGATGCCTACCAGAATCCTTTCCCCTTTACAGCAGACAGATAATAATAGAGAACCTGAGAAAGGTTAGGCCTGTAACACATAGCCAAACAGCCAGGATGAGGAAGCAGGAAGAAAAACTGCTGTCCTCCAATCAGAACACAGAGTTACAGGCTAACCGGCATTAGTCAGCAGCAGCAAACATAGAAAAGCAACAGCTTTGACCTCGCAACACACCCATAGCTTCTAAACTAAATAAGAGCCTGAAGATGACAGGGTTGTGAGCCTGTCGAAACATTGCTAGAAAAAAAAACTTTTAAGGTACTGGTAGGATTTTAGTTAAGGTTTTAAAGGAACTTGCAGAGTGCTCTGTGAGGATTTTTGGAAGATTTTAAGCTAGGATTTTAACCAGAATTTTAAACATTTTAACTAACTTATTTAACATGATGTGGGAAAACACCCGAGATTTTAATTTTTTGCATATACACACCTGCGAAAACTTAAGAAGACATAAGGAGTATATGAAATCCCATGCACCGCCTGCCCCACCACATACATCGGACAAACCAACAGAAGAATAAGTGCACGCATTGAAGAACACAAGAACTCAGTCAGAAAAGAGGAACCAATTTCTTCCCTGGTCCAACACCTTAAAGCCACAGGACATGATATTGACTTTAAAAAGACCAAAACTATCACCAAAACTGAACACTTTAACAACAGAATAATCAGAGAAGCCATCGAGATAGAAAAACGCCCACACAGCATGAATAAACAAGATGATACCTCCCACCTACCAGCCATTTGGAAACCCGCCCTCATTGACAAACAAGTCCCTAACACAAAGAATGACACCAGATCCACACTCAAGAAAACCACACAGGATGTCACCACCACACATCTACGCAAAAAGCAAACCCACACCGATGAAGCATGACCACAAACCAGAAGCCAGACCACAGCTGCATCATTAGCCACTTTAAACCCCTCCAATCCATACATGAAGCAAACTGACACCCACCAGGAAGATGTGGCACGACCATGAACGCGAAGCCAAACAACAGCAATGCAGCTCACCAGCTCAAATCCCCCTGCAACTCAGACTAACACAAGCACAACCAAACCCCCACCTAAACAGAACACACCCCCATCCAATCAGAGCACAGCCAACCCCCATCCAATCAGAGCACAGCCAAACCCCCAACCAATCAGAACACACCCCCACTAGCAGTTAAAAGGAAGAAACAGCTGCGATCCCACATTGTTCCTAGAAGCACAAAGCTGAAAACACCAGCCTGAAGATGACGAATGAGACTTCGTCGAAACGTCGCCAAGACACCTCCAATTTTACGCGGGAGAAAACCTGAATAACCAAAGACCTACATACAAATACCCGCGAAAACCTCAGAAAACATGTGTGTGTGTGTGTGTGTGTGTGTGTGTGTTAAGTAATATATGTTAATAATAATAATAATAATAATAATAATAATAATAATAATAATAATAATAATTTTTAATAATTATATATATAATAATATATGTGTATCTATCGATGTATCGATGTATCATCTATCTATCTATCTATCTATCTATCTATCTATCTATCTATCTATCTATCTATCTATCTATCTAGTATATCTATCATCTATTTACCATAATTTATCTATATCTATATTATATCTATCATCTATAATCTATCAATCTATCAATCTATATCAGCTCTCCATCTCTCCATCTTTCCATCTCTCTCTCTCTCTCCCTATCCCTATCCCTACCCCTACCCCTACCCCTATCCATCTGTCTGGCTGTCTGTCTGTCTGTCTGTCTGTCTGTCTGTCTGTCTGTCTGTCTATCTATCTATCTATCTATCTATCTTTCAGTAGAAACACAACTGGTAAGCAATAACGTAGAAATAAATAATGAGAACATGGTAAATTTGCAGTTGACAAACATATGGAATATGTTCTGTAGAGATATTCTAGCCTAAAGAAACAAAGAAAGTACACATGACTTTCCTTTCCAGCAGCAGCAGCAGCAACAACAACAACAACAGCAACAACAATAATAATAATAATATCAAATTGAAAGGAAGCAAGTGATTCAAAGGCTGCTGACAATGTTAAATTTAAGAAGCTGTTTATCTCTCTCTCCCTCTCTGTACCTTTGAGTCAGTGTTGACTCCTAATGATGGCCTGGACTGATCCCTGCAGTTTTCTTGGCAAGATTTTGGAATTGGTTCACCATTGTCTCCTTCCTAGGGTTGAGAGAGAATGACTGGTCAAAGTCACTTAGCTGGCTTTATGTCTAAAACAAGACTAGAATTCATTGTTTCTAGCCTGGTCATTGTTTAGCCATGTTGAAATCTAGGACTTTACTCAAGGTTGTGAACTGACTTCTATCAGGATTTGTCATGGACTAGCACTATATCATAACCCTCAAATTCTTGTCAAAAGTGTATCTGTAATGTGCTCTGAAATTGTGATACATGCCAAAATTTGTATTATTATTTATAAGATTTTTAAATGATGGAGGAGAAAAAGTAACCTATATACATTTTTTATGTAACTTTGTTAAATAAATATATATTGTTAAAGTGCAATTTATTTGTAATATTTATTTTCATCCATTCATCTTTTTTTCCCAGCTATTAAAGCTATTAAATATCAGTCACTCTGCAATTTTATTTATTTTATAAATAAAAGCTGTCATTCAAAAGTCAAGGCAAGATTTTTTTTAATGATAGAAATGAATGTAATAAAAACACTTCCATGTTATTGCTCATCAGGCAAGGTGCATCTATCCTAGAATTAGTTCAACTGAAATTTAAAATAAAACAACTGAAAACAAGAATATTAGGACCATATTATATTCTACCCACATCTATTGCTATGCAAGTTTACCTGCATTTACAACAAGTCCCAATGAAATTAATATTGACTAACAATTAGAACTACTGCATAAATTCATAATTCCTGATTCAAAATATGAATTTCTGCAGCTCATAATAGTTGCTTTCAAAAGAAAGAAAACCATTAGGGATTTTTTCTGACTCAAATCTTCAAATTGCTTTATTTCATTTTTATAATGTTTTTGTATGACACATGAATTGAAGCTGCAAGGGATGAATGATATGTTTTTATTCCATGTTTTTGAATTTACTTTACAGGTACTATTTAGAAAACCATTTGGCAATATATTCCAAGGTTGTTTAGCAACTTGTGTATTCCCTGTTCTGAGCCAAACAAAATGATTTCCTTGGGATTGAAGGCAAAAATTTAAAAGCATGTGAAGCCATCTGAAGCAGTCAAGAAATGCTTCTTTTTCCCGGTGTTACCAAGTGACTGGTCCACACTAATATTTCCTATCTATATACTGATGTTTCTCCTAAATAAATGACAATTTAAATCTAATAAATCCAAATCAAAAGATCCAAATCCATATTTTATCAAGAAAGAATAGAATAGAATAGAATAGAATAGAATAGAATAGAATAGAATAGAATAGAATAGAATAGAATAGAATAGAACACAACACAACACAACACAATACAATCACAGAATGTATGATTTGGAAGTAAACCTTTAGCTTATGCAACCCATTTCCCAAGTCAACTGAGGAGTCCATTCAATCATCCTGACTGAAAATACTATGGGCATTTAGTTTTGTAAGCTACAAATACACTTACATACTGTACGCACAAACACACTCACACACATTCCCAGAATCACTGTTACCAACAGGTAAAAATACCAATTAGAGAATTTTAACTTAATATGGAATTCTATGTTCAAAAAAATCACTCAGCTTTCCAAATGTTCTTTTTTAGCACTTAAAAATAATTGTTATACTTATTTACTGTCTAAAGAAATGTATGCAACAATAAAAAAACACCCAGTAGGAGTTTTAGATGCATGAATGATTCCAATCCGGAATTCACAATAACTTCATTTAACTATTGAAGTTAAATGTTTTTGAAAATGCTGTTTTTGAAAACGCTGTTACTGTGAGTGACACATTAACTGATTTCATTGTTACTTGCTTTGTGGGATAGATAGATAGATAGATAGATAGATAGATAGATAGATAGATAGATAGATAGATAGATAAACTATAACTTTCTAGGAAGAAAGAAGGTGGGACTATTATCTGTTAAAACAATTTGTCAGTTACTCACTCAATAACTGAAAGCTAAATTTGTTTAGTCAATTGGAGCTAAACAACTGAGAGAAACATTTAAATTTTCTGAGCCATTAACAATACAAGGATATCTTTTATTAGTTAATGGATATGTGGGAATCAGGGTGAAACAGTAAGTTTTAAAATACATTTTTTGATTCAATCCTGGGAGGTTGGCATGCTTCAAGTTCCTTCGATTAAATAACGTGATTTCTCAAGACCCTGGAAATATGCCTTTTCTGAGTAGTGCCTGCTGTTTGCAATGAGATTTCCCCTATGATTTGGATACCCCTCCCTCCCCATTTTTCTGTTGCTTCAAAGAGCAATGAATACCTGGCTCTTCTTCACCCAAGCCTTTGGTGAAGGAGAGTGGGATGCCTCATTTCATTGTCCTTACCATCATTTACCTTTTTTAAAAAAAAGGTTTTATGGATATTGTTGTAATTTCTTTGCTGTGAGGCAGCCAAAATCACTGAGAGTTGGGCAACATACTAGTTTGATAATAAATTATTGTTGTTGTTTTCTGGATTTTTAGATAAGAGTATCATCACTTATCTCTTATTGCTTATCTCTTAGGAGATACCAGCCCAATTTCAGTAATGGGATGACTGATGGTTCAATTTCCTTCCCGTTTTTTCCCCATTCTCTGTCCCATACATACCCTTATAACTGCATAGTTTCTCCTGTATAGAATTCCCCATTAGTAACAATGTTAAACTTATGGGTGTCCATATCTCCTGAAGGAAGGAAAAAAAAAACAGTTTAGTCATTCCCACAAAAAAATATCCATTTTTATTTGGAGGGATAGTAACAAAAGAACCTGGAGTAGGTTTCCTTCAGTTTAAGGAAAAGAAAAACTGTTTTGGTTACGTTAAAACCTGGCTATTTGGTGTTTTGTTTTGTTTTGTTTTGTTTTCCCCAGTTTTGAATATGTATCACTTCAGAAAAGAAATTAATTTGGAAGGAACCATTTCTCACCTAATTTCAGCAAAGCCATCGTGAAATTTAGAAAGCCAAATATTTTTATTCCCCCGTCATGGGAACGCAAAAATAACTTAATGAAGTAGTTCAGTGGCAAGAAAAGTAAGGTTCTGCACTTAGGCAGGAAAAATCAGACTCACAGATACAGGGTAGGCAATTCCTGGTTCCACACTAACACCTGTGAGAAGAATATAGGTGTCCTGGTGGACCACCACTTAAGTATGAATCAGCATTGTGATGCAGCTGACAAAAAAGTCTATATGGTCTTATACTGCATCAATAGAGGGATAGCATCAAGAACAAGGGAAGTGATAGTGCCACACACTGGTGAGATCATATTTGCAATACTATGTCTGCCATAATTCAAAAAATTACGCTGAAGCCTTAGAAAAACTTCAGAGAGTATCAACAAAGATGGTAATGGAATAGGAGGCTTAATTCTATGACAGTACAGTGGTAGTGAAAGAGCCGAGGTGGTGCAGTGGTTAGAGTGCAGTACTGCAGCTACTTCAGCTGACTGCTAGCTAGACTGCAGATCAGCAGATCAAATCTCACCGGCTCAAGGTTGACTCAGCCTTCCATCCTTCCGAGGTGGGTAAAATGAGGACCCAGATTGTTGGGGGCAATATGCTATTTAATATACTGTCTTTGGTGTAAGCCGCCCAGAGTCCTCGGAGAGTAGGTGGCATAGAAATATGAATAATAAATAAATAAATAAGTGTAGTGGCCAAAATTGTGGAAACCTTTTGGGAAAAATGTATTTTCTAAAACTAGCTAATAACACCACATTTTTTGGAGTAGTACCATCGAATTATATATCAATGGAAAAATAATTTAATCAAGAATGTAATGCAATAACTTTTATGAAGGATTTGCTATTAGAATAGCAGTTACAGTATAAAGAAGAAAAATGAAACATGTAGAAAAAACAAGATATACAAAAATTATTACCATGTCAGTTAATACTTAGTTGGGTAACCTTTAGTATGAATTACGGCCTTACGTCTTCCCATGAAGTGAACCAAGTCTTTTAGTTCTGCAGCTGTTATCATGTGAAACCAAGATTGAATGATTGCTTCTATTGGGTTTTATTGCTGGGTCGCTGTTGACTAACAAGTTTCTTTCGTCAGCTCCATAGATTTTCAATTGGCTTAAGGTCTGGGCTATTCCCAGACCATTCCAGCAGTGGAATATGATTATCTTGAAACTCAAAAAAAAAAAAAAAAAAAAAAGTGGTGTTATTAACCATCAAACCTCAAAAATACACTTTTCCCAAAAGGTTTCCACAATTTTGGCCACTACTGTATGTTTAGTTTAACAAAGAAAAGACTAAAGACAATTATGACAGCAGTCTTCCAATAATTGAAGAGCTGCCATGGGAGAGGGCATCAGTTTAGTCTCCATGGAACCTGAGGGAAGAACAAGAAGCAATGGGTGGGAAACTCATCAGAGGGAGATCCAACCTGCAAATAAGAAATAATTTCCTAATACTGAAAACTATTACGCAGTGAAGCAGTTTGCTTTCTGGAGTAGTGGGAGCTCTATCACTGGAGGTTTTCATGAAGACTGGACAACCATTTGCCTGAAATGATATACTCCTGCCTTGGTGCAGGGTGTTGGATTAGAAGACACCCCCGCCCCCCCAAATCCCTTTTCAGTCCCATGATTCTATGACTATGCAAAACTTCCTGAAATGATACCATGCTGTGAAGGGAAGAAATCTGTTACACTACAGAAAAATAACTGCAGGGATTTTTAACACTAGGTCTTTTTTAATATGAGGACTGGTGATTAATGGAAAGTGTTAAAACTGATTTTGTTTTGCTTTGTTGACAGAACTGATGACATTTGCATGAATAATTGTCCTTTCCCTAAGAAAGCCTGTGGGGAACTATGTGCACACAGAATGTGTGGGAGTAGTAAAAAAAAAATCTTCACTTTCCTCCCTTAGATTGCATATAATGATTACATGATGAAATACCCTCACCAGATCATGTCACATATTAGCATAACAGCTAACAGGTAGAGAAGGACAGATTTTGCTACCCTGACAGTGCAGTTATATGAGTAGTCATTCAACGTCACATTTGGAACAAGCCCCTTAACATCTTGTGACTTATTATAACTAGACATTGATTCAAGTCCAGATGCCTAATTTAGAATGAATTTAAGTTCTGAATTTTCAACTCTAACCCGGTCAAAGAATTGAAATGACGACTGAGGGTCCAATTTATTTCACAAAGAATGCTGATTTCTGAAGCAATTTAATCTGATGAATAACAACTTGTCCTTTAGCAGGAAAAAAAACTAGAGCAGAGCTGATACCAGTTTCAATTCTATCAGTTATATGCTAAGATGCTCACAAATCACACACAACTATACATGTTACTACAAGATTGGTATCATGATTATGAATAATAGCAATTAGCAGGAGCAAGACATCTTCATAGAAAAGATATAAATGGTGATAAAATTCAACTATGTTGTTTGAACATCATGTACGTGTTTGGATGGTATGTCCTTACAAGAGGACAAAGCCATATTTCACACAATTGTCATCACTTTCATATTATCCTGATCTTTAAACATTGCACAGAAGTACTGGCTGTGGTACCTACCTATATCATTCAATGCTTGAGGGGTTATTTTGTTAATATGGCCTTATGTATATGCACAATCCAACTATTTGTTCGCTAGTGCAACAGGTCTTTAGAAAAAGCAATTAATCTCACTATGACGCATACAAGTAGCTTCTTAAAAATAATAGAACATTCCTACAATTCTCTTTTGTCTTTGCAGAATCTTTTTCCAGGAATTGATATTAATCATACTTATGTGACAGTAACACTAGCAGGCTTGGTTGTGTGTCTCTGTGTTTGAAAGATTCCAATGTGTAGAATAGTGACTTATTTCCATGTTTTTCATAGTGGGTAGCAAAAGTCTGGTAGAATGTTCTACATAACCATTTTTAACAATGGTGCCTGTGGGGAACTTTGAAGATGACAATTCTGAAATATCAACCTGCCGAAAAAATGCCAGCATATCTAAAAATGAAGTTGTACATCTTTTTATGAATTCTATCTTGTAGGTTGATGGGGGAAAAACATCAGATTCAAGGAAATATGGCTAAAGCCATTCTTTAAGATTCTTGTTATTGCTTCCACTCCAATACTAGCATTTTTAATACTGTATCTACCAAAGGAAGATATACAGTAGGAAGCAATGAGATATGGGGGAATCTGACAATCTGATAAATTTATGATGCAGTTGGTCTCTGCACACATACAGGAAGTCAATAATCAACCTTGTCCTAGGCAAGTACAAGACACATATATTTGAGGAAATCTCTCTTCATCTTTTCCTTCTAAAATCTTGCATGTATCTTCAGGCACAGTGCTGTATGATTTTGGGTTTTGTAAATTAGGTCTAGCCTTTGGATAGAAATTCAGAATTTGTGAAAGTGGGACTGGAACTGACATTTCTGTATTTGAAATAATGTTCAAATGCTTACATATTTGGGTCTAGCAGTAGTTCATTTCAGATTTGAGCAGCAAATGCAACAGCTGAATCCTTTTCCATTTCTGTGGAAACTCTGTTTTTCTAACTTCAATAAAATTATCAAAAAAAAAAATTGTAATACAGACATATAGATATTTTCACAATACTTAAAATGATTTTTTAAAGCACAAGATTTATCTCCTGAGCACATTAGGTTCTGCTACTCAAAACAAAACTTCCTTTTCTGTTATTCAATTAAAGCCTTAGGTAAGTGAATGTTTCATTCATTTAGCACCAGCAAAATGAACTTGAAATGTTTATCTCAAACATCCTTAGAAGAAACTGTTTTGCATCAATTCAAGTACTTAATCATAGGTTAGAACAGCTTTTGGGCTTGACTAAAATGGATAAACATGGCATCTTAATTTAGTAGTGAATTACATCCTATAGTGCCTTTAATATAAAGTGACAATTTATTAGGGAACAAAAGTTCCTACTTTTCCATCCCTATCATTGAGAATGTGTTTTCGCAGCAAAGAAGCACTTATGAGTTAAATTGGTAAGGTGTAACATGAAATGAGAGCTTGTGAAACTGTGTTCTGGGCACACACATATCTCAGAAGCTCAGTCATGTGGTCTTCAGTCTAGTTTCCTGAAATTTTCCTCACTACAGTGGTTATCTTCAGTGCCAACTTCATTACATTCTGTCCAAAAAAAATACAAAATACAAAATGTTTTAGGCTCTTAAAAAAATTAAAGGAGCAGAGATCAAAAACTTCTGCCTCAACTACTATGAAATTTGATGCACTTCATCCAACATTTCATAGCAATTTAGCTTTTCAAATGTCACACTGTTCAGATGAAAGGCAAGATATTTAGTCATGTGTGTTTTTTTCCCCCTTTCATTTTAGACTATATGAGAGTACTGACCATTTTTTTTCCTCTAAATTCTGAATCTCATCCAGGGACCAAGTCAATCTTTAGAAGAGAAATCTGAAGCAGATGTGCCATTTGCTACAGTCTTTGTGTTAATCCTGGCTGTGCAGAAACTATCCAGAGTTTAATTCTAGTAAACTAAATGGCAAATTACTTTAATCTGTAATATATTTAATAATTATCAATTTGTTTTGTGATTTTTATGTATTCTGGATATTAATAGTAAGAATAGAAAAAAGATATTAAAAATATACACTAAATTCATAACATACCCAACAGACATGCATTTTATACCTTTAATGCACTATGCACTATTTTCTTTGAAATATAATAATATTTTTAGATATAGGAAGTACCTGAGACATATTATCATTCCAGAAAGTAGTTTTATGGTACCTAGTACATAATACAATTTGTAAAAAAGGAGTGGGGGAGAAGGGGAGAGAGGGAGAGGGAGAGAGGGAGAGAAGAAGGAAGGAAGGAAGGAAGGAAGGAAGGAAGGAAGGAAGGGAAGAAGGAGGTGCAGTAGGATTTACTAGTTACTGCAGAAGACTTGTATCCAGTTTTTGGCAATCATTTTAACTAAGTCAGAGAAAAAAAATCAGTTTTATTGTAGAAATAAATATCCATACACATAAAACAGTCAAAGAAAAATTATGTCCCTAATTTCTTGAGCTACAGTTACTTTATTTGGATTATATGGATGGATGAGAATTTTAGTTTGTTTTCCTATAAAATAATATTAAATATTTTTCATGATTGTGATATAAAGAACCCAATATATTTTTAAATCATCTGAGAAAAAGCCAAACTATTATATTTATCCAGATGGGCAAAGGTCTTTAAATATTTAATAAGCTTTGCAAAAATTGAAGAGGTGATTTTATTTGAAAGAAGTTTGAAAAATATCTTCCCTTCACATTGAATGTTTAAAATGATTCTCAAGGTAAATTCAAGATGTCACATAGACTCATATACTTTTAAATCAATAAATCACTTCTGAAGAATTCAAAACTACTTTGGACATTCATTGGACATTCTGGAACTTATGGCATTTCAGAGTTCCTTCTTGTAGCATTTATTCCATATATGAGGAAGCTAGTAATATGTCGATTGGTATAATATAACAGTGATATGAGTAGCTGGTCAGGGAATTTTATCATGTCTTCCCATTTGTGCTTCTCTAATTTTGGTGTCTTCCTTTACTGTTAGAATCTATTCAGGCAGGTTCACTTGAAAGTAGACAAAAAGAGGTTTTCTAATTTAATCTGGTTTGGACTTTCTTGTATAATTTTGTTCCTATTTTCATACCCTTATATTTCATTACTTGAAATTTGAGTTTTTATATCCCCTGTCTGCAGTATTTCAGCAACTTCAGTTCTGCTTTATTTTCTCTTAGCCTTCCTGAAAATGTCATGTATGTATATGTATATGTATATGTATATGTATATGTATATGTATATGTATATGTATATGTATATGTATATGTATATGTATATGTATATGTATATGTATATGTATATGTGTCAACTTGCAAAGCATTTCTAGTCTGGTCTTGAGTTGCCATGGGCAGAAAGTGGGGAGAACTGATGGAGCAATTCAGCAGTCACATTCCATGCATACCTTCCTCAAAGGTTGGATCTCAGATTACCAGAGCCAGTTTGTGAGGCATGATTTTTACAGCCCACGAAAGTGTCTCTTGGAGAATGTGATTTATGACACAGCTTGAGAAAAGTGGGGGAGAATAGGGTTATAGTTGAGCCATAAATTACTTGCAGCAGAGTTGACTACACTTGGAAAGCTGTCGACATGTTGCTCCTAAGAAATGGATTTCTTTTGAAACTTGGATCGAGGCTCATGAGTTAATTAGGGCATTCGTTGGAGTCCTGACAATATGTATATGTGATATATATATACATATACACACATACACATACACATACATGCACACGCACACGCGCACACACACACACACATACACACACACATACACTAATTTCTCTCTAACTAGCCTTATACTGAGTGAATTTTGTGAAGAGAGCCAAGATAGGATCCTTGTTACTGCTTATATAATATCAATATATTTTTTAAAATGATTATAATGTATTATATATATAGTGATGATAACAAAAAGTGTCATACAAATAACAACACGTATTGCATTATCCAGAAGAAACTAATTCTGCCAATAAGCTATAACAACAACCTTGAAGTGCCAATGTTAAGGAGAGTTCATTCTTCATTCCTTAGTGAGAACTTTTTTTTGTAACACTTCTTTATGGAAGTTGTCATTTTTTTCAGTTATACTCAGATTCTTGAGAAATGTTTTTAGCACAAATTCCCTATAGACTCTTTGCTAACAGCATGAAGGATTCTGTATTGTCTTTTTCTCATAATTGTTATTTTGATTTGAAAGGATATAAGTGTTTAGGCGTTTTTGCTTTATAGATGGTGATTCTCTGTTTTATGAAATCTCCATCCAATTTGAACTGAATTCTGTTACTTTCGAACCTTGAATCTCAAATCTGAATTGACTTTATGATCTTCAAATCTTGAGTTTATATCAAATCTTAGCTAAAATATAAAATGTTAATGCCAAAGTCTTTAGATGAGAATGTCTCATCTAAATGCCTATGTCAGGTGGGTGTTAATTAATCTTGCCACCTTTATTTTCTGAGTGCCTTTTCATCTTTAAAAGATATTTGCCATACAGGCTCCAGCAGTGGTGGGATTCAAGTAATTTAACAACCGGTTCTCTGCCCTAATAATTTCTTCCAACAACCAGTTTGCCAAACTGCTCAGAAAGTTAACCGGTTCTCCCGAAGTGGTGCGAATTGGCTGGTGGCCAATCCCACCACTGGGCTCCAGTAAGAACAACAAATAAAAGTATTATGAATCTATTTTCAAGTGATGTGAAATAATCCACCATAATGGAATCTCTGATACAAACAAAAGTGAAAATCTGGGAATCAATTAGCATCCACCATAAAAATATTACTCTTTCAAAAAAAAAAAAAAAATCCATACAAAAATGTTTATATTTAGAAATTTACACATAAAATATGTAAATTTGGAAACATTACATATTTGAACATAAGGAACTGTAATAAAAATATTTTCTTTCGTTAACAGGATCACAAAAAATATCACAGAACAGATGCACAACTTTGTCAGTAAAGCAATGTTACAGAATAGGAATAATCATCCCTATTTATCTTTTATGTATGTATTTGTGTACACACACACACACACACACACACACACACACACATCACTTTTCACTGTCAGGAATCTGAAGACATTTACAACAATAATTAAAGAGAATAAAACAAGAGTAAGGTATATCAGTTCATGCATCTAGCTATGCAACATATTTTCCATGCTATAGGTATTTTATTCTGGTGATGAGGTTTGAAGATTTTGTTTATGTTATTTTTAATTTAAAGGAAAAACAATCAAATTTAGACATTTCTTTCAAAGCCAGATAGAAAAATACAGACTTTGTTTTTGTTTAAGTAAATCGATTTTCAAACCAAGCTCAAGTCTAATAACTTCATGGACACATATTAGCCTCAGTAGGGAAGTAATTTCCCACTATCATTTGTAGGATATGTTTCAATTTCTCTATTTAGCCAACAATCCGGTATTTCCTGATA
The DNA here is from genome assembly GCF_029215685.1 of Pituophis catenifer annectens. Lineage (NCBI taxonomy): Eukaryota > Metazoa > Chordata > Lepidosauria > Squamata > Colubridae > Pituophis > Pituophis catenifer. The sequence continues at coordinate 262,424,701 of NW_027256881.1, read as the reverse complement.
CCTTTCCATCCATATGCTAAATAGGTCATAGCCTTGATAAGTCAGCTAGGTTCTTCCGCATAATAGCAATTAATGGGTGGGTGGGTGGGTTGGTGGGGAGTGCAAAATAGATACATAATACTTTTTTCAAGTTGGTGTGCTTTCTATGTTATCATATTTCCTACAGTTTATTTTTTCTATATTTTCTATGCTTTTCTTTAGATGGGAAAACAAACAGAAGCATCCACAGCAAACTACTACAATGCCCAAATAATGATAACACACAAAATAACATAATCATCACATTGCTGTGATTACGTACTTTACCAGTACACCTGTTGATGTCTATTATCCATGCTTGATTTTAAAAAATAAATTTCGGCTGTTTACACTAGGAAATCATCACACTGCTTCCCACGAAGCCACTTACAGAATATGAAGAGAAGATCAAAACAGATCTAGAAATCAAATACTATGGATGGCACAAATATTATTTTCACTGATATGGCTATTTTCTCACAGAAAACAGTTCTTCCTTGATTGTTTCTTTGTGTATTTGGAGTAGTCCTGTTCATGAAAAGCCTCCAAATACAGCACTAGCAATTACAGATAGATCCATTCCTGGAAACAAGACAGGGGACATTGACTCTGAAAGGAAATGTAGAAAGTGTAACTAGAAGGAGAGGATCTTAAATGTTAGAAACTAATGCCTCATTTTTCATAGAATAAATGTCTTAGTATCAGTGGTGAAATCCAATTTTTTTTTACTACCGGTTCTGTGGGCGTGGTTTGGTGAGCGTGGTGTGGCTTGATGGGTGTGACAGGAGAAGGATACTGCAAAATCTCCATTCCCACCCCACTCCAGGGGAAGGATGCTGCAAAATCCCAATTCCCTCTCCACTCCTGGGGGAAGGATACTGCAAAATCTCCATTCCCACCCCACTCTGGGGCCAGCCAGAGGTGGTATTTGCCAGTTCTCCGAACTGCTCAAAATTTTCTCTACCGGTTCTGTCACTGCGTTATTTTATTTACCAGCTGAGCCAATTATTTCTGGACTATCTGACCCTCCGTAGCTTGCCAAGAATTGTTATCAGTAAGCTACGTGTTTCCGTATCCACCCACATTCCTTCACTTGCTTCACACACTCTTTCCTTTGTTCTCCTGCCAGCAAGGTCCGTCTTGGACCGGCAGGAGAATTATTTTCAAAAATGTAACAATTAACTTTTCTTAGATAGTGAGGTGTTTTATTTTCTTTATAACAAATAAATGAATTTTATTAGAAACCTTCCTCGCGTTTCTTTTCAGATTATTGCAACTTGGATTAAGCCACGACCCATCTCCTCTAAACCAGGGTAATTAGTCCCAGAGCCAAACATGGGATTAATAAATGCCCTGACAGGTTCTTCAGAACCTGTCAGAACCTACTGCCGTGATGGTGAACCTATGGCATGCGTGCCACAGGTGGCATGCGTAGCCATATCAGTGGGCACGCATGTGCGCGCTGGCCAGCTGATTTTCGGGCCTTCTGGGCCCACCAGAAGTAGGGAAACAGGCTGTTTCCTGCCTCCGGAGGGCCTGGGGGTGGGGAAGGCCCATTTTTCTTTCTTACCTGGCTCCAGATCCTCTCTATGCATCTGCGGAGGGTGAAAACAGCCTTTCCCACTCCCTCGGAGGCCCTCCAGAGGCCTGAAAGGGCCCATTTCCCAACTCCCGGTGGGACAGGAAGTGACATTTTTTGCTGTCCCCAGCCTCCAGAGACTCCGAGGGAGTGGGAAAGGCTGTTTTCGCCCTCTGCAGATGCAGAGAGAGGATCTGGAGCCAGGTAAGAAAGTAAAATGGGCCTACCAAGCCATCGCGTGCCAGGAGCGAGAGGGGGGAGGGGGGTTGCATGCGCATGTGCAGGGGGGCACATAGAATTATGGGTGTGGGCACGTGCACGCGCGAACTTCCCCCACCCTCTACTGGCACGCGATGGCAAAAAGGTTAGCCATCACTGACCTACTGTATTTCACCCCTACTTAGTATGTAAGGCTTTGTTATGAGTAGTTTTATACCTGAACAATATCCCTACCCCCCCCCCCCCCAAAAAAGAGGGTCACCTTCATATTTTTATAGAAATAATAATTGAAATCTGAATAAAATAGAATAGCATCTAGATATTATAAAGGTTCTCTTCATGAAAGATGAATCATGAAGAGGCTAAGTTAACCTTTCTTTCCTTCTATTCAGACATAGTAACAATAAATAATTTTACAAGTTCAGGTTGAAAGATTCGCAATTCCAAAGAAGGAGAGAAGATTGAGGTCTTTCTCTATTTGTGGTAAGTGAAAAGCTCTGACAATTTTTGACAGTCTCTGAAATGGACTGCTGCCAGTGGGGGATTTTTCATCCCTGCAAATCTTTCAGGAAGGAAAACAAAATAAAAGCTCCAAGAAAATAAAAAAGCAAAACACAGCCAGTGAAAGAGAATTTGTACGTACCTATATGCATGATTGCACCTGCCTTGTATGTGTATTATAAGTTGGGAAGAAATATAATAATGAAACACATGCTCATCCCTTTTATGAATGAATTAGAATTATAATTGCAATCTGTCAGTTTGAATTAAAGAATGGTTCCAGGTTTCAGGGCAGAGAGTGCTTCATAGGTTAATGAGAGGAGCATTATGGCATAAAAACATTTTGGAACCTGAGTTTCATATTTTGGTCATGATACAGTTGCTAATGTTAGATACAACCCAGTAATTCAAAATTAAGTGCCTAATGTTTATTTGTTATAGGTAGCTGTTTGAAAAAAGAGAGTTTTGATTAGAAAATTATACTCTAATTTGGCAGAAGCTCTGTGTGATCATGGGCCTTTTAGCTACTATATTGGTTCATTTACTTCAGTTAGGAGAGTATTTGGCACAACTATTTTTTTCTCTCTTTTGTTGAAATGGATGGGAAAACCTTTGAAAAAAATGGAAATGGAAAGATCCAGGGAATTGTGAAAATAGGGTGTGTCATTTAACAGGGTGAAAATTAATTTTGGCAATTTTTTTCAGTGAGGGATTCTAAAAATATGTGTTATTACCCCAAGAATTCAAATCTGCTGTTATTTTTGTAATTGCGCAACATTTAGCTTGGTATGGTAAATCCATGTCTGATCACATACCCCACAAATACTGTTAACTTTATCTTCTTAAAATTACACCTTGTGCTACAAAAAAATTAAAGGTTTTTTTCTTACATGAAAAAAGCTTATCTAGCTATGCAAGCAGAAACTAACATCAGAAAGCAATTACCTTAAACTTACTGTTTAAGTGAGTTTCATCAAGTCTTATTTTGATTTGTTCAACATCAGCCGTCGACTTGCTCCTTGACCTCTGATGTAACCCTCATATTTCTCATATGTATGCACTCTGCTTGCTGCCTCCCTCACAGAGAAATGAGACATGAACTATGACTCTCCTCATTCTCAAGTAATGCCCATAATAAGAAGCAAATATTGTTCATTAACATGACAATGCCGAAGTTTCCAATCCCTGCCTTAAAATTATGTTAGTTGATAGGTACTAGGCAGTGGTGGGATTCAAATAATTTAACAACTGGTTCTCTGCCGTAATGACCAGCTGGGTAGGCATGGCTCAGTGGTCATGTGACCGTGTGGGTGTGGCCAACTCAATGTCACTCACATCGATGGGCGCTTTGCCTTAGCTGTTACAATGTAATAAGGGTTAACCAGAGAGGCAGTTTCTGTAAGCAAGACAACAAAGATTAGGCTAAAAATAACACCAGAATGTTTCCTTCCTGCCTTCCTTACAGGATTAGCCCTGTAAAGTGGAAAAAAACAAAATAAGATTTCTTCCAACAACCGGTTCTCCGAACTGCTTAGAAAGTTAAAAACCGGGTCTCCCGAATAGGTGTGAACTGGCTGAATCCAACCACTGGTACTAGGTGATCTAAATAGATGGGCTGATATATCTGTTTGATGCTGCTCAGAGTACCAGACTAAGCAATTTAACAGGAATTGTAGATAATTACATCCTATCTTACCGGAAAATGGTAGCCCTGAATGCATCATATTTGTGTAACTCATGATGTGTGCCATTTCTAGCCTATAGTATCCCACTTCAGATTTGAGTTAACAAAAAGTACTTTAGGGTGTGCTGCAGTACAAATGGAGTTCCTGATGGCAACTCTTTATAGCAGCTGCATTTCTTCCAGGGACTGGGTACATATTACATGCTACATGATTCCTGGGGAAGGGAGAAATTAGCCATTTTTAAAAGGTTGCATCTAGGTGCTATATTCATAAGTCTGTGTGTTCTGAAGCCTCACCCCTTTAAAAAAAAATCATTTTTCAAGCACTGCCCTAACTTATATCCCATGAAATAGTAGAGTCTATTTAAACAAAATCAAAAAATGTATGGATAACATTAGGAAATATGTTGAAATAAATCAACAACATCTAGGCAGTGAAATGTTGTGTAAAGTTAAAGAAAATATATAGTACTGAAATCAGGGGTGAAATGCTACTGGTTTGCACCGGTTCGGGCAAACAGTGATAAAAGTAACAGTTCGGGCGAACCAGTAGTAAAAAAAAAGCTACCGGTTCGTCTGAACTGGTATTTCCAACAATCAGCTGTGCCATGCAATTTATATTCGCTAGAAAGCTGGAAATCCTGCTTTCTAGCGAATCTAAATTGCGCGGAACAGCTGTTCCCCTCTGTGCTGTTCAACTTATCTTCTTAAGCCTCCTTTTTCTGTGCAAAGTGCACGTTTGGTGTACACTGTGCATGCGTGTACATGCAGCATACATTTGCGGTGCACTGCGCATACACATGCACACAGTGTGCATTTGGCATGTACTGCGCATGCACACACACGCAGTGTGTGTTTGGCGCATACCGAGCATACGCACATGCACAGCATGCATTTGGCACGCACCGCGCATGCACAGGCAGCGAACCGGTGGCAATCCACGGAGGATTTCACCTCTGACTGAAATGTATTTAAAGCACCAAAGGAGTTTTGCACTTTCACAGTGAGTCAGCAGTGAAAATTCTGCTCCTTTGGTTTTATTTGGCAAACCACTTACATTTGTCTACAAAGAATTACTATAATTGCATGTGCTCAGTGTAGATAAGCATGCTGTTCCATACAAACTCTTTAAAAAGATGTGTACTATCTCTTTCTACTCCCTGCACCTATTAATTTAATGCCTACCTTTCTTGGTTGCACAGGATAAAAGTTTTTTTTTTTAAGTATATTTATTTTAAATGTAAAAAGTCACCCAGTTCTATGCCGATCACTCTTTATGGATGCTACTCAATTTAATTTTTTTTAAAAAAATCCATAGATTATAATGGGGAAACTTCAAAACATGTGAGGTTCCTTTGCCTTTTGCAGAAAGGATGAAAATACAATGGATGGAAAACTTTTAGAAAACTTCAATATTTCCAAATATTTGGATACTTATTAAAGTAAATACTTATTAAATACTTATTAAAGTAAAGCAGGAGGATGGCAGCCTTCTTCTGCACTGGAGGCCGCGGAGGCCGGAGCGGCGGCGGCTGTGGGCGTGGCGGCATGGAGCGGGCCCTCCCCTCCCCTCCCAGGCCCTGGATGCTGTCCCGGTGGTCCTGGGATGTGCTGAGGGGCCGGGTTCCGGACGGCGTCGACGATGGCAGCTGAGGTGGCAATGGCGGCTGTGGCTTGATGGCGAGACGATGGCGGCGGCGGCCTGGTGCTTAGTAGTGAAGAAGGGGGGAGATATGGCCGCTTTGTTTCTGGCCTTACCATCTATACCTGGAATAGACCATCTGACCTGGGGGCTGGAGTCTGGAGGTGGGAGATACAATCAGGGGGATTTATGAAGTTCTGGGGGTCGGAGAGGCTGGAGTGCGGCCAAAAAACTGGTCATCTGGTCGCCTCGATTGATCTCTCCCCCCCCATGCCTTTGCCATGCCTTTGACTTGGTCTTCGGCTCCTCGCCTCCAGATTGTGTCCAGCTGTATGTTATCTCTCCCTTTTGAACATCTTCTCTCCCTCGGGTTTAATATCATCATGCCTCTATGGTTTGGCTCCTTTTTTATCTTGAGCCCCAAGCTGGAGGGTGTCTGGGCAATTGTCATGCGGGAGCTGAGGGAGTTGCTGCCTTTCACCAATGGAGGAATAGACCATCTAACTTTCCTAAGCCCTTTCCATCTGGGCTAGCCACCGTGAGAGGGTGGCTTGGATTCTTACCTCCAATTTTGATGAACTGATACGGGACTCCTCCCACTGCAGTGAGAGGGCAGTGGAGTCCAGCCTACTGGCTTTGAGATCCATCTTGCTCCAATACCTTAGACTATTTATCAAACTCCTGACCAGACTTTCTACCTCTCATCTATGTATGGCTTATACCTCGGCAGACCTGCTTGTGAGATGCCCCCCTCTCGCGGCGATGGCCTTCCACGTTATCAAAGGCCTACCTTAAGGACAGGCTTTGGAGCCCTGAGAGGTAGCATGTTTCAAAGCGGGGATTAAGGGGTTTTTTAATTAGGGTTTTTAATAATTTTTTAAGGGGAACCGGGAGGACGACCAAAGGGGATGGGGGGGGTAATCCACCAAGGTTAGAACCGAGCCCGGCACGGGGGTACCGGTTTGGAGGACATTGGTCGAGGGAATGGGGAGGGGGCGGAGGGCTATCCCAATGAGGGAAATACCATCAGCACGGTGGTTGGGAGGGGCAGATATGGCGGGAGCAGGGGGCCACATCATGTGTTGGGGACGCGCACTCGCTGTTTGAGAGCAATTGCGCGCCCCGGCCCCCAAGGCTCCCCTCGGATACTAGGTGGCTTAGACACTCAGGACCTGGGCCTGCGGCTGATGTTGTGCAACGCTAGGTCTGTGGTAAATAAGGCCCCCCTCATTCACGATCTTATCCAGGAGGGGGGAGCGGACCTGGCAGGTATTACGGAGACCTGGTTGGGACCGGAGGGAGGAGTCCCTCTGGTCGAGATGTGCCCACCAGGTTTCAGAACATACCATCAACCGAGAGCCCAGGGGAGGGGCGGGAGGGTGGCGGTTATTATTAAAGAAGGTCTTGGTTCGAGGGAGACCACTGTGCCTCAGATTGCCAGATGTGAGTCCCTCTTCGTGAGATGGGGTCATGGGGTTCAGATGGGCTTGCTGCTTGCGTACCTGGCTCCCTGCTGCGTGGCAGTAGCACTGTCTGAGCTACTCAACGTGATAGCCACGGTGGCAGTTGATACACCCAGACTTATGATCATGGGTGATTTCAACTTGCCATCCGTTGGTGAAAAGTCTGGGATGGCTCGGGAGTTCATGGCTTCCATGACGGCCATGGACCTGACCCAGTTAGTTCATGGCCCTACTCACGGGGGGGGGGGGGGACACACTCTAGACTTGATTTTTGTCTCTGGCCAGTGGTTGAGTGATCTTGTTATAGGGGATATAGACATGGAACCCTTGTCATGGTCAGATCACTCACTCCTTCGTCTGGACCTTTGTACCGCTACACCCCGCCGCAGGGAGACGGACCCAATTAGATGGGTCCGCCCCAGGTGCCTGATGGATCCTGATAGGTTCCAGACAGAGCTTGGGCCAATTCCTGATGATCTGGCACACGACTCGGCCGAGGACCTGGTAGCTGCCTGGGATCGGGCGGCTGGTGGGGCTTTGGATCGAGTCGTGCCTTTGCGGCCTCTGACCCGGTGTCAATCCCTCACGGCTCCTTGGTTCACCGAGGAGCTGAGGGAGATGAAACGCCAGAAAAGACGCCTAGAGAGCGGTTGGAGGGCCAGTCGCGCTGAATCTGACCAAACACTGGTAAGGTCGCATATTAAGACCTGCCTAGTGGCAATAAAGATGGCAAAGTTTAATTACTTTTCCGCCTCTATTGCGTCATCAGCGAATCGTCCGGCTGCCCTGTTCAGGGTAACCCGCTCCCTGCTTCACCTGGGAGCGCGGGAGGATCCCTTGGAAGGCAGGGCGGAGGATTTCGGACAATACCTGCATGACAAAATCGCTCAGATCCGGGGAGACTTGGACTCTGACTGGGTAGATCAGGGCAGGGTGAGGAATAGTCTTGAGAATGTTATCTGGGAAGAGTTTGATGCTGTGACTCCCGATGATGTAGACAGGATTTTGGGGAGACTTAGTGCGGCCACATGTTTACTGGACCCGTGTCCCTCCTGGTTGGTACTGGCCTCCCGGGAGGTTACACGAGGCTGGCTCCAGGGTGTTATCAACGCTTTGTTTGAGTGAGGGTCACTTCCCCGCAGCCTTGAAAGAGGCGGTGGTGAGGCCTCTCCTCAAGAAGCCGTCCCTGGATTCGGCAATATTGGCTAACTACCGCCCTGTCTCCAACCTTCGCTTTCTGGCGAAGGTTGTTGAGAGTGTGGTCGCGCGACAGTTTCCGCAATTCCTGGAGGAAACATCCTATCTGGATCCATTCCAGTCTGGTTTCAGGCCTGGACACAGCACGGAAACAGCATTGGTCGCATTGGTTGATGATCTCTGGAGGGCTCGGGACAGGGGTTGCTCCTCTGTTCTGGTCCTGTTAGACCTCTCAGCGGCTTTTGATACCATCGACCATAGTATCATGCTGCGCCAGTTGGAAGAGTTGGGGATGGGGGGCACCGTGTTACGGTGGTTTTCCTCCTTTCTCTCCGACCGGTTGCAGTTCGTGTTGGCAAGGGGGCAGAGGTCGACCTTGAGGCCTCTTATATGTGGAGTGCCTCAGGGGTCGGTCCTCTCACCCCTCCTGTTCAACATTTATGTGAAGCCGCTGGGCGAGATCATCCGTGGCTTTGGGGTGAGATACCATCAGTACGCTGATGACACTCATCTGTACATCTCCACCCCAGGCCACCCCAACGATGCCCTTGAAGTGATGTCCCAGTGCCTGGAGGCTGTACGGCTCTGGATGGGGAGGAACAGCCTCAAAATCAACCCTTCCAAGACTGAGTGGCTGTGGTTCCCGGCATCCCGATATAGTCAGTTGACTCCATCACTGACTATTGGGGGCGAGTCTTTGGCCCCCACAGAGAGGGCTCACATTCTGAGAGTCCTCCTGGATATGCAGCTGTCCTTGGAGGAACATCTGACGGCTGTAACCAGGGGACCTTTTATCAGGTTCGCCTGATCCGCCAGTTGCGGCCCTTTCTTGATCGGGATTCCCTGTGCACAGTCACTCATGCCCTCGTAACCTCTCGCCTTGATTACTGCAACGCTCTCTACATGGGGCTCCCCTTGAAGAGCACCCGGAGGCTCCAACTGGTCCAGAACGCAGCAGCGCGGGTAGTGACGGGAGCAGCGTGGCGCTCCCATGTAACACCGCTCCTGCGTGAACTGCACTGGCTCCCGGTGGTCTTCCGGGTGCGCTTCAAGGTGTTGGTTATCACCTTTAAAGCGCTCCATGGCATAGGGCCTAGCTATCTTCGAGACCGCCTACTGCCACCGACGACCTCCCATCGACCCATGCGCTCCCACAGAGAGGGCCTCCTCGGGGTGCCATCAGCCAAACAATGCAGGCTGGTGGCCCCCAGGAGGAGGGCCTTCTCTGTGGGGGCACCTACCCTCTGGAATCAGTTGCCCCCAGAGATAAGGAGAATCCATGACCTCAGTGCCTTCCGCCGAGCCCTTAAAACCTTCTTTTTCCAACAAGCTGGGCTGGCCTAATTCTTTTTAAGTGTTTTTAATTGTTTTGTTTATCGTTTTAATTAATGGGGCCAAATCTATATATATTTTTAACTGTATTTTAATATTTGTATTTGATGTTTTTATTTGACTGTTCACCGCCCTGAGTCCTCAGGGAGAAGGGCGGTATACAAATTCAAAATAAAATAAAAATAAAATAAAAAATTCTTGAATTTTCCAATTTACTCTTTTAATGGCATAAGTAGCACAGTTGCAGAAAGGATCATGTATTAATGATCAAAGACCAAACCAACAAATATAAAAGCATATATTGCACAACTGGTGAAATGGGCCGTGGTGGCGCAGTGGTTAGGATGCAGTACTGCAGGCTACGTCTGCTGGCTGCCAGCAATTCAGCAGTTCGAGTCTCACCGGCTCAAGGTTGACTCAGCCTTCCATCCTTCCGAGGTGGGTAAAATGAGGACCCAGATTGTTGGGGGCAATATGTTGGCTCTGTAAACTGCTTAGAGAGGCTTTAACGCACTGCATAGCAGTATATAAATTTAAGTGCTATCGCTAAATGCATGCATAAAAAAATAACCTGGAAGCCAAATCATGTATCATCATCATCTCCTTTGAGGAAGGCACCAGTCAATTTCTGTAAGCTAAAGGTACAAGTAGAATTCTTCCCATCAGGTTTGATGCTTCTAAACCTAATCACTTAAAAGGAAGAAATTCATCTTTTTTTGGGGAAAGAGATTAAATTTTTGACAACAGGAGTTTTAGTTCTTAGCACCATGAATATTTTTAATTCTGGGTTAGGCAGGTATTGATAATATTTAGATAAATAAAAGAAATGAACTTATTTATAAACCATTTTAGTTATTTAATTAAAAAAATAATTTTGCCCCTTTTTCCTGTGTTAATGAAGCATCTGTTCTATTCTATATTACAATCATATTTGACTTTCTTGGATGCTTAAGGAATTCTAAACCTCAAAGGAGGTTAATGGTGGTAGTAGAACAAAATAATAGTCAAAAGAACCCCACAACAAGGAAAATATGTAACATTTTGTGTTACATATTTTAATGTGTTTGTGGTAAGACACTGATGAATGACTATTGAATAGGGTATGTTGGAAATTTGTTGCTTTTAATTGTTTGGATTTGTGGGATGTTAGGAAAGTTGGCATGACTGGTTAATATGCTTGGATTTTCTAAGAAAGATGGTGCAGTGGTTAGAATGCAGTATTGCAGGTTAATTCTGACAACTGTCAGCAATTTGATTCTCACCGGCTCAAGGTTGACTCAGCCTTCCATCCTTCTTAGGTCAGTAAAATGAGGACCTAGATTGTTGAGGGAAATATGATGACTCTGTAAACTGTTTAGAGAGGCCGGTAAAGCACTGTGAAGCGGTATATAAGTCTACGTGCTATTGCTACTGCTATCATCGGCAATACTCTGTGGCATCAATTGTAGCATCAATTGCAGGAAACATTCAGTTAGTTAGCAGAAGTAGGCTAACACAATGGAATACAGACTTAGAGATGGGCAGGCCATAAAGATGTGGGCTCAAAAAGTGGCATTAATGACGTTGTTATTATTAAACAGTAAATATTTGGGCACTGCCTGTAAGTGTTAGCTTGGCACTATTTTACTTATTTTTGAGAAAAAAAACCCTGGCCCTATATTGCAGAATATTTTAGAAAAATAAGTCTTGATCCAGTGTACATAATGAATCATCAATCCTATGAAACTGAAATGAGTTCATATGTATGATTACATCTAATAGGATTTCTTTTTTCCATCAGTTTTCTTTTTTTAAATATCATGCTTATTATAGGAGCTTGTATAACAATAGTTTTCCTATCATTTGGAAGTTCTTTAAATATTACTTGCTTTATATTTGTTAAATTGATGTCCTGTTTTTTATTCAACACAACAACCATAAGGCTGTATGTTCATGTTATTACAAAAACAATCCAGTGAGGTAGATTGGCTAAAAAGAAGGGACTGATTCAGAGTCATCCACTGAACTTTCGGGATGAGGATAGGCTTGAACCTGGCTTCTCTTGGTCCTAGTCTTTTTCTTCTTGTGCCATATCTGTCATTGGACATTGGCGATCATGTTGGCAATCCTATTTTTATCAATAGCTGCATTAAAAAATGTACCAGTCCCTTAGATTTTGAAGCCATGATGTTCTTCTTCTGCCTGGATCTCTTTTGCCTTCAATCTTTCCTTGGAGGATTAAATGAAGTATGCCATATTTTTCTGGGTATCACATCACATGTCCAAAATATTCCTAGTCTAGCACCTTAATCATTATATTATGCTGGCTCTCATTTTATTGCTTTAATATGAACCAAAAGGCTTTATCATATTTCTGACTTATAAATGGCCTTAAACAAAGACATAAAGTAGAGAGGCTATTAAGAACAATTGGATTGTAATCTTTATTCTACAGTTTGCAACCATCAGTATTTTGCAACTTAAAATTTGAGAAGTAATGGTTCAGTTAAGAATTATGAAGTGTAATTAACAAATGGCATGACTCGTTCTATCTTTCATTGTGAATTATTAATTCACTTGCAAATTTTAATTGATGCACCAGAAGATACTTTACTGTCTTATGTTACAAATTTGTTAGATGCATTTTAATAGAGTTGTTCTTTAGTAGCTCTGGAGAGACTATTGGAAAGGCTGGTTTGATTGTGGCACTCTTGTAAGTAAACTCTGCGTTTCCATGGCCGGGAAACACCCCTTCCAGGATGGGGGCAAAGTATATAGCTTCTTTAGAATCATTCTGGGAAAAGTTCCACTTGAACTTAATATTATGACATCACCTTCATCAGTGATTATATTATGAGCTTGATGTAAAGCCTACTAGGTAGACCAGATCAGGAAATCAATTCTATGGAAGGCTAAAAGTAATTTTATTTAGATTGGCTATAATAATAGAAACCTGCAATTGTGTCACCCCTTCCCCTTATGGTCCAATGAATTAGACCATAATTAGCATCTGCCTGAGTCACTTTCAAATATTATCTCAGAAATGTATTTATTTTTTTAAAAAAATATTCCCTTTTACCTAAATTACAACCCCTGCATATTATGATCAAAGTCCTCTTCCTTACACTCTATACTATATGATTCATTTTATTAACCATACTTTCAAGATACTGTGAAAAAAAAAATCTTATACTAGGTCAATTAATGGCATTAAATAAATGCTGGATTAAACTGAAGAACCATCTAATCCAACATTCTTTTTTTCAAGGATGGGGTGAAGGAAGCCCCAAAGACAACATCAACAGTGATTACAAAAGTAGAACATAAACCGCAATGTCATGTAGCTGTTGTTAGCTTAATTCTCCATGAAAAGCTGTCATGATATATACTCTGATAGTAAAATCTTATAGTTTGTTGTGTGATGAATAATTCAGATTAATGTGAGTTCATTGTAGAATTATAAATGGAGGAAGAAAATGTCTTGCTATCTATTTTGTTTTCACTATGCACATTTTTTATTTATTCGTTTATTTAAATTTATTGACTTCAATGGACTCTTTATATATTTCAATCCTGTTTCCCAAAATTAACATTTCATTTCTTTCAGTTATTGTCCCAAAAATCCAAGTGTTTTCCAAGTAGAAATAAAATTATTCAAAGACTTTTCCTTAATCAAAGCTGCCAATTTTACCAACTTCACCAATTCTATCAGCTTCACTGTCCATTCTTTCACTGTATTGTAAATCCTTCCACCTTTGTGCATATAAAAGTATCACTGTTGTTTTCTTACATAAGATGTATTTATCCATTAAACCCAATTCACAAAATATCCCATACATTTTTTTTTTTTAATTTGATTTATATGTCGCCCTTCTCTGGAGGCTCAGGGCGGCTTACAATGCGTTAAGCAATAGCCTTCACACTTTTGTATATTTATACAAAGTCAGCTTATTGCCCCCACAAACTGGGTCCTCATTTCACCTACCTTAGAAAGGATGGAAGGCTGAGTCAACTTTGAGCCTTGGAGAGATTCGAACCAGCAGTAAATTGCAGGCAGCTGTGTTAATAACAGGGTGCGTAGACCACTGTACTATCAAGGCTCTAAAGTCTTCTCTAAAGACATTATGATGGCTTTTAATATTTATGCCTTCTCTATCATAACCTCAAAATATCTCTTGCCATATCATCCTTCCATCATAACCTACATAACAATACCAAATAGTATTTGCCATTTTAATGAACACTTCCTGAATTTCAGTAGCATTTTAAAGCTCCTCGTGATCTATTTATTTAGCAGCATACTAAATAATCAAACATCCTCAGATCTGATTGCCTCATTTGCCCCAAATTCAGATAATTTACAAGCAACTTTAATTAATAATTTAAGAAACCTCTTTTCACATCTAGTGGCTATTTATTGCTTTTCTATATACCTTTTGTTGTTCTTGAATTTCTTTGTAGCCCATAAAAAACCTTTATTCTTGTAATACGACTCCTATGAATTTTTGATGTCATTACAGAATGCCTTTTGAAATACCAAGTTAAAACGTTTGACTGAGTACTCTTCACAGTGGTGGGTTTCAAATTTTTTTTACTACTGGTTCTGTGGGTGTGGCTTAGTGGGTGTGGCATGGCTTGGTGGGCATGGCAGGGGAAGGATACTGTAAAATCTCCATTCTGTCTCCAATCCAGGGGAAGGTTACTGCATAACCCCCATTTCCTCCCAATCAGCTGGGACTTGGGAGGCAGAGAATAGATGGGGGTGGGGCCAGTCAGAATTTTTACTACCAGTTCTCCGAACTACTCAAAATTTCTGCTACCGGTTCTCCAGAACTGGTCAGAACCTGCTGAAACCCACCTCTGACTCCTCACATGTGTTGATGCTAACAATTTGATTAGTGCATAGAACCATGTGGATCACAGAGTTTTATCATGTTCATGGGTTATGACCTTGAGAAATGCAAAAACATAACTACTGAATGGGAAGAAAGTTAGAGAGATGGTGTTCAGGATGAGGATATGTAAACAGAGATTAATGATCATCAGAATTAACTATCACTGCCCTTTACAAGAAGAATTCAGATGAGACAAAAACACTTTTGCATTGAATGGCTGGCTAATATAATTAAGAAAGAACTTGGCTTTTAGTTTATTCTATTTTGATTATTTTTAATTAAGCTATTTTTTTCAAAGAAATCAGTCTTTGTAATTCCTTTTCTCAGTCTACCCACTTTGAAGTCAGTGACAGAATTGAAGTGTTCCTCACTGATATAGTGAAGCATTACTGACAGATTTGTTTTACTTTCACATTTATATACTGTCCAGTGACTCTGGGCAGCTTATTACACAGAAACATATAAACCACGACATAAAATAAACAAAGACCGCTAAAAATAAGAGACACTGAAGATACATCAAGAAGACAGAATCTTGGAATGGATATTAGCATCTCAAGCTATGAATTGTAAGTATATGCTAATGATGTCATGTTTGCACTTACTCAACCAAAGGAATCTTTAGAATTGATAATGCAATACATACTGCAATAAGGTTTGGTATATCTGATTATTGGATAAATAACAGTAAAACTAAAATATTGTCATGACAGAAAGCCAAAGAATAAAAGCAATATTTGCACCAAATAATAGGGTTTGGCATTATTGCTAGAAAGGTCAAATAGATAAGAAAAAAATGAAGACCCATTGAAAAATAATTTAAAACACATATTACAAGGTGGAAAAAGCTGAAATTATCTTGGTGAGCATGAATGGTGAGCTGTAAACATGAATATTCTACTAAGCCTTAATTTTGTATCCAATAAAAATAAAAATTAAGTTATTAAATGACTGGCAGAGGAAGTAAAAACTTACATATAGTCCAATAAAAGGCATGGATTAAATTCAAGATACTACAGGATTTGAAAAGATGAAGTTGTCTGGCATCCCTCCAAATTTCAAACTGTATTATCAAGCTAGCTTTATAACTTGGATAACAGATTGGATTGTATCACCTTATGGCTTGACTACATCTATTGATAGAGCAGAATTACCAGATGGACTGAACAAAATTTAATTGGAATGACACAATGCAATGTTAAATGTTGTAAAGAAATTCACTCAATGAAACACTATAGACACAAAGCTTGATTATCAGTAAGAGGTAGGTCAAAAAAAATTGACACATTTCCTTCAGGATGGTCAGAAATAACCAAATGTTGTCAATATCTTCAAATAAGCAGTGTAACACTAAAACAAATGCAAAAATTAGGTAAAAGATTGTGTCACATGGCTGAATTAGAAAAATCTTAATAATTGCTAAAATGGACATGCATTATCTAAAATTTGTTGGATTTTATTTGTTTAATGGCTATGTTGTAAAGTGCAACTATTTTGGAATATGATATATTCCAGAAAGAAACAAGTTCTAAAAGCTGATTTTTCATTCCAGTCTATTGTCTTATTAAATATTATATTTCCAGAAAGTATACTAAAATACTATTGTGCATGGTTACTACTTTAGCAATTTGCCATGCTTCTTACTTGAAAATAGTTATAATTCCATTCATGGAAGAATGGCAAATTCAGTTGTGGAAGTATGCTTCGATGGTTAACTAATTTCATATCTCAGAAGTAAATCTGACACAGAATTTTTCATTCAACTTGGAAGCCAATTCTGGACTATAATTCAACATTTGAGTTTCCGACACTTCCAAATTTGGATTTTTCTTTCCCGAAAGTCTTAATATTCTGATTCTATAGGATCTATTAAATCAGAATACATAATCAGAAGCTTGAATAGAATTTACTGTAATTGTTAAACTTATTTTAGGATTTACTGTAATTGTTAAACTTATTTTAGGATATTCAACACTGTGTTGAATATTGCTGCTGAATATATTTCCTATATATAGCTCATGGTTTTTAAGAATGGCTGGAAAAAATTAAAAATGCATAATAAAGAAAATTACTTAAAACAATTAATGAAATTTTGAACTTAATTCTTATACTTAAAAATTCTTTGTTTCTTCACTTCATATTTATCATTAATTTTTCTGCTCTTTTTGTCTTTTTTAAAAAATCCTTTTTTTAAATGCTTAATAAAAATATTTACAGTAAATAAAACAGTTGAATAAGAATAAAAGTTTAAGTGTTCTTAAATTGCCTGTATTTTTCCCACCACCCTTTTTACTATGGTTCCTACACATGACATACTGCATAGTCGTAGATAAAAAACTGGCTTGTTAATAATGGTTGATTAATACTTTATGTACTTAGTTATATCTACAAAAGCTATTGACTGTTTTGGGAGGAAAATTCAAAGATGTTGAGATCATTTGAAAGTTACATCACTGGAATTGTGAGGAACAAATGTTTACGTAATCAAGTTGTTAATATGTTGTCCTATATTTTCTCCAGTGATAATAAACATCCCTTTAAAGTTGAGTAAACTTGAGAAGAAACAACTACTGGTATTATTCTAAGGCAGGGCTGTCAAACTCCCAGCCTGTAGGCCGGATGCATCATGTGCTGGCCACAGCCATGCCCAGTTTAGCAAAGGGGGTAAAAAGTCCTGATACGTCTGGACTTGATGCCGCTGTGATGACGTGAGTTTGACACTCCTGTTCTAAGGGTACACATTTAAGTCTATCTGAATGCTTATTTTTTTCTACTTCTAAGGACAGAGGCAAGTTTCCAAACTTGGAAGCAAGAATCTAATATCAGCTTCTACCATCCTACCTCTTTCTATGGTTCTCTAGCTAATGTTTCCCAATAGGAAAATGTTTTGCTCAGAAATCTCAGAAAAAGAGGTTGGACCTGAGGCAGGTCAGAGAGATTCAGAGTTTGAAGCACTTCAATTCTCCATATCCAGCCCATCTAAAGTTTGGGAAAAGGTAAAGAATGAAAACAATGAAACAGGAAGGAAGGAAGGAAGGAAGGAAGGAAGGAAGGAAGGAAGGAAGGAAGGAGGAGAGGAAGAAAGAAAGAAAGAAAGAAAGAAAGAAAGAAAGAAAGAAAGAAAGAAAGAAAGAAAGAAAGAAAGAAAGAAAGAATATTGATCCTTGCAGACATATATTTTTCAATTAATGTTTCATAATTTACAATTAAGAACTCCAGTATGGGGGAATCTACAGGCCAATAAAGGCTTCCTTTGGTTTTACTTTTAAAGAAGTATTTCAATTCTTTTATTTTCTGGGGGAAAAAATAAACACAAAGATGGCTTCATAAAAAAATATTCCCAGCCTTCCATATTAAATTTGTTTCCAAGAGGCATTATGTAGAAACTATAAATATTCTTACAAAAATAATTGCTGCAATCCAATATTCTTACAAAAATAATTGCTGCAATCCATATTCTGTTTAAAAATGTATCCAACCTGCTGTGAGATGAGAGAGAGAGAGAGTGAGAGGGAGGGAGAGAGACCCTTTATATAAACATATTTATTTGTTTACCTAAATTATATTACTTATAATTAATATTTCTAAGTCTACCCAATTCATTAAGTTTGGGTGGGTTACAGAATTAAGAACAATTCTATAAATTGCTAACATTTGTGTTTGATTATTTGTAACTTTTTGGCAAAAACATGTCAACAAAGTTTCCCCAAATGAACTAACTTACTGAATGCCAGGACTCATTATTCCTAAGCAAATGAAATTTGGGAAAGTTGTGGCTACTTAGGCACTGCTGGGCTGAGTAGTTTTCCAGCTACTCTTGCAATCCTTTACTCTTTTCCCCAGCTAGCAGCAAATACTTACCTGCCTGCTAGGAAGGAAAAGGAAGAGAAGGGAAATAAAGAAAGGGAAGAACAGAAAGGAAGGAAGGAATGACCACACACTATTTCAAGCCCACACTGCCCACATACACCATCACTTCCTGTGCATCTTGATGGACTCCCATCACCCTCTCTCCACAAATACTTTTCCCTACATGGCATTCATGTAAATCTTTCTTGTCCTCCCCTATCTGCACAGCACTTCTTGCACCTAGTATGGACTCTTCCCAATCTATGCTGCCCAACACAGTAGGAAGGTGCTGTGTAGGTAGGTAGGTAGGTAGGTAGGTAGGTAGGTAGGTAGGTAGGAAGGAAGGAAGGAAGGAAGGGAAGGAAGGAAGGAAGAGGTAAGAAGGGAGAAGGGAGAAAGGAAGTAAACCTAGAAATCATTGAGGGCAAAGTATATTTTTCTCATTGAAGTTGAATACAAAATGTCATTCATTAATGATACAACATAATGTATACATTTCAACTTCCATTATATGATTTCTATTAATAGGAAGGACATCTTGCCATTTCACTGTGTGACAATTAATTTTCACACGAGTATTTTGCCATTTAAAGGAAATTTGCTTCTCGTTAGCCTGCCTCTAGTTAATAGGTTTCAAATGTTCTAAGACCCAATCTTCTGGAAGCTTTTGCCTTCGATATATATTGCCTCTCTGTAATACAGAAAATCATTTAAAATGTTTTAAATGCCTTTCTGCATGAGCAATTTATGTATTCAGGCAACTGAATTCTCTTTTATCCTGACCCGCGCAAACACATTTCCTTTCCAGACCAAGCTACCCTCATTTCATAAAACTGCAATATCTTTTAAAAGTCTAAATTCTGACATAACCAAAATATACTGTAGAAACCTATTACTATCCAAGAATAGAGTTTTATTTATGTTTGGGGACTGTGAAGGACATTCAGGACTTTAACTTTCATTGGCAAATGGATTTTAAGTGATGTCAAGAAACCCTCTTGAAGGAGTTTTAATTCCCTCTTCTTCTCTCCCCCTCAAATTAAAATTTTAATAATTGATGCCAAATGTTGCTTCTTTAAACAGAATGATTATCAGGATAACACCCAAAGAAAGCTTACATTTGGATTGACCTTTATAAAGATTTCCAATGATGACAATTGGATCTTTAGAGAAGAGACTTCCGGATTTTTTTTTTTAAAACCCATTTAGTGTTGGCTTCCTAGCTGCTAAGGAATATGCTTCCAGTTGCTACAATAACTTCTTATTCATAGTGAGTTGAAGAGCTGCCTTTCACTTGCAGCAAGCAGGAGGTGAGTTTGAAACTTGGCTGTTCATTTAAACAAGTCTTCACCCTGGGTCTCCATGCAAATGACCCAACTTTCATTCGACATTTTGATTCTTTAGGGGGAATTTAGGATGAGCCTTTAACAGGAAGCAGCATCTGCTGGGTGCTCACTTCCCTCTGCTGTTGCCACTGAAACTGCTAGTAATAACAAATCCTTCAGGACATCAATAGAGTCCCTGTGTTGAATAATCACAGACTATCAGGCATGAGACTAGTAGCAGCAGCAGCTCCGTTGCCTGTGACATCACTCCTGAAGCTCAAGCCCCACTCTAGGCTGCCTTCATTAGTCAGTGTGTTGGTCTGCC
Source organism: Pituophis catenifer annectens (assembly GCF_029215685.1). Taxonomy (NCBI): domain Eukaryota; kingdom Metazoa; phylum Chordata; class Lepidosauria; order Squamata; family Colubridae; genus Pituophis; species Pituophis catenifer. The sequence goes on along the minus strand of NW_027256881.1, from coordinate 262,404,693 downwards.
TGCTTTTTCAGATCTACTGACTGTCATCCGCGGGAGCAGCTTCTTTGCAGAGGAAGGACTTTAGAAATCGGAGAGCTGGTGGGAAAGACAAGAGGAATCAAGAGAGGAAGAGTGCCGAGCAGCTCCAGAGAACGAAACAGCCACGCTTTGCAAAATGAAATTCATCTTGACTGAATATTTGCTCTTCCTTTTGCCTGTTCTGGTTCTCAGTACCAGGTGAGTACCCAGCTGTTTCTGACTTGGAACGGGGGTTTGAGAAGCTGGTTAAGGTGATTTTTTTTTTTTTTTTAAGCCAGGCTTTTCGTTCCAGCTTTTTCCTGCTTTGGAAGTTCAGACAGCATCTTCTGTTGTGCAGATCCTAGGGTAGCTTTTATTTTCCTTTCCCCCCTTTTCACAATGCTTCTCTCTGTCTCTCTCATACATACAGAGAGAAAGAGAAGGAAAACGGTGCTTAAGAGACTTTGATTCTGGGTCATTCGCTAGTTAGTCAAGTCCATTCATCTTCTTAGTCAATAAGAGGAAAACTCCAAGCTCTGCAGTGACCCAATGCATTTGTGATTAAGCAAAACAGTGTCTTATGTCAATAAATGTTCATCCAGCACTAGTAATTTTTTATGTACTCCAATGCAAAAAACAAAAACTACACCAGAAGAATATGGAATGTACTTGGCTTTGTTATACATTGCATTTGATTTCAAAACAAAACCTTAAAGCATGGACCGGTTTTATTTCACTGGGAGTTTTGCAACAAAAAAAAAAAAAGCCTTGGTGCTCTGTTTATATTTGTGAAGAGCATAAGGGTAAGATGACATTGGGATGCTATTAAGATTATTTAAAAGTTCCATTAATACAGTTTTCCTGCAGAATACCTTTTTAGCAATGAACGAGAAAAGCTGGTAAAATGTAGGATTTGCAGTCGTGGATGTACATGTGATCTTTATTCTGGAGTACACACTATCAGATTATATGCGCACATACACACACTCTGTCCTGCAAGTCAAATCTGATATAGAGTCACTCAGTACACAGATAGAAAGTTAATGCTTGTGTGCATGGTATGATCTGAACAAATCGTTTCTTCAGCAGCCTTACTATCAGTGTGTGCTTTTCAATTTTCTGAAGCCTATAAATGAGAGAGTGCCAATCTTTTGCTTTGTTGCTTATTATGTATCTGGTAAACTTCTAAGTCTCTGGGAAATGCAATAAACAGCCTGCACAAAGCTATGCCTATCATGGGAGAAACGCTTGTAGGCTTTTCTGCCAAGTTATGTTTTCTAGCAATATTTCTTTACAGTGGATTTGGAAAAGCTTTTTCTATTTAGAGTTCTAAGTGTTTAGTCACTGAAGCAAGATTACTTGCTAAACTGTTGGGTTTTTAAAGATAATCCTCCTATAGAAGGACTCCTGTCAAGTACAAGTGAAACCAAGAAAGAATGAATTCAGGAAGTCATAAGTCACCACAAATAACCAAATAATAAAACATAGGACAAATTACTCAACTGTCTATATATATATTTTTAAAAAACTTGAATATTCTCTCCTGCTTAATTAGTCATGAACCACTGTAATAATTATGTGACTTGACAGACTCTAAAGATCCCTTTGGAACTTTGTACTGTGAGTTGCCTATTATCTGAGGATCCACTTTGGTTTAGGAAGTGATTTGGGAAACATTGTCTTATTATGTATCTCTGTATCAAGCTGTATGAGTAATCTAGAGTAGTTTTAAATTTTAGGTATCTCTCCAAATGATACCAGAGCTAAATCCCAGTGGAGGACAGAGATGGTCCAGCAAATGAATGGACTTTTGAGTGAAGTTCTTTTAGCCTTGCCAATTTATCTCCTTTATGTAGTATGTAGAAAATGAATATAATTGTTTGTCTTTCCGCAGCAATTTTTTTAGAAGAAAACTTGAAGAGACTTGGTAGAAGGACATTTGATTAAAAGATCAGCTTTAATTTAAGATCTTCTCTAGTAAACTTTGAAAGGCTATCACAAAAAAGAGAAAGATGTTCCTTGCAATACAATAAAAGCTGCAAAATTTGAAACAATCACTTCCCTTTTCTTCTAGAGGGGTTTTTAAAAAATAGAATTGAAAAAACAAAACAAAACTGGAAAAATAGACTTTCATAGATACTCCAGTACAAGCATGTTCTGACAACTTTCAGAAATAAAGTTACTTTGCATGAATTCATCAGAAACAGTTTTTCTGAGATTGAAAATAGAGTACTACATACAGATTCAGTCTTTAGAAATGACTTCTTGGAACTTCTTTAGCTTTTTGAGGAATGCCAATTAAGTGGTTTTAAATGGAACATTTGGCATTAGAAACTAACAAAGTGGTGTTTTAAAGAAATAGGTTACATTCCAGTAGTAGTAAAAATGTAGAGGATTTGAGATAATGCAATCAATTTTTTTCTTGAATGCTTGTTCCATTAAACAGGTCCAATAATTCACATATTAGGACCCAGTAACAATAATCTGCATATTTTAGGAGATTTCCCTCTATAGGAAGAAAAAAGTTTGTTGTAAGGTGTGTCTACTAAAGCAATAAAAGTATCTGCTTAAGTATCTACTTAAGCAATAAAAAGTCTTGTTTATTGCTTCATTGCAATGACCTTACTTTAGGAAATGTGGACTGTGGGAGCTGTAGTCTTTGATTAGACTTTTACCTTGATGAAATTACTGAAATCAGTGACATTTCTCCTATAATTTATTCTAGAAGAATGTCATTTAGTTTTTAGCATCTCAGATTGTTCCTTTCTAACATATGGCTAATGTTCAGGCAATTGCCATACGGAGAAGATTTCAAAGAACAGTTGCTGTACTGAAGATGGGACTCTGTTATCCTGCTGTGTGAAAATGCTTAGCTCAGGCATAGTTGCCCTGTAAGCAGGAAATATATATATATATATATATATATATATATATATATATATATATATATATATATATACATATATATATATATATATATATATGTATGTATGTATGTATGTATGTATGTATGTATGTATATGTATATGTATATGTATATGTATATATATACACACATACATACATATATACATATACATATATATACATATACATATATACATACATATACATACACACACACACACACACACACACACACACACACACACACACACACATATATATATATATATATATATATATATATATATATATATATGTATGTATATCAAGTATTTTTCTGTCAATTTATAATGTAAAAATTTGCAGAAAAGATCTCTGTAAGTAGCCCCTTGGTTTAGTTAGTTGTTGAAGCCAAGCAGTAACAGTAACAGAGTTGGAAGGTATCTTGGAGGTCATCTAGTCCAATCCCCTGCTCACACAGGAGACTGTACTAGGGATTCGAACCGGCGAACTGCCAACTTTTCTGATCGGCAAGCTCAGTGTCTTAGCCACTGAGCCACCTAGTCAGGCTATATAAAGTATGGAAGCTGTGTTTCCTGACTACCTTGACTTTGGCAGTGAGAACACTGATTGTCTTATCTTAGATGGGGCACTTTGGGTATTATATGGTTGACCTGGGGAGAAGATTTTAATTAAAAAAAACCTCAAACTTTTGGGGATTAAACTCTCTCTCTCTAACTCCATTTCTGATGATTCTAACTCTTTTTTTGATTCCATACATACTGATTTTACCTATGACCATGAGTTAAATGTGTTATGGCAACCATTCAATAATATACATACCTAAGTAATTGTAAAAATGAAAATGAAAAACCCCTGCTGTTAATATACAACAAATGAATTAATATATCCAAGAACAATAAAAAAGTAAGTATTAAGATATATAGCTGTAAGCTATATCAGCTAATATGCTACCATTAAAGATGCTTCAAAAGGCAACAGTGCACCAAGAATGGAAAGGTGGTGGTTGAACTTTAAGACTGAGCTAGTTCATATATGTCTTTCAGATTGTCTACTCTTAAATCTTCAAAGGTAATAAGTTAGTATCTTGAACTGTATTTACCAGTATATTTCAATAGTACTAAGCTGTGCTATCTGAGATTTCAACCTGGTTTTAAGAATTGTTCCATGCAATTTATATTACAGTAATTCAGCTGAGTTGTGTTAAATTAAAACAAAAAGTTATAGCTAAATCTGATCACTCCAGGAAAAGTATTCAGCTGACTCATCAACAAAAACTTTTTAATGCCTATATATCTTCATAGAAAAGTTGAGTCCATGAATGTTCCAGATTATAAACCTGATTTTTTTTAATGGGATGAAACACTATCCTTAGTGAGTTGAAATTCAACTACTGTATTGGCTGGACTCAAATCAATGGTATTTCTGTTTCATCCAAATTTGCTTTTCGTTTGTTTAGCTTTATCTAGCTCATCATCCATGTAGAACCTCCTCAGTCTTCTCAGAATATGGTAGAAAGAAAATACATAACTGATAACAATAAAAATACCCTTAAAAGCATGTTTCCAATTTCCCAATGATTTCTGAAGAGTTTGAAAAGCATAGGTGACATAACGTATTCCCAGTGACAGCTTAAATCAAATAATTAACTTCAGAAACTTCAGGTAATAGGAAGATATTTTTATGGAAGATAGCATGGAAGTGAGTAAGGTAGGTAGAATCACTTTTACCTGCAGAAATGGAAAATGATCTAGCCATTATAGTACCTAGCTGAGTTACACAGAATTGGACCTGATTAGTACATGAATGAGAAACAGTCAGAAAATCCTAAAGCCATGGTCTAATCTAGGAAGTTGAACAAAATATCTTTGAAAAAGACCAGAACACTTTTTGCTTCAGAGAAATTCTAGAAGTCAATAGTAGTTGAGCTTGTCATTGAAAATGGAGTGAACTTCGATAAAGGAGTGAACTTCATCGTTTCTATCACAAGTCATCATCCTTACCCATAAATCAAAACATGTCCCACTTAACTAATTAAGGACATATATCAAGTTAATTATATAGAAATTGTTGCCAAGATATATTGCATAAAATATCGGGGAGAGGGTTATCATGAGTTTTCTTAGGATGGCCAAATAAATAGTAGAAATTTCTGTACTTGTCTTATGGAAGGGCAGCAAGATGGAGTTAGTGAACAGAACATCTTGACAGGGTCTCATGATAGATTATAATGATTCTGTGTACCTCCCCTTGAACTTTGACTACTAGTGAATACTTCTAATGATATTCTTCTCACTATGTTCCTGTAATAGATATAAAATCAAATATGATAGCGCTGAAGATTTTCTATTATTAATGAATCTTACATTAGCTAGCAGCATGAGTATCAAGTTTTATAGGACTGACATGAGAATATATAGCCACACAAGCACAACTGAAGATCACAGTAAGAGGAAACAGTAGTCCATAAATCACTTAAGTCTTAGTATTTTAATTGCATCTGCCCTGTTAGATTAGTTTATTGGGGTGGGTGGGGATAGTTTAGAAATAATGGAATTACTGCTGCTCCATTGAAAAGTCACAATCTGTTCTGTGAGTTGAATTGATATGAACATTATATCTGAACACTTAAAAGCGGTATTATGTACAATAGGAAGCACAGTATAATGGAAAGGATTTGACTCATATGTTTAATTGAATCAGAGGAGTAAATTACTATAGTCAGTACTCTGCAGAATCTACTGTGAATTTATTCAACTCGGTACATTCTTATTCAAAACTAATTTATTTACATGGACAAATAGTACTCTAATAGTTTACTAGTCTAATATGTTAATATTTTGCAAAAGTTAATAAGTGCTGGCATCTGTATTTCAAAAAAGGATCTGTTTTTTAATGTTATTGATCTTTTTTGTGATTACCATGGTATTGTCATTTTCTTTGATTATGTAATATGAAAACTGATACTAGTATAATTTATATCTTAATGAACATATTAGCATTTTTGTTTTTTTGAAATATTAATAGATATTGGACATTTTTCACTACTATTAAAGCACTATGTGATGGATCAAAGTGTTGCTTTTACAAATCCAATGCTACTTTCAGTTCTGAAAGGGATAACATAATAGTATGTGGGAAAGACCTCGGAAGACGGAGCAAAGAAATATTGCCTAGGGAATGGTCAGATAAGTGACGGCATAGCCTACAGCTGCATAATGGACAGAACAAGAGGCTCAGAAGGGACCCTCCCTAATTTCTCGGTCTGTAAAGGTGATGACAGAATTCTATTTTCAGACATGCAAGAATCTCTTAATGTAACTTTACAATAAAGTAGAATTTATCTGGCCATGTTTCCTGTCTGGTCTACATGATAAGGCTGACAGATTAGAATCCAGTAGAAGTTATTTCTGCATGCTACCTCTTGCTCTCTGCAGATCTCCACAAGATTTCTCAGGGTTTTCCAGAAATCTGGAGGAGCAGCTTTTGAAGGATATATATAGTATATTGTATAAGAAGCAACAAAAGGAAAAATTGACATGACAAAAATTTCATTCTACAAGTTTTGCTAGCAGGAATGATTTGTAAAAGACCTTTTGCTCAAGGGAACTTCTATTCTGGTCATAATATAATATATATAAATTATAGAAGATTATGGGGCTCTGTTGAAAATTTTCCACTTTTATTTTTTGATCAAAATGTACTAATCCTGGACTGGGGCTTCTCATTCTCATACTACCAACAGTTTGCCTTTGTTTTAACCCTGTTTCCCTTGACCATTGCTTCTTCTTTCCTTTGTAAAGACATAAAAGACCAAGATAATAATATATACAACCAGATTTCGTAACACATTAGTTATAAAATGTTCTGACATATTTTGAGCATCTATAATCTTCCATAGGGAAAACTATTTAACATTTACTCAGTAATATAACAGTTAAAAAGTACTAGACTGTTATTCAGTGTCTAGCAAAGCTATGGCTAAATAGTTCAAGAAAAATAATCTGATATATCTATGCATTGATGGAACTTTCCATCTCTGTCATATATCAATGTTTTTGTAAGTGGTACAAACATGTTATGCATAATATAGATTTTGGGGGGCACTGTCAAAACCAAACATGGTACATCCAAAAGAAATTTGTTCTGATAATACATATCCAGGAAAGATGGTGGAGAACCTCTTAACATACATTACTCTTCCTTTCATTAATTCTGTATATCATATTGATCCAACTTGGTCTCATGTTTAGTTATTGACGTAAGGAAACTCTATCCTTAACAGCACTTGAACATCTGTAGATGAGTCAGGCTGACTTTGTGGTACAAAGTCTGAATGATAAATATAGAAAAGAAACATAACTGGTGTGGCACTGTATAAAAATTAATAAACTGTTGTAAATATAAGACAGGATCAAGCTCTGTGTTTTATTTCCAATGGAATTTAAGAAAAGAAGTTTGGTCTGGATTATTGCTGGGATGAAAGATAGCATCCAGTTATTTATAGACAGTTTGGATGTATATTCATTTTTATTCATTTATCATGAACCTTTGAGCAAAAGGTCTAGGGCCTTTGCTTAACGATGACATCTATAAAACAAGGATTTTCTTAATTTTGTTCAATTAAGCAGTCTAATCCTTCTGACATTCCAGGAAATGTTCAGTGCAACATCCAGCAATGGTCTGAGAGGTATAGTTTCTCAGATAATGATCCTATAATATTGTATATTGTGATTCATTTGTACTTATGGTGAATTCTTGCTGGTGGGAGAGAAGGAGAGAGAAGATAGCTGTTTGGATGAACTGCTCACAATAACTTTCATCTAATATATGTGGCTGTTCAGCCCACAGTTTGGATATATTATGAAAAATATTGACCTGTCATTTTCAGAGCTTCACGATCCTACTTAGCTCCTTTTTCCAAAATCAATCAAGCTCATCTAGGTGCTTATTTTCCTATTACAGCAAACAGTCTATATAAGCAGACTAATCAAATTGGTATCTTTTATATGAATTATATATCATCTGTACATGTCTATCTTCTCTTTTTCTATCTCTCATTTATATCTATCTATCTATCTATCTATCTATCTATCTATCTATCTATCTATCTATGGTTTTAAGTGAGAGATTGTTATGTCTTTAAATAAAAAAAAAATTCTTCTCAAAAGCCAACACAGTTCTAGGCTGCATAAACAGAGGGATGCCACTTTATAAAGTCTTGGTAAGGCCACACTTGGAATACTGCATCCAGTTTTGGTCGCCATGATGTACAAAAGATGTTGAGGCTCTAGAAAGTGTGCAGAAAAGAGCAACAAAGATGATTAGGGGACTGGAGGCTAAAACATATAAAGAAGGGTTGATGGAATTGGGTATGTCTAGTTTAATAAAGATTAGGGGTGACATGATAGCAGTGTTCCAATATCTCAGGGCCTGCCACAAAGAAGAGGGAGTCAAGCTATTTTCCAAAGCACATGAGTACAAGACAAGAAGCAATGGGTGGAAACTAATCAAGGAGAGAAGCAACTTAGAACTAAGGAGAAATTTCCTGACAGTTAGAACAATTAACCAGTGGAACAATTTGCCTCCAGAAGTTGTGAATGCTCCAACACTGGAAGTTTTAAAGAAGATGTTGGATAACCATTTATCTGAAGTGGTGTAAGGTTTCCTGCCTAAGCAGGGGGTTGGACTAGAAGACCTCCAAGGTTCCTTCCAACTCTGCTATTCTATTCTATTCTATTCTATTCTATTCTATTCTATTCTATTCTATTCTATTCTATTCTATTCTATTCTATTCCCACTCCCACTCCCACTCCCACTCCCACTCCCACTCTATTCTTTGATGCTTCGCAGAACACAGACACTAGCAATAAATTTACATGACTAGATTTAAAAAGCAAACTCTTAAAGACACAATGCTAAGCATTGCTAAGCATCATCTTTAAATCTGAGTAAATGGGCCTTCTATGTAAATACCGATTTTTTGCTTGGCAATAGGAGGAAACAAGTATACTGCACCATTATTTATTAATGGATACTTTTGTTGCTTCTCTTTTCCTTGCATAGCAAATACTTACATCTGTAGAATTAAAAAAGAAGAAGAAAGAAAAAGATGCAGGGCCGAATCAGGACTTTTCATTCATGAACAGGCATGAAATTCCAAGAAAAATCAATAATGGTGTTTTTAATAATGTGCTTAAATGATTGTTATATTATTTTAATAGCGAGGAAGAGGAGGAGGAGGAAAAGAAAAAAGAAAAGAGGAGGAGATGGTCATGTATTGCACTGTGTAATATTGTACTGTTTAATTAAGTTTACAGGAACAAATTTAGATTAGATTAACAGAGTTTGAAGGATCTTATGGGTGATCTACTCCAACCCCCTGCCCAAGCAGGAGACCCTACACCATTTCTGATAAATGGCAGTCCAATCTCTTCTTGAAAGCCTCCAGTGATGAAGCTCCCACAACTTCTGAAGGCATGCTGTTCCATTGGTTGATTGTTCTCACTGTCAGAAAATTTCTCCTTATTTCTTGGTTGAATCTCTCCTTGATTAGTTTCCATCCATTATTCCTTGTCTGGCCTTCAGATGCCTTGGAAAATAGCTTGACCTTTTCCTCTCTGTGACAGTCCCTCAAATATTAGAAGTCTGCTATCATGTCTCCCCTAGTCCTTCTCTTCACTAGACTAGCAATGCCCAGTTCCTGTAACCTTTCTTCATATGTTTTAGTCTCCAAACTACATTAGACTTTCAACAACAACAACAACAACAACAACAACAACAACAACAACATTTGGGGGTGTTCTGTTTAGTGCTATAGTACAGAATAACAGATTAACATCAAAGAATCTCTATTGATCTTAATGATGGCCATTTTGACTGCTATTTTGAAGGCCATTTTAATTCTATCAAATTAAAATGGAACTGCTGAAACTTTTTGTTTACATAACTCAACATTTTTCATAAAAATAATAACCGTGTTTTAAAAATCCATTAACTGTTTAATTCATTTTAATATTCTGTCAAGTCACTATTAGATAACTCATTAACCTAACACAACCAACCCTTTCATGTAAAATTTTTAAATAATCAAAGATTACTCCTTATTAATGTATTTGCTTTGAGCCTCAGTTTGTTGTTTTGGAAAACAGCCTATTTCCATTTTTCTACTTGCATTTTTTATATGCCTATTTCCATTTGAAACTAATCAGCCAGGGCATGATTCATTTGGAACTAGAATATGAATAAAATGTGGAAATCCAGTTCTATACTATCCATTGATTAGCCTAGGAAATCACAAATTATTGTAACTTTTTCAATCTGTTAAAAGATTAGGATGAATGAAAAGTTCAGGCACAATTCATCCTTCAGTAAGAATGGGATCTGGCTGTGCAGCGGCTGAGGTGAAGGATCTTTTACATGCTGTTTTCCTTTTTAAAGGAAAATGGTTACAGTCTTGCTTTTAATAAAAAGAATAAAATTTAACTATATATGCCTCACACAAATTATTGTGGCTTGGAATGTCTGATCATCTATGATCAGAAAGAGCTGGTGTTCTTCTTACACTACTCTTCCTTCTCTTTCTTCTGCCTATCATTATGTTTTATGGAGGAACTGCTGTTCTTCACAATGTCTAAGTTTCTGGTCAGGTCTGGAGAGCTGAATTGTATGTTAAATACTTCAAACTCAATAATAGAGCTGAAATGGACCTTGGAACTCTTCTAGTCCAACCCCCTGCTCAGGCAAGAAACCCTATACAATTTCAGACAAATGGTTGTCCAATCTCTTCTTAAAAACTTCAAGTGTTGGAAGCATTCACAACTTCTGGAGACAAGTTGTTCCACTGATTAATTGTTCTAACTGTCAGGAAATTTCTCCTAAATTGCTTCTCTCCTTGATTAGTTTCCACCCATTGCTTGTTGTCCTGCCTTTAGGTGCTTTGGAGAATAGCTTGACTCCCTCTTCTTTGTGGCAATCCGTGAGATATTGAAACACTGTTATCACGTCACCCCAGTCCTTCTTTTCGTTAAACTAAACATACCTAAATCCAGCAATCATTCTTTATATGTCTTAGCCTGCACTCTTTCTAGAGTCTCAGCATCTTTTTTACATCGTGGCAACCAAAACTAGATGCAGTATTCCAAGTGTGGTCTTACCAAGGCATTATAAAGTGGTATTCACATGATCTTGATCCTAGTTAATGCAGCCTAGTACTGTGTTGGCTTTTTTGACAGCCAACATATTTAAATACTTGTCCACTAGGACTCCAAGATCCCTCCTACAGTTACTACTGTTGAGCCAGGTACCACCTATACTGTACCCACAGATTCTGAAGTCAAGCTGTTCCACTGGTTAATTGTTAATTTAACAATTAACATTGCTATTAATAACAATTTTAATGCCATTTAAAATTTAAAAATTTAATTAATACAATTTAAAATTTAACAATTAAAAATTGGAAAACCCTAATTGGATTTTGATGACTTTTGGTTCCATTTCATCTCAGATGCCTCAGAATCAATCCACACTGGAGATTGGAGATTTAGATGAGCAGCAACATACTTACTTTGTCCTTCACTGAACTGATCAGAACCAAAAGAAGACCCTTAAAAATGAGTAAATGTGTGCTTATTATTTCCAGCAATTAAAATTGGAAGAATTCAAATGAAGTTGCCAGGGTCTAGATAGTTAAAGCATTACCTTTTTTTCTACATTGATTAAAGATAAAGGTAAAGGTTTCCCTTGCACATATATGCTAGTGGTTCCCAACTCTAGGGGGCGGTGCTCATCTTCGTTTCAAAGCTGAAGAGCCAGCGCTGTCCGAAGACGTCTCTGTGGTCATGTGGCCAGCATGACTAAATGCGAAAGGTGCACAGATAGGTGGTCCCTATTTTTTTACTTGCAATTTTACGTGCTTTCGAAATGCTAGGTTGGCAGAAGCTGGGACAAGTAACGGGAGCTCACCCCATTACACGGCACTAGGGATTTGAACTGCTGAAGTGCTGAACTTTCGATCGACAAGCTCAGTGTCTTAGCCACTGAGCCACCATGTCCCAACAAAAGTTAGGTGGTTTCACTGGGGCTCTATCCACTACATTGATTAGGTGCCATAAAATTGTTTTCAACTCCTAGCAACAAAATGAAATATTGTCGCTTCTGTACTGTAGGTTCTAAAGATGTTTTAAGATTTTTTAAAAAAAAAACCCCATAGTATTCTTTTTTAAATATTTTTTTAATCCTTTATTGTTTTTATAAATAATGCAAGGGGGTGAAAATATCTAACACTTCTTCCTCCTCGTCTTTTACTCCAAAAATCACTGCATGAGATGAGTTGGGCTGAGGGAGAGTGATTGACGCAAGATCACCTTGTTGGCTTTCATGGTTAAGATAGAACTTATATTCATGGTCTCTTGGCTTCTAGCCTGGTGCCCTAATCATTAGATCAAATTGGCTCATTAAAATTTCTTTTACCACCCGAACCTCCCCCTCCCCATACTTTCTGAGTACCTCAAATGTGTTCACATCTTTACATTAATTGCAATGTGTGCTCCAACTTGGTTGTCTTCAGACAGTAATTTTTTACAAACCCCATCCCAGAAAAGAACCCCTCAAACCCTGAACTATTATCATCAGAATGAATTCCCATTATAATTTTGATACATTCAGGAAAAAAATAGGTCTATTAATGATGGCTATACATACAGTACTTTGTGAAATCTTTTTTCTAAGCTCTTATGGCTGCTTCTTTAGGCTGAGCTTATTGATCGAAAGGTCGGCATTCAGCGGTTCAAATCCCTAGTACCCTGTAACCGGGTGAGCTCCCGTTACTTGTCCCAGCTTCTGCCAACCTAGCAGTTCGAAAGCACGTAAAAACTGCAAGTAGAAAAATAGGGACCACCTTTGGTCGGAAAGTAACAGCGTTCCCTGAACCTTTGGCATTTAGTCATGCTATCCACATGACCACAGAGATGTCTTCAGACAGTGCTTACTCTTTGGCTTTGAAACAGAGATGAACACCGCCCCCTAGAGTCAGGAATGACTAGCACATATGTGCGAGGGGAATCTTTACCTTTACCTTTATGTCTGCTTCAAAAGTTGTTTCTGGCTATATCCACATACATAATCATGCAAGCACTTTGACAGTCAAGTTTTTATCCAAGGCTCATCCGATATCTATGTAAATTCCAAGGTTTAAGACCCAGGCCTCATCCTCTCTTAACAATTTGGGCTGCTGTTTTTCTTACCCGCCCCCCCCCCCCAATCTGTGCCACCTTTATAAAAATCTGTGATAATTGAAGGGTCCTGTTTCATCACTTTCAACCATCATATCAATTTACAAAGATGCGTGCATGTAGATATGGTTAGGAACATCTTTGAAAGCACTTGCCCAAGCCTAGAAAAAAATAAAGCTGCTTCAGTGTTGTCAAAAGATCCTTTGTATGTACTGTCAGTGTAAAGCATCTGTTTATACAACTCTTCTATCGAAGGTTGTCTCTTATCCAAGATAGTTGTGTTTCTTCGCATACCTTGTAGGAAACAGAGAACAACAAAGGAAGTGTATTGTATTCATTGGTGGTTTTGAAGTTTCTCCAAAGCTCACAAGATTTAGAAGCAGTCTGGATTACATGAGCCCTTAGTTTAATGCCACAGGGTTCTTATCGTTTTAAAGAAAACTATGCTGATTTACAATAGCTTCAGAAATGGTAAGACCCATTCCATACCTCTCTCTCTTTTTAATATTTAATACTGTTCCTATGTAATTGCATGACCAAAGTAAGAGAAGGGGTTGATTTTTAATTGGGAGTCTTGTTTCTGAATTCAGCATAGTTCTGTATTATATTTTCTTTCATACATATTGTAATTTTGCTACTCCTACCATGAGTTTTAAAGATTTCTGGTTAACTTTCTATGTATTTGAGTATCCTTGAAATTGCTGTTTCTTTTATTGTTTCTTTCAATAACTAGTAACTTTTTCTATGTTGTATTTTTGGTATTGACTATTTTTTTCTATTTACATAAATTAATCAATATTCAAAATGCATTCTCTAATGCATGCCAGAGGTCAAGAAGCTATTATATTTCAAATAACCATAAATAAAACAATTGAACATGGGTTGCGCTTACTCTCCCAGCCCAAATGGCTTTGGGATCATTTTTAATGCTTTGTAAAAGTCTAACAGGGTTGGGGCGATTCAGATCTAAGTAGGATTGTTGGCCTACATGTAGACAGAGTGACAAAACAGTCACATAGATGGGAACTAGAGCATGCAAACTCTGCTGGTTTTGGTGTGATTAGAGGAGATAAATGTTCACGCTTCTGGAGTAATTCTGTACTAACTAACAGGAAGTTTGGGAAGAAGCAGGAGTTTTTTTTCTCAGCATAGCAGAATTACAACCTGCATTAGTTATACAGGGGTTCATATCATTCATCTAAATGAAATAGAGGGTCAACCTGGATAAAACTAGTATGATTTAAAATGAAGAAAGCAATATCTTGTTACCTTTTATGCAACAATCCCAAAGAGTAATAAACCAGCAATGTCTCACATGGATTGACTAATGGGACATGAGGGAAATATGATATTTTATTGGACACAGGACAGTTTATGCTAATTAAATAAGATTATGGTAAAATTGTTTTAGATCTGGAAGATTGTGTTATAGAAATTGATAATTAAATTGAATAGGCATAGTTTGCTTGTTGAAAAGAATGGTTCTTTATTATTTTGCTAAATTGAATATCACTGTAAGCCCAAAGATGTCTGCATTTTCACAATTAAAAAGCAAAGAAAGAATAATACTGCTATAAACTTGAATTGTTTGTAAAGGCTATAAAGGCTAATATACAGTAGAAAATTGTATATAGCCTTCTGTCATGGGGTTGTTGTTGTTTTTTTGCAGTATTCTGATAGTTTTTAATTTTACTTAATTAGGTACCTTAAAATAGTGCATTTAATAGTCTCTTTGAAGCAACAATACCTCATCAGTGTATAACTTGAGGTGTTTTTTTGTGTTTCAATCAACATATTTGATTGAAATCTGAAGACGTATTTGTATATAATTAAGGAAAACATTAAAAAAGTAGTAAAAGGGGTGCTGAATGAGAAGATGATCCTGGAGCTGGAATAGTAGGAATAAGGGCACTCAAAAACTGAAAATATGATGGAACAATAAGTATGGGAAACAGAACACTAAAAGTAAGTCAGATAAATTTGAAATTGGGCTATGAGAGGTCAAGAGTTGTATACTACTAGGTATATTATTAGCAAAAAAAGCAAAAGGCAAAAAATACTGCAGAAAATTTTGGACCACAGCCAACCAAAAGATGAAAAGGAGGGATAAATCAGATAAATTAATCTGTAAAACAGAATAGAAGGGTCAATGAGACTGCAAAATATCCCTCTTAACATTTTTCAAGTGATGCTACTCACCTGTGAAGAGGCTTCAGTTAAAAGCAGATTATACATACTGTATGTCTTGAGAGTAATTCCTGTTAAATTCAGTCAAACTTTATAAGTATAGTGTTGCCTTTCAAGAATTAAAATAGATCCTTACTAATATCAAGTTGAGGAAAGTATATTGACTGTCCATATTATTGTTTTTATAATACTAATCCTTCAATCACCACACTTAGAGTCTGCAGCAGTTAGGATTTAACAGAATGTCACTGAAGAAATGTGACATTTTGACCTTGATAAAGACAGCATTGCAGATTACATTTTAACTTGGAATTATTTGTAATAACTGTTAGGAACTTTGTTCACCTAGCTAATAATCAATACATATATTGTACTTTCTCAATCTTTCAAATGGTTTTTAAAGCATAATGTCTATTCTAGAAAGTTCTTGATTAAAGCCCACCTAAAATATATATAAAGGTAAAGATTTCCCTGTCAGTTGTGTCTGATTCTAGGGCACGTTGCTCATCTCCATTTCTTGGGCAAGGGAGCCAGGATTGTCTGATGACAATTTCCACTGTTATGTGGCCAGCACGGCTAAATACACCAAAGGAATACAGAACACTGTTACCTTCCTATCAAAGTGGTACCTATTTATCTATTCACATGCTTTTGAACTGCTAGGTGGGCAGGAGCCAAGGCAAATAATGGGAACTCATCCTATTGAATATATATATATATATATATATATAAAATAAAATAATAAATATATTTTATATTTTATATTAAGTATACACTATTTTTGTATACAGAGTCTTCTGCATGTAGTTTTTCCTAATGTATGTTTTCTTATATGAACTGTTAGTCACTTTTTAATAATCACTACTTTCCATGTGTCCTTTTCTTTTAACCTAAGCAAGTTCATCGGAATATAAAAAATGTGTGGAAACCATAAGAACTTTGCATTCAGTTCATGCTTTTAAGTTTTGTGTGTGTCTCCATTCACGGAACAATGAAACTAACCAAGATTTGCAACTTGTTGCCATGAAATTGATTTTTCATTATAACCATTAGATAATCCTAATCATATAACACATCTGCACAAAATGCAGCAACTCAATTATGACTATGCTTACCCAGTCCTATGTATGTCTTGGCATATTCTCTACTTTATTGAAATCAACTTTATACTCACACTGTTCTCTTATTTGGTCTAATGCCAATGTGACTGAAGGTTGAAACTAAAACAGCCAAATTATACCAATTATCTCTCATGACCTAGGTTTGTCTGTCTGTCTCTGTGTGTGTACTTTAGGGCTACTCTGAATTGATTTGGGGGAGAAAAATCTCTTTTAGCTTTTATTTAAAAAATGAACAGTCAAAGCCATTATGTTAAATTCTCTTAATGTAAAGAGTTTGTTCCGCATTTTTAAAAGCAATTCTTATTCAAACTGATAAAAATGAATTTGCCTCAAAATCTCTTTTAAGGGGAAAGTGGATTGGTAAGAAATGGTTGAATATGAATTCTTGTATAAGTGCAAGAATTTAATTCGAGATGATCAAGAGATTTGTGGAATGCCCTTTTTAAAACTTTACAGACATCTCTCTAGTGGTCTTGGTTATGCTAGATTCTCCTGCTTCAGTCAAATTCCAGTCAAGGACATACAAAATTACATTTCTTATTGAGCTGTTTCAATAGCAAATTTATTACTAAAGCAGAGTCCCGACTTGCAAAATTGCTGGATACTTTTTCTTTCCACTCAAGAAATATAGCAGAATCATCCACCCCATTCTTCTGCTTGTAATTTGGCTAAAGAATATCTAAAGTCCATTTGCATGCAGCTCTCATCTCCACACTTCAAGAAAGTGATTTCACAGCTATCTACCCCAATTGATATTTGCCTAAAACTGAGATCCAGCTTTAACATCTTAAATAATCTCTCTCATACAGAACCCAACAGTGTAATAAATAGATCTGCTCATCCTTGTAGGAATCTGTAAGAATCAATACTCTTGGGTCTTTACAAATTCCAACTTTTCTAGGTAGATATCCAATACAGAGATTTTCCAACTGTGTTCTGTGGTTCTGTAAGAGACTATGTGGAAAGGAAGGAAGGAAGGAAGGAAGGAAGGAAGGAAGGAAGGAAGGAAGGAAGGAAGGAAGGAAGGAAGGAAGGAAGGAAAAGACTTTTGATTGGGGGTTAAATCTTAAAGAAAAAACAACCCAGGTTCTCCAATTTCTCCAAGTGTGAAACTTCCTGCTGCAGAACTCCTATTGGAGTGGATAATCAGTCATCCAGTTACAAGAGTGCTAAAATGCATCTGTACTCTGACAACAATATGTGAATTTGTTATGTAGACAGTCATCAGTAGAATTATTACTGCCTCATCCATTAGTCTTTAAAAATCCTTTTGTAGCATTTTAATTATGGGCCTGTGACAGGTCACAGTGAAAAACTGCAGTAAGGTAGAGGAAAAATGTGATTTGTAGCCTACAGCCTCAAATATTATCCCACTATTCAGAACACCCATATATATTACGCAGTGAAGTATTTAGGCAGCTAAAATTTAGTCTGCATAGTCTTCAGAGATTCAGTCTGTATCATTCCACTGAGTAGACAAGCATTGTTTCTTGATTAGGTAAAAACTGTGCCTCTTGCTGTTTCACAATTTGATTATTTCTTGGAAAAGTTATATCATTACAGGAACAGTTCTTGAAATAACACAATTTTTAAAAAATCTAATTTTGAATGGAGCCAAGATAAACCTTTACAAGAAGGGCTGCGTAAAGAATGCAAAACAATTCCTTGGAAAAACACTGGAGTGCATGTGCAATGCCTCTTTTTAGATTGTTAATGCAACCATATAATTAGCAAGGTAGAAAGGGCTGCATCACAGGTGCTGGGATTTTTTTAAAACACTTTTCAAAAGCTGATGGAAGCTTTCCCTACTGTAATTTCTACTCCTCAATCTGAAATAATGCCCTGGAATTATTGGTACTGTACTGTTCTCACTTCAATTAGCCTTCAGTGTCCCCCTGCTGGATTTCTCTAGAAGAAAACTTATACTACAAAAAAATTCACCTTGGTGATTTGCATTTACATGAAAGAAAAAAAAATAAAGCAAAACATTCTTTCTTATGCAGTTAGAGATATGCAGGTGTGTTTCTGAAAGCCTCATAACTGTGCATATAAAATATGAATACAAAACATCACCAAATTATTGAATAAATAATTGAAAGAATGGCCAAGGAAAATATTTAAAAACTAGTGGATGGAGAATAAGGAACTTTATTTAATAGTTTGTAGTTTCACAATGATATCTTGATTTCAACTGAGCAAAGGGAAGGCAAAACGTCTTGTAAAAGTATAAAGCTAATAATGACTAGATTACTTATTATCTGTCTGCATTGAAATACTCAGCTTAATGAGACAGAATTGAACATGCATAAAATTAATAAATGAATGGTACAAATTGTTTTTATGGGTACCAATTGCAATAAGCTATCATCATCATCGTTATCATCACCTGAAGGTTACTGTTTTAAGTTACTGTGGTTTCAGATAACATTTTAGACCATTATTTTGTTTGCATGTGAAAGTCATTAACGAATATCTGAAAAACGAGACGGAAGCATCCTTAATGTTTTATTTGATGTAAGTTGATTGAAGTTTTGGTTTATTGGATTGAAGTTGGTTAAAGTTATACTCAGTATTCATATAGCTAGTCAGTTATAGCTACCTGCTAATGTTGATTAGAAAAATATTAATGGCTTAATTAGCCTGTTTACAATACTGTTGAAGATGATAATAACTATGATTAATGAAGACACAATTATGTAGTGATGTGTGTAACCTAACTTCATCTTCTTTTTCCCTCTCTGTGGGCATCCACATGCTGACTCTGGAGAACTATTCCTCCTACATCATAGAAACATATACATTAACTCTACATAACTGAAGATAGGCTTAAGGTAAAGTGAGCTGATATTCAAGGTTTATTTTTTAATGTGCCCTTTGAGGTATGAAAATTTATTCCTTTATGTCAGTTCAGTTACAGTTCTGTTACAGTAATAGAGTATTTTATCTAATTACAGTTTTGTGTGTAGGTGGATAGGGGATATCTATAGTAGTTTTGTATAAAGTTTGAGTTCGGTTTAAAACTTATATTTATGTGGATATTGTTGAGTTTTCTTTTTCCCACTGTTAAAATGTTTTATGTCCATTTTTAATAGATAAGCTTTTGGCAGCAGATGGGTATCAAGGTGTGAATATAGCAAAATGTAGATGAAGAAAAAATGTGAATGTGAAAAAAATTGAGTCAACAGATGATGTTGAAATAGCTTTACCGTGATTGTTTCTTTCTCATGATACAGTAAAAATGAAATTTTTGCTTGCTATGCTAATAGTATGTCCTGTATAAAAAAATAACTCATGTTTTGTTAATTTTTTAGATTCCAAGTTCAACATTTCAGAAAAACGGTCCCTAATTATGTTCCAAGAAGCATAACCTAACAAATAGCAATTTCGTAGCCTGCCACTCATGCTTTAAGTCTTCTAATTTTGTTTTTACAGTACAGGAAAGGCAAATACTCGTTTTCATAGTTACATTCATGTTGTTTTCCTGGCAAGGCTATAATACGCCTGCCATTATCTTCCTGTTTCCTGCACCAATCAGGAATTAATGCAGAATCACTAATCAGGATTTCAGAAAAAGGCAGTCACAGTCCATAGCTCTATGTATTAATGATTCACCTGTGGAGGGGATTAGCAGCATTGTTTCTGGGTGTGCAGCTGAAGAGTAGGCTAGCTTGGTTGCTCAACAGTGAGACACTGGTGAAGTGGGCACAGCAGCGCCTGCATTTTCTCTGCTGTATGAGAAAAGTTCATCTTCCTTCCACTGTCCTTACCGCTTTCTATAAAGGGACAATCGAGAACACCCTGTCATATTGCATTACTGTCTGTTTTGGAAGCATTACTGCTTCGGACAGGAAGGCGGTGCAGCGAATGGTGAGGATGGCAGAAAAGATCATTGGTAGTTCATTTCTTCTATCCAGGACATAGCACATAAGCGATCCTTGAGCATAGTCCGCAGGATTGTCTGGGACGCTACACATCCTTTTCACAACTTGTTTTCCTTGTTACTTTCTGGGAGGAGGCTTCATAATATCCGAAGCAGAACATCAGATTCAGTCACAGTTTTGTTCCATGTAGCATCACTCTTGTGAACTCTCAAGTTTCCTCTTTCTGCTATGTATTCAAAATGGACAGTGATTTGTGTGTGTGTGTGTGTGTGTGTGTGTCCATGCGTGTGTGTGTGTGTGTGTGTGTGTGTGTGTGTGTGTGTGTGAGAGAGAGAGAGAGAGAGAGAGAGAGAGAGAGAGATGCAGGTATATATGTATGTATATAGCATGTGTATATGTATGTTATGTATGTGTTTGGGTAGATATACACTTTCTCTTGAGAGCAGGCAACAGAATTTCATTTTTAATGAAATTACAGTGTATTCACAGTAAATAATGACATTAAAGTTATCTTATCTGAATCAACATGAAAAAGATTTACCTTCACCTATTCAAGATCTGATCTTTTTTTAACCCTGTTTAATTTTCAGGATTAGTAAGCATCAGATAGGTAGTGTCAATGAGTATCAATCTCTTTATAAAGCTGCCTTCAAAATTTTACATAAGAAGCAAACTATAATGCAACTAGCTTTAAAATGGAGGTGTTCCTAAGATAATGCATGATAATATAATATTACAGTTTTGGGTTGTTGGGTTTTTTTTTTTTTTTGCTTTATTTCCTGTTTCTTCCAGTACAAGTTTTTTTTAAATATGTAAATTGGGAGGAAACTCATTTAAGAAGCTACAAAGAAAAGTTTAAATACTTTTATTATGTCTAATAATGATTTTTGGTTAGCAGATGTCTGGATCATAACAGGTTTTTGCGAAAAGTGAAATTCAAAGAGAATGTGTCACCAGAATTTCAAGGAACACTAAAAAGCAATTTGATAGAGCAACATAAATTGTCAGGGCATAATGCGATGCTGCTTTTCATTAGGCACCATCACATTGTGTTGCATTTGTACTTACTAATATTTTGATATAGTCTTTTGGTGCAAAGTGCTGAAGCTAAACATTCTAATGAGTATAAGTGGTATACAGTGTTTACTGTATAATCAGTATTATGTTGTATGAATGTCAGTTTTAATACTATGCATACTAAACACTCTGCATTTTGTTGAAACGAGTGCTGCACACTTTGATGGGCACAGGAAATAAGAGCTTTTGAAACCATGTATTATTAGAAAACAATGAAGTGACATTAATTCACTGGTTAAAAAAAAAAAAAAGCCACCAGAAAATAGTGTTGCTAGTACATCATGCCATTTCTAGCAAAATGCCAGTCATTTCCAGTTGGCACCAATCTGGTTTGTAAAAATGTTTTAAATCTTTTGTTTTTGACTAAAGGTTTGATAGGTGTGCTGTGCTTATCTTGATTGGAAGAGAGGGGGGGGATTATAAACTTCACTACCTTATGTATGAGTCCAGATGTGGAGACTCATCATATATGAAAGGGATAATCCAGAGAATGTTTAGTTCTATTAGTCATACAGAAGCAGATGGAAGCTACAATTTAGCTAGCAGTTCTATGCAATTTCTCATATCCTCTGCTAGGCAAAATAATGATGTTTATAGGTAGATTCTAGTCATATGTTGAAATAAATAATTTTTTCCCCATCTGGCATAGGAAGATGGCCACAATAAAACCTGATCGCTGCAAACATTTTTTTTCTTAATATCTACAAAAATATGGTGTTAGTGTAATGTAACATTTTGTCACTTGCTGTGGGTTATAGGAAGATGCCACAGATTACATTAATGATTCTCACTCTTTGATATAATGAAAACAAACTTTTCCAAAAGCCTAAAAAAGATGAAGAAACTAAATTAATAAATAAATGCCAATATTCTAATCCTGATGGGAATGGCTTTTCTACCCTTTTCTACCGAAAATAAGACCCAACCGGAAAATAAGTCCTAGCATAATTTTTCAGAATGCTCATAATATAAGCCCTACCTCCAAAATAAGCCCCAGTTAAGATTGTCAGCCAGATGGGTGCATTTAGTAACGTATTTCCCCCAAAATAAGACCTAACCAGAAAATAAGCCCTAATGCGTCTTTTGGAGCAAAAATTAATATAAGACCCGGTCTTATTTTCGAGGAAACACGGTATGTAAAATACTTTACCTGGCTAATCACACAAAAAGTTGATATATATGTTAAGTGCTGGATGTGTGAGAAAATCACTCCCTGCTCTCTGTCCTCACCTTGGTTTTGTTCACAGCTATTTAGAAGGGAAGATAGACTGCCAAAACTTCTGACTGAACTAATAGCTGCAAAAGGAAGGTTCAGTGATTTTCAGTCTACCCACTAGAACAGAATTCCCAGATAAAAATTATAAATAGATGCGAAACTCATCTCGCTATTGAAAAGGAAAGCTTGAACTATCTTGTATATCAGTAAATTTTCCTCCACTAATGCTGCTCAGGGGACTGGAACATAAACATACAGAGAACTCTTAGTTCAAGCATGCATTTGTAGCTTTTATCTTCTAAAAGTCTATTTTGCAAAATGAATGCAAAACCACTGCCTTTTTTTTTTTAAAAAAAGTTCCATTTGCTTCCACCTCCTGCATGTTTGTCCAAACTTTTTCAGAACATTTAAGCCATAACCAGTTGCTTTTATCTGGGTTTTCTACCGAATAAAAGCAATCCCCTCTTTTTTTTTTCTAATAGCTAAAGAGGAGTAGAAAAGATTTTTATTTTAACAGAGTTTCTTGCTTGGAAGAAACTCTTTGTATATCCTGGCATGTTCTCTTTTTGAAAAAAAAAAGTTATTGCTGTTTAAGAAATTATCTCCTACCAAGAATAAATGGCCAAATGGTATGGAGAACAAGAAAAAGCATTCTGGATAAAGAAGCAAAAATCGTTAGAAATTATTTTTCACAGATTAGATTTTTACAAACGTACACACACACACAGGGCTGCATTTCTTTCTTCCTAACTGAGCTGTTTGTGATGCTGGCAAAAGAAAACAATCCCCAGTGGTTTTAAAGGGCAACTGATATTTTTTGGCATTTTCTTCTCAGGAGAACAACAGCCTCGATTATCTTTGCTTCCTCAGCTGCGCTTTCTGCCAATCAGAAGCACTAGAGGAAAGATGGCTGGGATGCTTTTATGGGCACCTGCAGTGGCGATTCACTATTGATGTTACAGCAGGAAAAAAAAATATGTGACTTAATTTATATGAACTGAAATCTGTATATACCAATGCCTTGAGACATAATGTGCAAATCAGGTTGCACTTCAAATCTGTATATATATATATATATTTTGCTACAGAAATGTGCCTTACTTCCTAGATTCCACAATTTCACTGCTTTCAGAATGTCTCGGGAGCCTAAATGCATGCACAGCAATTAGAAATTGTGGCTGAAATGTGCACGTGGGTGCGTGAGCATGCACGCAAACACACACACACACAGTTAAGTTTAGGATCCATCACATCTGAGCCAAATTGTCAGTACTTTTGATATACTTCCTAGCAGGGCATAGTATATGGGCTTGGAAAGTAGTTTCTAGATTAAAGATGGTAGCCTGCATAAAATAATACATTTGGGATAACACTGGGCGTTTGTGGAACTTACACACTGCCCAAATGTGGCAATTTATTATTTTATTTCAATGTTTAAATCACACAGGAGTCAAACCTCCCTGGGTGATTTATAAGAAAATGCAACCCAGACCGTAGTAAAAACATCTACAATAAGATTAAATAAAATGCAAAATGGAAAGCATGCAAACTAGGCAGAAGCAAGCATTAAAAATCTAAAAGTATATAAATTAAATTATACTTAAAAATTAAGGATTAATGCCCTTGCCATTCACAGGGAATACTTTTCTAAGCCTTCCTTATCTTATTCAAGCATGTGAAAGTTTTCATTGACTAAAGCTATCATGAATGACGGAATTCACTATCAATAGCCCCATGGTAGACAACTGTGATAAAATCCAATTTTTTTTTACTACCGGTTCTGTGGGCGTGGCTTGGTGGGCGTGGCAGGGGAAGGATACTGCAAAATCCCCATTCCCACCCCACTCTGGGGCCAGCCAGAGGGGGTGTTTGCCGGTTCTCCAAAGTACTCAAAATTTCCACTACTGGTTCTCCAGAACCTGTCAGAACCTGCTGGATTTCACCCCTGGTAGTCAAGGTTGCTGCTTTCCCCTTTTATGCAAGAAATATGATAGGTCAGATTTGGAGAGGCAGCATAAGAAAAGGTGGAATACATGATAGGTAGGTAGGTGGTTGGTAGATAAATATAGTTGAATGCTTAACATCACATATATACAACAGACATTGTATATTGTGTATGCATGGACAACAGCAGAAGAGAGCTTAATGTATATAAAGGATAATATGGTTCTTCAGTGTGATTCTTCTACCAACTTGTATTATACTTACTTGATAGCATTAAGAATTCTACTCAGTGAAGTCTATCAATCGTTCATACATCATATAATAAAAGTGCTTGTGATTTTGTGAACAAAAATGGGTCTGTCTCCTGTTAGGTTCTAATTATCGAAGACTACCTGGAGACTAAATGCAAATGTATTTAGATTTTCAAATGAAATGTTAAAAGAATTGTTAACAATCATACACTGGAAATTGACCAGTAACAGTACTGATTATAAGCAACACTGCATCAACTGAAAGATAATAAATGCAGTCTGAAAAGAAGGACTAGAGGAGACATGATTGCAGTGTTCCAATATCTCAGGGGCTGCCACAAAGAAAAGGGAGTCAAGCTATTCTCCGAAGCACCTGATGAGGGTAGGACAAGAAGCAATAAGTAGAAACTAAACAAGGAGAGAAGCAACTTAGAACTAAGGAGAAATTTCCTGACAGTTAGAACAATTAATCAATGGAGCAACTTGCCTCCAGAAGTTGTGAATGCTCCAACACTGGAAGTTTTAAAGAAGATGTTGGATAACCATTTGTCTGAAGTGGTGTAAGGTTTCCTGCCTAAGCAGGGGGTTGGACTAGAAGAGCTCCAAGGTCCCTTCCAACTCTTCTCTCCTCTCCTCTCCTCCCCTCTCCTCTTCTCTCCTCTTCTTTCCTCGCCTGTCCTCTCCTCTCCTCTCCTCTCCTCTCCTCTCCTCTCCTCTCCTCTCCTCTCCTCTCCTCTCCTATCTAGAGCATTAGAAAGATGGAATTGCCAATTCAAACCCTTAATTTGTAGAACCATAGGAAGAATGTTCTGTTTAAGGGTGATGTATGCTACACATTTTACAGAGTATTTCATGACACATAACTGGGAAACTATATCCCTATCCAATTGTATAGCTAATACACTTTTCAGTCAAGAGTCTCCTGCTGTGGAACAGCTCACCATCCAAAACACAGATGGTGCCCATTCTTATGACCTTACAAACCTTGTAAAAACTTGGCTGCCACAGAACATCTTCAGGACTTGACTGATGTGAGTGTGTCACCACCAGATGTGTTTTTATTACAATGTAGCATGAGAGGTTTTATTTTATTTTATTGTTTGCATTGGCTATGTTGCTGTTGCATTTTTGTAATCTTCTTAGACTCGCTTAAGATTAAAGTAGTCTCAAAATTCCATTAATATATACATTAGATGCTCAGGTTCAAACTAAGTCCAAATCTCATCTTTCTGACTTCAGAGGACATAGAGGGGAAAGAAGGAAAGAAGCTTTATCTTCCTAAACATCTTAAATCCTTTCTTCTTTACAAGCCCCAAGTAGCAGAAAAAAATAAAAAACTTGGAACCTAACCAAGAATCCTACAGTGTGTGAATACATTGCAACATATTGCACGCAGGTCAAAAGTCTGTCCAATATCCTATTATAGAAAGCAGCTTTGTAACAGATTTTTTTTTAATAGTCAGGGTCACCCAAGACATGGCTCAGGTTTAGTGTAATCTTACAGCTTGTCTTTGAATTATCTGCTTTTCATTTCACCTATACTTAAATGATTGCTATATAATCCTATGATAAATAGAAAATGCTACTCTTAGGAGCATGACTGCAAAAAGAGTAAATCATTTGATCTTACACATCTGAGCTTCTTGTGATGATGATGGTGATCTGTATTTCAAATATCTGATTAAAGTTTTCATGAGCTCACATGTTGGATTGCTGAAAAGTCGGATTGAGCGTTGGAGCATTCACAACTTCTGGCGGCAAGTCATTCTATGGATTAATTGTTCTCCTTAGTTCTAGGTTGCTTCTCTCCTTGATTAGCTTCCAGGAGAAATTAATTAGAACAATTAATCAGTGGAACACCTTAACTCCAGACATTGTGGGTCCATAGAGTGTTGGAGTAGAAAACCTTCAAGGTCCCTTTTAACTCTGTTATTCTGTTATTCTGAAAGCTATTCAGAACATAAAGAGGAAGATAGTGTGTGTGTGAAATTATGAAAGATTTCATGTTACTCTTAGAGTAAGTTTATTTCCAGTTTGGGATGATTGGAAAATCATAACTAATATGCTGCATTCTAAACTGAAATTGAAGATATATAGCTTTCCAGCCGAGGTACATAAAATATTTTATTTTGTTATTTGTTCAGCTAAATTGTTTAACTGAAGTGTTTTAGCATGGAAGCACTCCAGTATTTCTGAAACCCTGAGAACAGCAGAGAGTAGAGCTGCAAATCAGAAATAGCAAAAGAGAAATGTATAAATATCTTAATTATAATTCTGGATAATTTTTGTTTTCTTTTTTTATCACTATCTCAATGGAAACAATTAAACAGAAATAAATTACACTAGTTCCAGCTGTTTCCCATAAGACAATATAGAGGATATTGTACAGGATACAGAAGGATTTTCTGTCCCTTCCAGCATTACCTGCATGCCATACATTGCTATTTTTTCAGCCTCAGAAAGTCCTATCTATAAACTGACAGGGAGACAAAGGAAATCTAACAAATTCTGTATCCTCTGAGATACTGTCAGGGACCAGTATGATGCAACCAGAAGTACTTTGAAGTTTTCATTTAGGGAAAAAGCTTCCCGCTACAACTTACAAAAAGTGTTTCATCTGTGATGAATTATGACTTGTTCCATATTCATGGTATTCATGAACATTATGTTTCTAAGTAATTTACATATCCCCAATATTCTCTTTTTCCATCCATCTCTGTTCCATTTTGGCTTACTCTACTTGTCCTTATCATTAAAATACCTTCAAGTTTGGAGGAGATGAAGTTTTAAAACTTTTTACTTGTCTACTGTTGTATAGTATAATTCTTCAGTCATGAGATCTTGCTTTAATGATATATGTATCTTGGAATTTGAATTCAATTTCTTTCATGGAGGATTTAGACGAGCATTATCAATGCAGTGGGCTAGAGAGACTGGACTTCATCATGTCTGGAGACTACCATATTTAGAAAGTTTGATTGGAAATGTTTAAATTCCACTTATTTCATGGGGAGAAGAACAGGAGTAACTTTATCTGCCTGAAATGTTTGCTATATGCTATCAAGTTGGTATCAATCCCTAGCAAACACATAGATTCAGTACAGGCTAAACTATCTACAACATGAGCCCTTCAGGTTTTCCATTGGTGCACCATCACCTCTGTAATCAAGTCCATCCACCTCCCTGTGTTGTCTTTGTCAGAGTATATTCAGAGTATACTCTTCTCTACAACGTGGAAAAACCTACAAGGGTATATTGTATGCCTTAAGTGTTGTTATGTATATAAAGACATTTTTGAATCTTGCTTAATAGTCTGCCTGTGTGTGCTGCAACATATTCTGATAATTTTCTTCTTTTTCCCCTTCCAGCTTGTGGACTTGTCTTATGGATTTCATAAGAGAGTAGTCTTCAATAATATATCCAAAATATAATAATTTGAACCTAGTGAGGAAGAGTGAGATTGGATTGATTGATTTATGCTCTATGTGTTTGATTTTTTTGGCTGTTTCTGGTATTCTTAAGAGTCTCCTCCAACACCAACATTTAAAAGCATCCATACATTTTATGTCCTGCTTTTCCATAGTCCAACTTTTGCGTCTATAGAATGTGACAGCAAAAGTTGTTGCCTGCATATTACTTGCATATTTCTGATCTTTATAGGTATAGAAATGTCACTATATCTGAATATCTTTCCAGTGCCTTCATTACTCTTTAGCAAGTGCTATCCTATAATATATTATTGACTGCTAGTTCCTGTTGAAAGTTGATTCTAAAATGAAAATGCCATCTACCACCGCATTTTCCATCCTAAGGCTGGTTGCTGTACTTATCATTAACATTGGGAATGATTTTTTTTCTATCATCTATCACTTTTATTGCATTCAGCAATCAAATTATAATTCCATATTCACATAAAATATTTTGTAATTTAAGCCTATTCACTTTATCATACACTTAAAAATATCCACTGTAAATGTTCTTATATTTGTATATTTCTGAATAGCTAGCAGAAGAACAAGAATTTGGATGCAACATCCTTTGCCTGATATAAAACCATAATGAATTCCCAGATGTTGTGAATTTTCATTTCTCTATCTTTTCAGTCCTTTAAATACCTTCCAGATACTTTGGAATTTGAACAGTCTGATGTTCATGTAGGGTTTTTTGCATTTCACTTTTGCTACCTTTTTTTCATAGGAGACCAATAATGTATGTACGGGGAAAACACAGAAGATGATTCAGATTCATTAT
Organism: Pituophis catenifer annectens; assembly: GCF_029215685.1. Lineage (NCBI taxonomy): Eukaryota > Metazoa > Chordata > Lepidosauria > Squamata > Colubridae > Pituophis > Pituophis catenifer. Next base: position 262,375,629 of record NW_027256881.1, on the reverse strand, counting down.
AAAATAATGAAAGAGACACCTGACATATTTTAGGTGTCCATAAATGGAATGTGTATGTGTGTTCATTTCTGTCTATGTGTACGGGTTTGGAAGTATTATATATTTATAAATATATTTGTAATATTTATATTGTATTATATTTTATATAAAATACATATTTAAATATGTATGTATTTAAAGGGTAATAAGACATTCAACAAAGCAGCAAATTAATAAATGGCTTTATATTGCTCTTCCAATTAAATATTCAAGATGTAAGCCTTTTGAAATTCTTATGCGATATTAGTTAAGATTATTAATGTAGTTTATCTATACTGCAAATAGGCTGCTCTGAGATTTGGGAATAGCTGAGTTGTAGTTTTCATCCACCGAGAGGGGAAATTAACAGTACTTCATCATTTTATACTTGCCAAATATTCTGCCTCTTCATGAACCATTATATTTTTTATTTAGTTATCTATTGGCTGCACACCCCCAATTTTCCTTTTATTTGGGCACTCACTTCTGCTGTGACCTAGTAGAATTAAATTATTGTCATCTGTTACTTTTTTCCCCTCCAGGATCTCAAAGTTCTAAAGTTCTGAGAACACTTCCCCATAGCCACCATATTCAACCCCCAAAACCTTCAGAAACAAATTCACATCTGTGCATGATTATCTTCACTTCCAACATGCTTGGAGTGCCAAGATCCCAGAACAATCCCCATGTTCCCTCCAATTGGCCAAAAAGGAAGAAGAACAAAATAGAAAATTGCAATTAGCTAGAACCTCTTTGCCACCATTCTTGTCCTTTACTTGCCATACATTTGTTGTTGGACAGTTGGGGAGGGGATAGCAGCAAAATAATTGTTTGTTTATTTATTTATTTGTTGAGTACGTATTAGATAATATATATAAGTATAAGCATGAATTGAATACATAAAATGAATACAATTAAAGGGAACATTAGGACAGGGACAGTAGGCACACTGCTTCTCTTATGCACGCCCCTTACAGACCTCTTAGGAATGGGGTAAGGTCAACAGTAGCCAGTCTAAGGTTAAAATTTTGGGGGTTTTGGGATGAAACCACAGAGTCAGGTAGTGCATTCTAAGTATTGACCACTCTGTTGCTGAAGTCATATTTTCTGCAATTGAGTTTGGAGCGGTTCACTTTAAGTTTTTATCTCTTTTGTGTTCGTGTATTGTTGTGGTTGAAGCTGAAGTAGTCATTGACAGGTAGGACATTGTAGCAGATTATTTTATGAGCTGTGCTTAGGTCATACCAAAGGCGGCATAGTTCTAAATTTTCTAAGCCCAAAATTTCAAGTCTGGTGGCATAAGGTACTTTGTTGCGAGCGGAGAGTGGAGTACTCTTCTTGTGAAATATTTCTGGACACCTTCAATTGTATTAATGTCCGATATGCAGTGCGGTTTCCAGACAGACGAGCTGTATTTGAGAATTGGGCTAGCGAATGTTTTGTATGCTCTGGTTAGTAGTGTAATATTACCAGAGAAGAAGCTACGCAAGATTAGGTTTACAACCCTTAATGCCTTTTTGACGATGTTGTTACAGTGGGCTTTGGCACTTAGATCATTTGATACGAATACTCCAAGGTCCTTGAGAGAGTGAGGGTCATCTACAAGGTCATGTCCACTCAGCTTGTATTTTGTGTTCTGATTCCTTTTGCCAATGTGTAAAACAGATCATTTGTTGGTTGAGATTTGGAGCTTGGAGATTTGGAGAATTGAGTTTGTCTCAATTTAAAATATGTGGTGAAATATAGGTTTGTTAAATTATCCTCAACTGGAGGAGGACGAGTCAAACAGACAGGGCGGGCTGAATGAGGACAGAGTTCATGCCAATTGAAAAACACTTGCTTCCAAACTTCATTATCAAACTGTTTTCACAGTGGTTCTTCTTGTTCCACAGCTGAGCTGAAAGCACATTGACTCAGAGGGCAAAGAAGGATGAAGGTATGGACGCCTGGATACAATCTGAATCCATACTGATGGTATTGCTTTATGGAAGTGCCCTAGATCCCTTTTCTTTATCTTTTTAATGCTTGATTGAAAATCTCAAGCATTACCAGGAATGAAGGCAATACAAATAAGCTGACCCAGTTCTGCCAATTAGCATCGTGAAGAAAAATTATCTTCTTCTCTCTCCTGCCCCCAGCATTGTGCATCCACATATAGTTCCAAATTTTGAAAGCATAAGTTAGACACGGAGAAGGTATTAAGACGTTCCCACAAATGCGTTGGGATAAAAATAGTCCTACAGAGAACAGCAGAAAGGTTGCAGTAAATATGTGATAATGCACACTGCTGCCATATCTCTTCCTCACAGTAGTGGACAAGGAAAATTGGACAATATGAAGTGTTCCATAGAGCTGTGTGTAAGCAGTGCATTCACAGTGTATTATTGGAGCACTTATAAAGGATATATGTGTAGTTCCTATGGATGAATGCATGAAGATCCCTCAAAACAGATCTTGGTTTTTTATGTTATCATAAAAATTATTGGGCTGTGCCCAGATTGAAAAAGATTTGGAAGAAGATTGATGTGGAAGTATTAAAAAAGATAGGCTATGTTAATGAATAGTTGGGAAATGTTGCACTCTTTACAAAGTATGAAACATTTCTGAATCATTTGCAAAGGATATGCAATCCAACTGTATTGTTTTAGTACAATAGCAGGAAAGACTATTCTTTAAATTGATAGAGCCGTGCTGTTTACACCAACAATATTTCTCTAAATCTAGAAAGTCCTATACAGACTAACAGAATTTATTGCTGCTGCTGCTTTCTAAAATCAAGCACAATAATGTTCTGAATAGGTCTTATTTATTTTTAAGCTTTGGACAATAGGGCTTTGGGCTTTAATCAGTGCTTTGAAATGTTGGGTTTCGCTTGCATATATATGTACTTTACATTTAATGTCTGTGCATGTGGCCTTTGCTGGCCATGTGAGTTCCACAAGAGTTCCTTGAAGTACTACTCAGTTTTTGTTTTTAATGTCAGGTAGGTAGAATTGCATTACATTGGTGAGCTGTATGAACTTCATGTAGTTAATGTTAAGTCAAGTAAAATTACTTTAATTCAGTTTAAGTTTTTGTCCTTGGCATAGAGTACAAGTAAGATACTGTAGGGTTTATACTTTGAGACTCCTTTGCACACACTTATCATTTTTTTCAGCAGCATAGCTAATAGCTATTTAAAGAATAACAGAGTTGGAAGGGACCTTGTAGGTGATCTAGTCCAACACTGTTCAAGCAGGAGATCCTATATCATTTCTGACAAGTGGCTGTCCATCTTGAAAGCCTCCAGTGATGAAGCACCCACAACTTCTGAAGCAAACTGTTGCATTGTTTAATTGTTCTCACTGTCAGAAAATTCCTCCTTATTTCTAGGTTGAATCCCTCCTTGATCAGTTTCCATCCATTGTTCCATGTCTGGCCTTCGTGTGCTTTGGAAAGTAGGTTGTCTCCCTCCTCTCTCTGACTGCCCCTCAAATATTGGAAGTCTGCTATCATCTCCCCTAGTCCTTCTTTTCATTAGACTAGCAATGCCCAGTTCTTGCAACTTTTCTTCATATGTTTTAGCCTCTAGGCCCCACTCATATTCGTTGCTCTTCTCTGCACTTTTTCTAGAGTTTCAACATCTTTTTTTTTATAATGTGTGACCAAAACTGCTCTTTGAATATCACATCAGAGCCAAGACCTTTCAAACCATGAAAGGTTGCATAGTCTCCTTTTCAAAATATTGTGATAGTCATCCAAGATAAATTTCAGTTCTTAGATTCAGCCTGATCAACACCTCCTTCCTAACAGGGAGAATTAAAAACTTTGTAATTAAAATAGGAACCTTCCTGTACAGGTTTTTAACTAATTTCTATTGTTTTACTATGAATATAACAAAAGGCATATAAATGTTCATAAATAAATAAATATCACTCAGAAGGAATTTTTTTCTGAATTGTATAGGCATCTATAGTAAGCTAAAACTTTGGTTTTCATATTCTCAGTGTAATGTCCTAAAGATTATATTCTTATTTGTCTGTAACATGAAATACAATTACAGTAGATATTACACAATGCTCTAGAGATAAGAAATGCAAATACCTTTGGGCAGATTACATCTACAATGCAAGATTTTGTTACTAATGTCATTTTTGCTTTTCCTCTCTGGAACTAAGTAAATATAATTAAGTTAACTCTTTGCCTCAGTTAAATTGATAGCAACTGGGAAGAAGGCTTCATTATAATGTTATGATTTTAAGAAAAAACACTTCAATGAGGTGGGGTTTTTTTCCAATAAGAGAATGAGAAACTACTGCATGTTTTTAAATAGATTTGGTCCTTTGTAATATAGACTAGGAATTACTAAATACAGGTAGTCCTCAACTTATAACCAGAATTCAGCCCAAAATTCATGTTGTTAAGTGAGAATTTTTTAAAGTTTTTGTTACATTTTACGATTTTTCTTGCTCGTTTGTTAAGTGAATCACTGAAGTTGTTAAATTAGTAATATGGTTGTTAAGTGAATTGAGCTTCTCCACTGTCTTTGTTTGTCAGAAGGTTGCAAAAGGTGATCACATGATACTGGGACTATGAACCAGTTGTCAAGCATCCAAATGAAAATCACATGACCATGAGGATGCTGCAATGGACATAAGTATGAAAAAAGGTCATCAATCACTTTTTTCAGTGCTGTTGTAAATGGTCACTAAATGAACTGTTGTAAGTTGATGACTACCTGTATTTTTAGGAGTTTAAAAAAAAACCTCCTACACTATAGCATTGATCTGAGTTCTATGGTACATGGTTATTTTATAAATAAAGGCTAAAAAATAAGTTGATACGATGTATCTGCATGAATATTGAGGCTAGCTGCAAGTACACATCAATCACTTGGGCAGGATTCTTGACAAATGCCTTTTACATTTGTTGAGCTCATTGTAATATCAAATTGAAACATAATTTAATTCTGACTTCTTTTCAGTGATGTTGCAATTTGTTACTATTTTTGTGCAGTGATTATGATATGTGAGTACAGATAGTGAAAATGGTTAATTTCCTTCCTTCCTTCCTTCCTTCCTTCCTTCCTTCCTTCCTTCCTTCCTTCCTTCCTTCCTTCCTTCCTTCCTTCCTTCCTGAACCTAAAACAAGGAGGGGTATATAATGTAGCCAGCAGTTCTTTAAGGCAGTCCTACCAGACTGCTAGGTCCCCAGAATGACCTAGCAATTATGGGCAGCCCCCCCCCATTCTCAGGAAAGGCAAAGCAAAGCAGTTTTAAATAGTAGGATAAAACTTTGCCTCTTTATTTCAGTCCACTGCCAAATGATCTAAACTACTGCATGTTTTGCCCCAATTAGAACATGTAATTAGATTTTTAGGCTATTATTTGATATGTTTTCTTCAGTATAGCAGATTTTGCCTAACCACATAATCGCCTTAGAATGAATTAGTTCAAGCATGGGACTTTCCTCCCAAGACCTCTTGTGTTCCTAAAGCTGACTTTCTACTGAAACTTCAATAAGAAAACAACCTCTACCTCTAATCAGTAGGTTAGCAGTAAAGAAGAGTTTTCATCTGGTCTTTACAGATTTGAAAATCATACCATCTGATAAAGAAAGCTGCTTTAATTCATTATAAAGCAACATTATAAAGCAGCATTTTTAGGAAACTGTGGTATTGGGGGGGGGAATGGCAAATCCTCGTATTTGACTTTTCTCAAAACTTGTATTCCTATATTAATGTGAGGTTTTACATAAGTAATTCAAAGGAGATGGATTTGGAGAGAAAAACTACGCCTTCAAATATCTTCTTCCTTTGCCCCCATTGTCAGCAGGCCTTAAAATACCCTCCACTGCTACAAATAGGCCAGATTTAAAGCCCAAGTGCAGTTTTTAAATTACTACTTTCTACTCCCTTCTCCAAAGTTGTGACTCCACTTTTGGTGAAAAAAACAGCCCCACAATCACAGTTTAAGGGTGTGCATTTTCTAATTTAACAGCATTTTAGGAATATGGCTATATATACCTGGAGTATAAGATTATGCTCTAGAGAAATGCATCAGAAATCTCAGTCCTGCCCACTAATGGGATATAATCTCCAAAGAACTTGATTTAGAACCAATTTGGGAAGCAAAAACAGGAGAAACTTCAGAAATCAAAAGCAGACAACTGGAGTAAGAGGCTACATACCTTATAGATTTCTGTATATTGGTGTACTCTATACCCTGGCAATAGTAAGAAGTGTGCATGTTTAAGACCATAGAAAGAACAGATTGGATGCTTAAAGAGCATTATTAAAGAATTAATCTGAGAAAATATTAACACATTACCCATTACACTTTAATATTTAAGAAATCAAAACTCACATTTAAAATTGAAATAAGAAGAATTTATTGCAACTGACAATAATCTGTTGTCTGGACTGGGTAAAATTCCTTTAAGAGGTCCCATGCCTCACACATAGCTTGAAGAAGTAGTAAACACGATCCATTTCATAAATGGTGCAACCAAGGAACCTTGCTTGATTGAGCTGCTGAATGATCAGCCCTACCTCTTTAAAAATGCTCATGCTATGCAAACCTGTACCTGCTATAATTTCATATATCTACTGAAAAGTATTTAATAAGACCTAATGAAATATGGCATGATTGTGTTCTATTCTTCGCTGAAGGACTATTTACTTAATTGGGCTTAATAATGGTACTTAAAGAGGAAGTCATTAAAACTGATTTTACATCCGTGGCAATGTGACTCTGCGGTATTGATTTTATCCCTCTAAAACAAATGACAAAATTCATTTGGCATCATTGGAGTGACATGCCATTCTGATTACATAAACTTTTTTGACAAGCAATTTTGAGACTGAAGGATGTTATAGCCTTGGCTGGAAGTTACTGAATACATTTAAACTTAAGCATTGGGAAACGAAAGTCTGCCATTTCACAAGAAAGATTCCTCTTTGTTGTCATGTAGAAACTAAAATCTAAAAGGTCAGCCAATTACATATTTTAATGAAATCCTGCTGAGATACTGAAGCCAGGTGAAAAAGGAAGATAAGGTGGAATAGTGTCCTAGGCCAGGTGGAAGAAAGAGATCCAAAGAGAACATTTCTGTCAGGATTTATTGAGAACAAAAGAATCTTAATTAAAATGTTTATTTCTATATTGACTTTCATTCCTAAAATAGTCCCTGTGTTTGTTTTGCTTTGTGGATTGGATTACATTGTTGCCACTGTTTCTCTTTCCATTTATTTCAAGCATTCTTGAATGGAACTGATTTTCTTGATTCTATTCAACCTGCTTGCAAACCTACTTTTGGAACAATAAGCTGCTTTGATTGCCCTGTGAGATGTGTTATGCTGTGAGATAAATATGAACCTGTTACTTTTTGTGATTATTGAAAGATGCTGAGACATTAACCGTGATAATCCAGCTGGAAAGCTGTCCTAATCAGGATGCAGGAAGACTGTATTATAGTCGCTCCCTTTTATTTGCATGACAAATTCCAGAAGATGGTGCTAAGGGATTATAGCAATTCCTTATGGTCCCTTAGATCGCTGGTTTGTTCCCCATGCTTGTATATGTGTATGTATATCCATCTCTCCATACATATGTGCATATGTATCAATGGTGGGTTTCAAAATTCTTTACTACCAGTTCTGTGGGTGTGGTTTGGTGGGCGTGGCATGGCATGGCATGGTGGGCATGGCTTGGTGGGCGTGGCAGTGGAAGGATACTGTAAAATCTCTATTCCCTCCCCAATCCAGGGTAAGGTTACTGCAAAATCCCCATTTCCTCCCGATCAGCTGGGACTTGGGAGGCAGACAATAGATGGGGCTGTAGCCAGTCAGAATTTTTACTACCGGTTCTCCAAACTACTTAAAATTTCTGCTACCGGTTCTCCAGAACTTACTTACTTACTTACTTTATTTGATTTATATACCGCCTTACTCCTGAAGGACTCAGGGCGGTGAACAGCCAAACAGTAAAAATACATAGATACAAAATTTAAAAACAAAGTAAAATCGAATTAAACAATTTGGCCCAGACATATTAAAACACCCCAATCATTTAAAAACCGATTAAAATTTGCATAATTAAAAAGAGGGAAAAGATTAGGCCAGGCCCGCCTGGTGGAATAAAAAGATCTTAGGAGCGCGGCGGAAGGTGCGCAGATCTGGGATCCTCTGTATCTCTGGGGGGAGCTTGTTCCAGATAGTAGGTGCCCCCACAGAGAAGGCTCTCTCCCTAGGGGCCGCAAGTCAACATTATTTGGAGGACGGTATCTGGAGGAGCCCCTCTCTATGAGAGCGTACCGGCCGGTGGGAGGCTATTGGTGATAGTAGGCGGTCCCGTAGATAATGTAGAACTGATCAGAACCTGCTGAAACCCACCTCTGATATGTACACACATAATCACCCTTAAGATGAGATAGTTGAAAAAGTGATCTGAATTGTCACTGATATGAAGTTTATATCCAGTTCTTTGTCTTATTATCTAATCAGATGATGCAGATGGTGTTCTAAACCCATGTTTTTCAAACTTGGCACCTTTAAGAATTCCCCAGCCAGCCATTCCCCATAAAGTCTACGTATCCTAAAGTTGCCAAGTTTGAGAAACACTATTGTAAACCAAAGATTGGAGAGGATTAAGTCCACATTTCCATTTTATATACATTTTTATTTCAAACTAATATAAAAGAAATGGTTTTCAATAAAGTATGAAAGCGAAAGAAATACTCTCAGTAAAATACTCTGGAGAGGACTTCTTTGTAATAAAATGGCTGATAGGTATATCGATCAAATTGTTCACTAGAGTTTGTTCATAAATGGAAACTAACAGAAACAGACACAGGGACTCAACCCCTTTGTATAGTTTTAGTGTGTATGTTTGTGTGTTCGTGAACGCACATATACACACACACAAATATGTGCACATATTCATAAACATACACACAAACCTGTATATAGTACATATAAATATACATACAAACATACACTAAATAGAGCAGAATAATTGACAAGTTATAGCAACAGCATAATTTGATCAGATATAGTAGCACATTAGTGTGGTAGCTGTGGCAGAACTGTGAGGTAATGAAGGTAGTACTATGAAGACAATAGCTTGTAAGACTTAGGCAAAAAAAATTGTATTCTTTGAATAAGATTTACTCTTGATATATTACTTTGCTGGGTGTTATCTCTAAACTGTGTTGCTTCCCAGCACTGTTTCTATCTCCTAGTGTTTTAATCAGCATTCTTTATGCCTAATGTTTCTGTGGTTGTTCTGACAGTTTATTTCTCCTGGGAAAGTTAATTAATTTGAAGTGGAATAATTTGATTGCCTTCACTATCACCATATTTTATAGTACAGGTATAAGTGTTGTAGCAGCCTACAGCATCCCTGGCTCTTTGTTCATTAAAGACCTTAAACATTGGGGCAGACTTGGCAAAATATCTACTGTGGAGCTATTTAAGAAGAAGCATGGTTCATTTTGAAAGGGTGCAAAGATTTGCAATAAAAGAAAACACATCATAGGAAATCTTATTGTTAAGGTTAGGACTAAAAACATTAGACAACATGCTATTTGTTTAATAGCAGTAGCTTCTCTTTGTCTAAAGTTTTTAGTCCAAGAAAAACTACTGATATTAAATAAATCAGAATAAAGCAGAAGAAATACAGGGTTTTTCTCCCCTTGAAAAAGAACTATTTTATAAAATTGGGGGTAAATTACAATCTTAATGCAACATTAGAAGCAGGCAGAGAAGAAAATGAAAGCTGTTCAACCCAAATCCCACAGTGTAATTTAGGATAGAAAGCTCCAGGGACTAATCAGCTGTGTTATAAGGTTTACCTTCCATCATTTCACACCGACAAAGTATCGTGACATTTGACCAAGTAAAATAAGAGTGTTATAAACTCTAAGAGAACAAATTGCAGCTGTACCATTTTTGACCCCAGACAAATTTTCTAGAATGATTGGAATTGCAAATCCAGTCAAACTTTAAGCCATTTTGATGCAATAAGTATTAACTCAAAGCCATTTTGATACAAAAAAGTATTAAGAGATCATAACATTCATAAACAGAAGGAGGAACCTTAGTAACTGCATGAAATACATTTTTCATTGGGCCTTTTATATTTTTTTCGCAATTTCATTGCGCTAAAGTAATTAACAAAAGGAAATAAAAACACTGTACTGAAAAAAAGCCTGGTATAATAATATGACTTCAAGAAATTCTTTTCAATAGAAATAAGGAATTTCATTTGGCTGGATGAGGCACCTTGAATTGCTTTGTAGCTTAATGTTTATGGAGATTCTTAGTCATTAGGTCATGGTTGTCCCAAAGGTGCTTTTTCAAAAGGTAACTGGACTTTCTGGTTTTTCTTTGAAGACGTTTCACTTCTCATCCCATCCAGTCAGAGCTGAAAAAGCTTTTTGTATAGGCTAACCAAAAATACAAAACAATCTACTTTTATCAAAAAGCCAAAGTATAGAGAACAACAAATCTAAAGAACCAACAATGAAGACTAGGGACGTAAACCAGCAAAACTATATATGAAACACACAATGGATGTCAAATCTAAAGATTAATTTATTGAAAAGTAAAATTTTATCTACAATTAAATGATAAATTATTAGGATTTGAATCTTAAAATCACAGCTTTCTAATCCCTTTTTACCCATAGGGAGAGGGGAAAAATGGATCCACAAAGCCTGGAAGTAGGCTTTGATGCATCCAGTGATTTTAATGTTTAATATATGAAATTAACACAATTTTTCAAACTGAAGAATAGATGGCTCAAGTGGCTAATAATATTTGAAGTATGATCTGCACAATATTTTAAGGGATTTGGAAACATTACAAAGATGCTTTCATGAACTATTTGCTACCTAATTTATATATTCATGAAAGAAATATAAAAAAAACAAGAGCATGGTTTTTTGATGGTCAATTACCTCCCCTCCCCCCAAAAAGATGACCAATCTTGTCTTTTGTTAACTTTCACTAGTCTGAAAATTGAGCAGATTTATACCGAAAACTAATCTCACCATTTTTTCCTCTTTTATTATATTTTATTATAATATAAAAAATAAAAACAAATATCAGAGAATTGGGAAAAGTGGAAGAAGGAAAAGAAATGCAAAGTAAAGAAGAAAAAAAGAAGTGGCATTTTACTTTTTTCAGGGCAGAATAATAAAAAACACAGTTACAACTTCAACATTTTGTTTTACACATTTAATAAGTACTACCCATTTCTAAAACAATAGATTTCATTTAAAATCTAAAATCAGGTTCATTTTTTCCTGTTTTGAACATGAAGTCCAAAAACGGTTTCCAAGTGGAAACAAAACTGGATAAGTCATTATCTCTAATTAAAGCAGTTACTTTTGCCATATCTATTGATGTGTCCATTTTTGTACAAATAGGAATCTCGGTGCAGTCAACATACTGTATATAATTAAAAAGTTCCAAATTTTCTTTCAAGTTGTTTATCTATAAAAGAACAAATATAATTTCAATTTTATACTTGTTTTAAATTTATTTTAATAATTGTTTTTATACAACAAAAATCTGATCCAAATATTACTTTTATTTATCACAAGTCCCCAATCTCACAGTTTTTGATCATGATATCATAGGTTTGTAAGATAGGAGTTCTTATATCATCCAGGATAAGTGGTTGTCCAATCTTTTTTTGAAAACCTCCAGTGATGAAGCACTTCCAACTCGGGGGTGGGGGGAGCTGTGCCATTGATTAATTGATAGATTAGACAATCTAGCTGATGATGAACAGAGAAGGCACTAATTTGGAAAGAATTTGAAAAGGTGTAATTAAGGGGGAAGAAAAACTGCAAATAATAACAAGAGATTCCTATGCTTGACTATGTATTGTTATGTTAGATTTAAAAAGTTATCTTCAAATGAAATGAGTATATGCCCATAATTATTGATTTCCTGACAGTGCTGATCTTACAAAGATGACCAAATACTCAGGGCATAAAGAAATAAGGATAATTTATGACACACATAAAGAAAATAGCAATCAAAAGGAGAAAATGCTTGGGAAAGCTAATATCACTATTAATGTTTTAGATATAACTTCTGTGTCATAGAAATTTATCCTTGAAAGCAATTACTGACATGGTAGAAACTAAAAGAAAGCTGATCCAATTTGCAGGATGATCTTCTATTTTCTTCAGCAGAGTAAAATATCACACTTCAGTCCCTGAGTGAGAAATCCAAATGAAGTCTGGTCTGGTCTCCTCCATATGATTATCACAGTTAATTATTTCTTCCTAGCCTACTTTTGTTTCTTTTGGCTTTACAAAAATGGTAATATTAAAAGGAATTGATATGTTCTTTACAATGTACATTTTTAAAGCTGCCAAATGTCCATGCTGATGCAAGATACAGTGCATAATATCTGTTGAAGGAAATGTTTCCCCACGAAAACATTTATGGAAAGCACCAAATGTCAAGGGTATAATCTGAAGACAGGCAGGCAAGACAGGAAACAGATTCTGGATAAAAGAGAAGTTCTCAAAAACAAAAACAAAAACCCAATGTGATTTACAAGAGACAGATTTTCATTGGTAATTAAAAAGCAAATAAAATTTGGTGTAAGTAAGGAAAAACTGATGTTTGTACTAATATGGGTTACTACTATTCTACCACCTCATTTCATTGCACCTTCTGCAGTGGTGGGTTGCTGCCAGTTCGGACCGGTTCAGGCAAAATGGTAGTTGTGACCTGCAGGTGGGTGTATTTAGCTGCATTTTTTAAGCCGTGTGAATGCATGCAAGCCACGCGTGTGAGCATTTTCGTGCTGGGCGAACCAGTTGTTAATTCATGTGTTACCCACCTCTGACCTTCTGTCTGGTTTTATCTATTCCTTTCTCTCCTTTTCAAAAAGAGAGAAATTCATGAAAATAGAACACATTTTTGTCTATTGTTTTTTAATTACCATTCCCCTGGAACTCCCCCCCCCCGCCCAAAAAAAAAAAGCTGCATTATACTTCCACAAAACCTGGAAGGTACTTTCACAAGTTACGATAGTCTCTCTTTGGCTATGCTGGCTAGAACTATAGAGAAAGTATTAAAAGGTGTGGATGAGCCTCCAGGTTTTGTAAAGTTGGAAGACAGGTAACAAGAAAGATTGTAGATTGCTCATACCTGAACTGTAGCATTCTTGCTTGATGACTGTCCAACTTCCAGTTAACTATTTCCATGGCCGGTGAGGTTTTTATCTCCAAAGAAGGCCTATGCTACTGTTAAACATCAACAGGGTTGCTTTTCTGCAATTTCTATGAATTGATTCCTGCTTGCTCTCTAGAGAAACAAGGAACAAGTTGTATTGTGTTTAGGAGCAGGGAACAAATATTACTGGTGGTAGTTACAACTTTGTAATATAAGTCTCCTGCCACATTATATCTCAAAAATCAGTCCCCACTCCATCTATAAGGTGAAAAGTTATGCAATTCTGAAAATAAATCCAATTTTGTAACTGACAAACAGCCCCATGTTAAAATGTCTGTATTATTTTAATGGGTACTAGCTTGCTGACTCAACTTTCTTTTCTTTTTTTTACAGTATATGATGTTATTAATATTTTAAGCTGAAAGAATAAAACTAACAAAAACTAATATTTAGGATTAAAAAAGGGGGAGAGAGAAAGAAATAAGAAAAGCAGAAGAATAAATGCAGAAAATAAGGAAAAGAAATACTTTATTTCTGATTTTATTTTACAGCAGTTATAAATATAAATGTAAATTAACCTTTTACTCTATGGCTACAACTTTGTACATATTTTTCTATCATTTACTTTTTTCTAATAAAACCATATTTCATCATTTCATTTTTTAAAATTTCATGCAAAAAGTCAATAAAGGGTTTCTCATCAGCATTAAACAATGTCCTGCCTCTAATTAAAGCCACCAATTTGGCCATCTCAACAAGTTCATCACCATCCATTCCTCCACTACTATGGATAAAGTCAAATCCACTTTTGTGCAAATAATAGTCTTGCTGTAGTTGTAGTATACAGAAACAAAGTTCCATGTATTTTTCCCCATCTGCTTATTCATGAGTCCCAAAAGAAAAATCTCTGGCTTAAATTGTTTATTAATCCTCAAAATTTTCTGTATTATTATTTGCACTTTTCAAACTATTTTTACATATCCACCAAGCATGATAAAATGTCCCTTTTTGTTGATTACATTTCCAACATAAATTTGAAGTGCCATTAAACATTCTGGACAGTTTTTCTGGTGACATGGACAGCTAAGTAAATTTTCAACTTCTGTAAGTGTCATTAAGATTGACTGATTATGTGCCATCAAGTTGGTGTTGACTTTGAGAAATCCACATAGGCAAATATTCCCCAGAATGTTTATCTTAATTCTGCTCCTTTTGGTCTTCCAATATTACACTTATCACTGCTTCAATTGAGTCTATTCTCCTTGCTGCTAATCTTCCCATTTTTGTCTTCTATCTCTTTCTTAACACTGTACGTTTCTCAGGAGTGTTAGTTCTTGACATAATACTTTGAAAATATAATCACAAACATACAGTATTGTTTTTTTAAAAAAAAAGTTTACTGCAAATTAGTTACACATTTGGTTGTTTTGTAAATTTTAATAAGATAAGAAGGAATAATTTTCACACATAGGACTTGAAGGTTCTTTCTCTACATTTGATTTAACAGATGCAAAATTTCAAAATATCATACCTGAACTTGGCAATATGGAAGGAATATGTATGAACATCTACATATATTTGAAGCATTGTTTAAATTTGCAAGGAAATATTTTTTGTTCAGTGGAGGAAGGGGGATTTTAGTTTACAAATCTTTGTTCAAGGAGTTCCCTATCTATACCATATTCACAATATCTTGACATAAATTTTCCTCTCTCTGTCTCTCTCTGTCTCTGTCTCTCAATCCCTCCCTCCCTTCTTCCCTTCCTCCCTCTCTCTCTACTTTTTTCTCATGGTAACAAAAGTGCAGCCTGAACCATCTTGTCTGCAGATTTCTACTTTTTATCTACTGTATATATCCATTTTTATTAAACTTTTACAAAACACATAAAAACTAACTAATAAAGAGCAAAAAGAGGAAAGAGAAGCAGACAGAAAGTCTTATTTTGTTCAAAACATGTCCGCAGATTTCAAGATACTTCTCTGACATGCTGATTTTCTGTTGATGGCTAATCCTAAAGAAATCTGGTTGAGCGGTTATAGAGATCATATGTTAAAGTTGACCAGCACCATAATTTTGATACAATATCTGTATGGCCCTTTATTATCTACTGAAGCAAGCTATTTTAACTTTTCTATGTGTCATGCTATTTTTTTGGTACTTAAAAGGTCCTTAAAAGGACCATGGGATTGTGTGTGAAGCCAGGAGATCCTCGCGGATGTCTGGCTACCAGTCCGTCTGTTACTCATTTAGCACCACCCAGGAGGCTTGAGGATTGCCCCGGACGCGAGTAACTTTGCCCCCTCTCTATTAAATTCCTCTCTACCCATTCATGGCTACATTCCTGATCTCTTAAGATGCCGATTAAAGTCAAGAAACTCACCACTCTTGACAGCGCTTAAGCTGCTGGCCGATCATCAGAACACCATACAAAAGTGGATGGAAGCATGGAGTAGCTATTCCCCTCTGTTGTGGCTCCATTGCCTGAGCCTGGGCTATCGACAAATGCAGACTCTGAGAGTGAGGGAGAGGAGTTGGCAAGGCCTCCCTCTCCAGGACCCTCCTCTCTGGCAATGCCTCCGGAGGACACCAAAGGCCAAATGATAGGCTCAGAGCCAAGCACGTCCCGCAGCCACAAGTGGACAGTGACGAAGAAGATAAGTGCTGGCTGGACCCTCGGCAGAGGCTCAGGGAGAAGCATGCGCAGCAGAGGGGAAGGCATGCCAGAGATTAGCTGAGTTACTGGACCACACCTCACAGGGTATAAATGTGGGTGTGGTGGCCGGTTCAGTTTGTGACGAGCAAAAACTGGAAATAATCCATGATCTCTGCGTTACTGGACTTTGCCTGCTTTATCGGACTGCATTTGGATTAATCCTTGTATTGTTGAAACTCTGCCTGTTTGATTGGAATGCTTGCAGTCTAATCTTTGTTTTGTGTGAGTAAAGTCTGAATTGGCAGCTAGCCACTGGGTTACTGCCAGCTTTAGAGTTGACAAAAAGAGTTTTGTCATGTGGCTTATTAACTCCAGGCTGTCTGTGGGGGTACGTGTGTGGTACGGGGACAGAACACCCTCAAGGTATTTCTGAGCATATTAATCCTAATAGTATACCTCCAGGATTTAATCTACCCCGACACATATGGGTGACATACAATAGAATTAGAATGACTCATGGGGTGTGTGCTGATTCCTTGTATAAATGGGGAAAGACACCTTCAGCACAATGTGATTGCGGGGCCCCTCGACAAACTATCCAACATATAGTGAGGGAATGCTCTAACAGAAGGTATCCAGGAGATTTTAGGGACTTCCTCTGTGTAACAACGACAGCTACTGACTGGATCTCCAAACTCGACATTAAATTCTGAAATGTCATTTCTGTTTTCCTCTTAGGTTTTCTTACTGCTTTTTTAAAAAAAATGTTTTAATTGTTCTAACCTGTAAAAATGAAGTGTTTTAATATTGTTTGTGACCAGCCATACACTAAATAAATAAATAAATAATAAATAAATAAATATGTGTCATGCAATAATCAGAAGCAAAAAAGCAATGCATTTGAGCTTCTACTGCCTGGATGTTTCTTTGAGATTTATTTTTCAATAGTGCATTGAAGGAACTTTAAAAATAACTCCATCTACTTAAGATGATTTCCCATTCCAAGAAGCCACCACGGAAAATAAACAAAAAAAAAAAAGGTCATCATCTTGGATTTTTCCATATTGCATCAGACACATTTCCTGCTTAAATGTCTTTAAACAGATGAGTTAATGGTGTACAGCAGGGATGTCAAACTCAAGGCCTGTGGGCTGGATCTGGCCTGTGAGGTGCCTAGATCTTGTCCGTGGGGCCGCCCATTTTCACTGGCAGAGCACTACAGGAGGTTGTCCCAACCAAAAGCAGAGCCTGGGGGAGGGGGCGCCCAGGCCGCCACAGGTGCCCCAGACATGAGTGACATTGGGCTGGCTGTGCCCACCCTGGCCACACCCACCTGGTCCACCCCCCACCCACCAAGGTCAAACACAACCCTGATGTGGCCTTCAATAAAATTGAGTTTGACACTCCTGGTGTACACGAATAAGCATATAATTCATTTCAATTTGTATTTCCTTGTATCCCTAGCAGATATCATTTGTAGGATTAGGATATAGGAGATCCAGGCTGAAGTTTGTTCCTCACCTCACCAAGCTCATTGAACAACTTTGAATCAGTTGCCATTTCTAAGACAACCTACCTGCTGGTGGTTGCTGTGGGAAAATAATGGATGGGGGCATGGAGATTGTCTTGTACTTCCAGAGGAAAAGCAAGATAGGCACCCACTAAATAAACAACAAATAAATAACAGCTGAACGAATAAAATCAAAATTTCATCTCATGTAATACAGTGAGGTATTAGTCCGCAACCCTTATATTTTTCCAGTAAAGTCGATACAGTTAGCTATGTACAAAATGTCACACATGGTGGTGGTAGATATACTTTTATGGGAAAGTATTGTTAAAGCATGTTATACTTTTTCCTGAGTCCAATATTAACCTAGAATAATAGCACTTGTAGTTTAATAACAACTGGGCTGTTATATATTTCTGCTGTATTACATTATACATGTCTCCTAAATTGTTATTATCTTTGACTACAAATTCTAGTCTGTCCTTCCTTCCTTCCTTCCTTCCTCCCTCCCTCCCTCCCTCCCCTTCCTTTCCAGAATTTGATTAATTGCCAAAATATGTTTAATTAAAAAAGAAATAATTACAATTTTTAAAAGCCAGATTAAGTAAAGGCAGTGACAATGGAAAGAACAGATGTTTTACATTTGAAAACAGATGGTTCCTTTCTTATTTCATGCTGTGTATTGATGACAAGTAGAATTATAAAGTGTTGTGACATCCACCTAGCACACAAAGTATTTGTCACATATATATTTCCTGATGATTTAATGGTGTCTGATTTAGAAATATATACTCAAATGTTTTCAGGAAAAGGAAGAGTTTATTGATTTCCATAAATGGAAAATAGCTTTTAATAAATTCCATAAAACAGATTTTGATCAAATCAGTTCAGCATTAGAGTAAATTACAATCAAGAATATACATGCAATTAATGTCACTATTAGCTGTTTTTGCAGCTGCCTCAAATTGAAAGTATTTTTTTTCAAATTGGGTTCTCACAGAATGTTCTTTAGCAAGATTTATTAAAATAAAGGGGATAGAAATACAAGAATTGGAGGAATTGTACTATTTCTCATCTAGGACAAATTTGTCCCCTGACATATTAAGATTGTCACACTTTTAAATTATTTCTAACAGTCTTTAGATGATCCAGAAAGGAAATGAGCTTCCATTGATAATGGAAAGCTTGCAACTGCCTGTTCACATTATCATTTCCAAAACATTACAACCATTTACAATATCAATTATTATGGAATCACAACTTTGGAACATACAGTCAGCTCCCTAGCAGTTCATATAGAAATAGAACAATGCAGATTGACCATGAGACTGTTTTCTAATATGGTATGAACGTTAGCCATCGGTGATCTCGGGCTACTCACTATCTCTCAGCCCAACTCTCAACCATCCCATTTGGTACATTCAACAAAAGAAACTCTCAGTTCTTTAGATTAACCAAGAGTATAGCTTTATTGAAAAATCCATCTAGGCACGGCAGAAGCAAAATCAGTTCTGGGATTTTTCTTGCAAAAACCCACATAGGTAACTCCAGGGATCTTCCGTGCATGCACAGAGCATCAAAAATGGAACATGATGATGTTTGGGTGGGTGGGCGGAGCCTCCCACAGTGGCCACTACTGGTTCGCCCGCACTGGATAGAACTGGCTGAATATCACCACTGGGTAACTCCTCTTTTCCACTTCGGGCCACTCACGGCAGGGGTGAAATGGTCCTGGTTCGGACCAGCTCGGGCGAGTAGGGAGCAATGGCGGCGGGCAGTTCGGAGAACCGGTAGCAAAAATTCCTTTCCCCCCCCCAGCCTCCAGCTTGCTTACCTTCGCACACCTGTCTTGCTTCGCTTGCTGTAATCCCTGCAATCCATTGTATCAGCAAGCAACTGAATCTCCCTGCCTGCAATCAAGCTCATTGGTGAGTAGGTCTATCTGCCTGTGTGCCTTGCCCTATTTCAATTGGGTAAGTTTTTTTCCACTTTGGGAACTTTAAAAAAATAGTTAATTGGGTTTTTTTTTAGTTGTTCTTTTTTTAGACCTAGCCATTTAAAGTTTAGGGAGTTTTAAATTTAGCTGCTTTTATATAAAAATAAAATAAAATAAATAATATTTGTGCAGCTTTCTGAGATTTTGTATGTTTCTGTAGTGTTTCACTCTAACTACACAAACACGCAAAATCTCACAAAGCTGTATGTGGAATTTTGTGTGTGTAAAGTGTGAAATTTGGTTTTTTGGGCTTTTTGTGGCTGTGTGAGGTTCCTGCTTGTTGCAGGGGCCATTTTGGGTCTAGCACAGCTGCTTTTACATTGTGGGTGAGCCAGTTGTGTTGTGTTGTGTTTTGTAGGTTAAAAAAGGGCAAAGAAGTGACGTTGACTTGGCCACGCCCACCTGACCATCAAGCCATGCCCACCCAGTCACCTGACCACCAAGCCACGCCCACTAATTAAGCCATGCCCACAGAACCAGTAGTGAAAAATTTTAGATTTCACCCCTGACTCACGGTTCATACTTCACCAACTGAGTTCAGTTCTTTTGCTTTGGGAAAAGCTGTCTGCGTCAGTCAAAATATTCTTCATCACTTAGCCTTGTCACATAATGTCTCTCCAACAACAGACAGTTCACTTGCATTCCACAGCCTCCCTCCACCCTTAGGAATTCACAGGATTGTTTTTGTGGGAAATATGTTTGTGTGTGTGTGTGTGTGTGTGTGTGTGTATACATATGTGTGAAATATATGTGTGTGTTATCTCAAACCAATTCAGTATTAGAATAAATATTACAATCAAGGGGGGGGAGAGAGAGAGAGACAAAGAGACACACATACAGAGAATGAGACTATATTTGACAGCTTGGGATATGAACCCAGGAAAGTAGTCATTTTTTTCTTGTTTTTCCACTGAACAACTTTGGTGCTTTCTCAAATACTCCATCCGCAGTACAGTTTTTTTTTTTAATTAGGATATTATGTTTTGTAATGAAAAGAAAATAAACATTTATGAATCTTGTGTAGCCAACCAAGTGGAGTTTGCATGCATATAGAACTTTAACATTTTCCCTAAAATATATTGCTATAAGCAGAAATTTAGTAACTATTTATTACAGTTGTCAGGACTACTTTTCAGGTGCAGTGCCTGGATACTAAGCAATTTACTGTTTCACTGTAAAGCAAATGTTTCTAATTCTCTAGAACAGAAACCTACAAAAAGTGCTTTAGGCAACTTTATTCATTATGTAAGTGAAATATTAAAATATAATTGTGTTTCTGTGGTATGTGGAGAGGTGTGTGTGGAATAGATTCAAATTTTCATCATGTCTTGTTACTAGCTAATTTGCTGATACCGTCTAAATTAGATTTTGTAAATTTGACAAAACTGCCTTCTCATTTTCATTTTATATGCACTGCAATGAAACATATTTATCTTGTTATTCCAGAAACGGAAGGTAGAAAATGACTAAGGTTAATAGTTTCCCCTGTATATTTGGCTTTTCATAGCAAAATATTATAAAAGCTACCTGGAACATTGATAAGTTGCATTCGATCAACATTCAATGCATTCTGGAAAGTTGATCTAAACAGATTAATCTAGTGTTCATAGTCTCTTTCTTTTCAGATATAGTATCTGGGGAGATAAATATATGTTTATGCTATGGAATTTCATATGACAATTCATTTTCTCTCAGCAAGCCGCATATAATTTGAGCAGACCTCAATGTGTATGTATACACTATATGCATATACTGTAAGTTCTGAAGCAGCTACATGAGCCTTAGAAAAGCCATAGCTCCAGTATTGATAGTTATAAAGCAGGGGTGTCAAACTCGATTTCATTAAAGGCTACATCAGAGTTGTGATTTACTTCAGGGGGCTGTGGGCATAGCCAGGGTGGGCATGGCCAACTCGATGTCACTCATTGAGGCTCTGTTTTTGGCCGCAACAGCCTCCCCGAGCTCCATTTTCATTGGCAGAGGGCTGCAGGAGGCTGTTGCGGCCAAAAATGGAGCCTGGGGGGGCTGCACATGGCTCTTCTCAGCTCCATTTTCATTGGTAGAAGCACTATGGGCTGGTCCTTCGCTGTTTCCAGGGTGGCTCCGTGGGCCAGATCTAAGCACCCCATGTGCCAGATGTGGCCCGCGGGCCTTGAGTTGACACCTCTTATAAAGCCTCTGTGCATTGTGAAGCAACATGTTTAAATGATTTGCACACTTATAGTTTTTTTATATACCTATATTATACCACTTAGACTTATATACCGCTTCATAGTGCTTTACAGCACTCTCTAAGTGGTTTTACAGAGTCAGCAGATTGAGCCCAACAACCTGGGTCCTCATTTTACCAACCTTGGAAGGATGGTAAGCTAAGTCAACCTTGAGCCAGTCATGATCGAACTCCTAGAAGTGGGCAGAGTTAGCCTGCAATCCTACATTCTAACCATTGTGCCATATATAGTGAGCCCCAGTGGTGCAGTGATTAGAATGCAGTACTGTAGGCTATTTCTGTTAACTGCAATTTGGCAGTTCGAATCTCATCAGGCTCAAGTTTGACTCAGCCTTCCATCCTTCCAAAGGTTGGTAAAATGAGGACCCAGATTGTTGGGGGCAATAAGTTGACTCTGTAAACCACTTAGAGAGGGCTGTAAAGCATTGTGAAATGGTATATTAGTCTAAGTGCTATTGCTGTTGCTATTTTATGCACTATAAACATTTTTTAAATTGCACACACACATACACACACTGTGTACGATCCCAATTACCATCATTACTCAAAGACTACCTCATTTTTGTTAATTGCAATAGAAATTTGGATAGCCTAAATTATGAAATGGCAGTGTAATGTATTCAAATTTATTTTGATTTCACAATTTGGTCCAGATGTATTAGCAATATTCACAGTATATAGCACATTATTAATATTAGTATGTGTTTTGGATGAGTCTAATAATCAAAAATTATTACTAAACTAGATATTAGTTACAAAAATTCTGAAGAAGGATTATCCTATATTGTTAAATCTATTTTACCTTAAAGATTAAAAACAATTATTTTAAGATGAGACTAATTCAACATTTTTTCATAGTTATCAGATAAATGTTTTAGAGTTGTCTAACAATTGATTTTGGGAAGTGTAAAATTGTTGAGGAACCATCTACTGTTATAAAATTGGCTTGTCTCCCTATTGCTTCCTTTCTTTTAAAATTCTTATATTTGTTAATATAAATTTTATAAATCAATATTTCAAATATGTCAATATATTGTACTGTAAGAAATGGATTTTTTGAGCATGGAGATAAATATGGAAATGACTGTGCAACTTTCATTTATAATTCTGGGATCAGCAGTACGTGGCTTAGTATTTGTTTATGTTCTGGTTCTTTACTGACATAATGGAAAACTGATCCATATTATTTTGTGGCCCCAAAGTTTAATTATGTGTTTAAACATTCAGTTGGGTGATTATTCATCTGGGATTTTTAAAAAATTGTTCCTCTTTTTTCTTTCTTTTGTGCTTTGCTTTTTCTTGCTACATATTGTCTTGTTTTTCCTGTCCCTTTTTGTACAAAAGCTATAAATTAAAAAGAAAAGAAAAACCCTTTTGTGTTAACAGAATATTGAATGCACAAAATACTACATGTCATCCCTTTGAGACAGCATGATCAACAAACAGGTACAGAAGGGAGTTCAGGAATGCTGTTTATTATTATAGGGTAGAATAACATTTGTCTGCAACATTGGCTGAATGTATCTATTCCGTCCTGTCTCTCCTGGAGGGAAAAAAATGGCTAGAACTCTGAAAGATAAGATGCAGGTGCATTAGCCATATACTGATTGAATGTTCTGCCCCAGCGCCGGATCCCAAGGAGTGTGACACACACCAAGCTCCAAAAACTCCGTTTATTACAAACAGACCCCTTTCAAAATGCAGGCTTTCAGTGCAAATGTCCTTATCAGCCTGCTATAAAGTACAAAGAATAAACAAAGTCTGACAAAGGTTGGCAACCAGCCCATAAACCAAGATGTGATAAGAAACTCACTCTACAAAATGCTCTGCGTAATAATTAAACATTGTATCCAGCAACAATTGCTAACTGCGTGCGACTTAAATAGGCTAAGGGAGTGGCCAATTAGCCCCAAGCCTTACTTTCGAGGAGACCTCCTCCTTCTGAGTAGCCACTCCTGCCTTTTGGCAGCCCTGCATGCTCAAGCATTGAGGAGAGGCTCCTCCACTTCACTCTCTGAACTTGAAGGAGCCTCTGGAGGTTCTGAAGGCTCTGGCTGAGTCTCTGTCTCTGGCACCACATTCTCTTCAGCCTCCTCACTGTTTGACATGAGTGCCGGCTGCACAGGCTGCTGGCGTGACACCACACCAGCCTCCTCGTCATCGGTATCAGCCACAAGCCGCACAGGCCATTGGCGGGCCACAACATTGAAAGGGAGACCTCCCAATAGAGGAATGTACCAACGTGTTTTAGGCAAATTCTGCAGGAGGTAATAATTCAGTTTTCTTGGGGTAAGAAACTTGGCAGTACACATATTATTTAAGAAAGGCATTCATTTTCTTCAGTTATCCATTAGACTGGATAGGAAGTGGCTATCTAACTGGATATATAACTGGAAGGAGATATAGAAGCATAGGCAGCCACACAAACAGGCTGAAGAACAGTTTTTATTCATGGGCTGTCAGACGCCTGAATGAAAAATAACTCATCATGAAAAATAACGCAATCTAAGCCGCCCTGAGTCTCCAGAGAAGGGCGGCATATAAAGCAAATTAAAACAAAACAAAACAAAACTCTACAACATAGCACAAGATTGACTTGCGGGGCCGGCACAACATGCAATAAGTTCACATGGTGCAATAGGACTGAGTGATTGTTAGTAGGATTCACTGGGCTAGGGATTTTCTTTTTGTCTTTCACTGTGAGTTGTATTGTGGGGGATGTGCACGAAGGGAGGCTCAGCCAATCTCATGGTACACATGTTGTACTCTGACAATAAAGGTTTGAATTGAATTGAATTGAGAGTCCAGATGATAAAGGATGACAAATGACACTGAATGACCAGTCAATGGAAAAAGCCTTTCAAAATTTGGATGTAAATTGAGAATTTTAATCTAAAATCACGTGATTGATTAAGTACTTGGATCAAAAATGAAAGTCTTATGCAGTCCCTTGAGCTGACAGTAGTTCCTTGCAAGGAACAAAATACACCATCTTGGTAAACCAATCTACTATGACTAAAATTGTTATGAATGCTCCAACACTCTTTGGAATGCTCCAAAGAGATTGGACAACCATTTCTCTCCGTGTATTTCGCTGTGCCCTCAAAACCTTGTTGTTCCGCCAGGCCGGGCTATCAATGTAAAGATTTTAATTGGTTTTAAATATGGGATTTTAAATTTGGGGGTTTTATAATTGAGCCAATTATTTAATAATTTTAATAATTTTTAAATTTTGTCTGTCTTTGTGCTTTTAATTAGGCTGTACACCGTCCTGAGTCCTTCGGGAGAAGGGCAGTATAGAAATAAAATAAATAGATAAATAAATAAATAAATAAATAAATAAACTTATTTATTTGTCTGAAATGGTATAGGGTTTCCTGCCTGAGCAGGAAGACCTCCTTAGAAGGTCCCTTCCAATTCTGCTATTCTATTCTATTCTATTCTATTCTATTCTATTCTATTCTATTCTATTCTATTCTATTCTATTCTATTCTATTCTATTCTATTCTATTCTATTCTATTCATTGGGTGAACTTATTCAGCTGCAAGATCAATAATAACATCGACAGGAACTCTGCCCTACATCCCAGGAGGGTAGGGGAATGGCTGGAGCAAATTAACTGAGCAACTCATAATAGTCTTAGTCTATCAAAAGACATGACAAAATGAAACATAGCATTTGATATTCATTCTTAATCTGTAAGCTACATGGAAATCATCTGTCCATACCCTTACATATGGGTCTTGTTGTGCAAGAAAATCCAACCCAACTGATCTACTGCTTGATTTCTTTCTCCCAGGTTCCCTAAGAATTTCAAGGAAAGTGAGAAGTAGCAAGCTTGTCTGTGAACTAGGAACATGGAATATATAAAGCCTGAAATAAGAGAAAAGTTGGTGTCCATCTGCTTTATTGTGGAAAGAAGGTTTATGTCTTCTGCAAGTACTCCCAAATCTTGTGAACTCTGCAACCTGTGTGGGGTGGGTTGTTCCCTGCAAAAAAATCTCTCCACTGCTACAATACTGCTTTTATGGCCAGCAACTTTTCTTGAAAATATCATAGTTTGTTTCAGCCAAGATAAAAAACCTGAAGTCTGCTGAAGCCTGCAGGAAAACACCTCCCAAAGTTGAGGCTGAGGCATGTTTTCAGACAAACTGTCTATAAAAAATGTCAAAGCTCAGAAAATATTGGACATCTTTCACATTTCTAGGATCCTGCTATGTGAAAATTTATTGTACTTTAGCTGAATCTATTTATATTCCATTTGTGGAGATTATACAATCAAGTAATCCAACTGGGGAAGATTAGATACAGATTTATCCAGATTAATATTTATTCAGATTTAGCAAACAGTTTGCAATTTTGAAATTGTTCATTGCTGATGTAAGTCTCATCAGGATGTGTCTTCTGAAAAAACATCACTGAAAAACACATCATCAGGATGTGTCTTTTGAAAAAAATAATCAGTATGTCATTCAGGTAGCTTAATATATATTTGTCTAAAATATTTATGAATCTGAAGATGACCATGGAGCAATTAGCCAAACCAAAGAGCCTTATTATGAACTCAGGCTTGCCATACTGGTTATCAAAATTCTAAACATTTATAGCCTCTTTTACTAAGGCCAGATTGTAACTTTCTTTTGAATCTAATTTAATGAAAACATGCACCTTCTGATGGCAATCCACCAGATCTGAAATAAGGGGCAGTGGGTAATGGTTCCAAATGATTGCAAAATTCAGAAGTCTATAATCATGCATAATTCTTAGAGAATCGTTATTTTTATTTCCAAAATAAAAATAAAAAGAGACACAGACACTAGATTTATAGAAAGGTAAACAAATTCAATAACGAACATGGTGGCTCAGTGGATAAGATGCTGAGCTTGCCGATCGAAAGGTCAGCAGTTCAGTGGTTCGAATCCCTAGTGCCTCATAACAGGGTGAGCTCCCATTACTTGTCCCAGCTTGTCCCAGCTTCTGCCAACCTAGCAGTTCGAAAGCATGTAAAAAATGCAAGTAGAAAGGCCTTCCGTGCACCTTTGGCATTTAGTCATACTGGCCACATGACTATGGAGACATCTTTGGACAGCGCTGGCTCTTCAGCTTTGAAATGGAGATGAGCACTGCCCCCTAGAGTCAGGAACAACTAGCACATATGTGCGAGGGGAACCTTTACCTTTAATCAAATTCTTCAGATTGTCATCCAAAACCAGGGGTGCTATTCAGCAGGTTCTGACAGGTTCTGGAGAACCGGTAGCAGAAATTTTGAGTAGTTTGGTGGACCAGCAAATACCACCTCTGGCTGGCCCCAGAGTGGGGTGGTAATGGAGATTTTGCAATATCCTTCCCCCAGGAGTGGGGAGTGAATGGGGATTTTGCAATATCCTTTCCCTGCCAAACCTACAGAACCGGTAGTAAAAAAAAATTGAATTCCACCACTGTCCAAAAAAATTATTTAAATCAGCTAAATTAGGTATAGATGTAGGATATTACCTTTCATCTGGAATCTGGATTCCAGGTTTTAAGCTGTTATGGTCACATGAGGCAAAATGCTTCATCCTCCTCCAAAGCATCTACAAAATCTGTTAACCTTTCTAGTAAAGAAGAAATCCCCATAGAAGGAGATGCCTGAAGCTTTTGCTCATACCTTTGAAAGGAAAACAAATTATCTTTGGCTCCTGGTAGATATTCAGATTATGAGTTTGCATTCCATCTATGATCAAAATTATGGGGACATATCAGGAAATTCTAATGCAAAATCTCAAAGGTGCTTTTTCGAGAGGCAACTGGACTTTCTGGTTTTTCTTTGCTTCTTATCCAAGAAGCTTCTTCAGCTCCAGCTGGATGGTGGAGAATGAAAAGATATATACTCCTTGCAAACAGCTGGTAATTTGCATTCGTTTAGTGAGTTGTTAAGGCCATCTGGAGGTTTATCTGTGTCAAAAGGGTCACCTGAGTGGTGCAAATAGGTGTGGAGCCTTCTTGGAACTGTTGAAAGGTGTTGTAGACTGAACATAGATGATGTTGTATCCTTCTCCCTCTGTTGAGAGAGGGCTGTTCAGTTTTGAAATAGATGGCCTCTTTGACCTCTCTTTCAACCCTACAGTTCTCTGTGTCCAACATGTGGCCTTTGCTGTCTTCAAAAGAGTGGCTTTTGTTTTGTTTTTTTAAATACAGATGGACTACTGAATCTAGTCCTGATGGGTTTTTTCTCCTATGTTGTGCCATGCATTTATGAAATGGTTGTTTTGTTTCCCCAATGTACAGATGCAGGTCTGTACTCACTGCATTGAACTGCATATACCATGTTGACTGATGACTGAGAATCTCCATAGACAGTTGTAATGCAGAATGATAATATACTGTATGGTCATTTATTTTAACTGCAGATGCATTGTACATAGCAAAAGAGGACCAGCTTGAAGAGATTGCCTAGCAATTTTCTCATCTAGCACTGAGTTCTCTAATAAACGTGTGGGCAACTGAAACTGATGCACTGTGGTCTCATTTATGAAGTTAGCTGCTGTGCCAGATCCTTTAAAAAAGAGAGAAAAGAGATGTATTTTTGCACCAGCAGGGTGCAAAATGAGTAACAAGGATAATAAAATGCATTAGCCTGCCGACTGACATCTGAGCACTTCTTAATTGTCTGAGTACCCCTCTGTGGAACTTTTTGGAGGGGTGCCTGCACAATTTCCCAAAGACAAGCCTCTGCAGCAATTGGGCATTTCCTGGAGAGATGACCTCTTCGTGGTTTCTTTCCAGCGGTCTCAGAAGAAGCAGCCCTAGAGCTCCACTCTAAAAGTATAAAAGGAGATTTTTTTTTGTACCATAAAGCCCCTATAAATAGGAACAGTGAAGGAATGCAGACTGTGGAGGAGAAACAAACAAGGATTATCTCCATATATACGTTTACAGCAGAGCTCTAGGGCTGCTTCTTCTGAGACAGCTGGAAAATACCACATCAACTCTACATTTGGTATAAAAGGTAAAGGTTCCCCTTGTATATACTAGTAGCTCCCAACTCTAGGGGGCGGTGCTCATCTCCGTTTCAAAGCCGAAGAGCCAGTGCTGTCCGAAGACGTCTCCATGGTCATGTGGCCGGCATGAGTAAACGCCAAAGGTGAATGGAAAACTATTACCTTCCCACCAAAGGTGTCCCTATTTTTCTACTTGCATTTTTTACCTGCTTTCAAACTGCTAGGTTGGCAGAAGCTGGGACAAATAACAGGAGCTCACCCTGTTATGCGGCACTAGGAATTCAAACAGCTGACCTTCTGATCGACAAGCTCAGTGTCTTAGCCACTGAGCCACCGCATCCCTTTACATTTGGTGAGTTTTACCAAATAGTTGATAAATGGTAAATAGTAGCTAAATAGTTATATGTGCTGCCCCATTCGCTCACTCACAAACACACCAGTGTGGTTTATAGAGAGTTTTATTGGTGTTCCCCAGCAATTCTTGTCACCCAGCCTCAGAAGTGTCCCAAGCAAGCAAAGATTACTTTACCAGGCAATGGCCAATAGTCTATAAAACAAATACAAAGCTGCTCCTGCAAGTAAGTCCACTAAACCAACTTAAAGTCACCAGGCAAAACTGAAAGTACTTCTATGAAAGCTCACTTGTCAGGAGCAGTTCAAAAGTCCAGCAGGAAGCATGAACAAACACACAGCCATGAATCACACATGATGTTTTCAGCAACACCACCCTTGCCTGCTGTGCTAAATAGCTTCCTGGTGCAGCCCCTCAAGAGGGGTTGGGCCTCTTCCCAAGTAATCTGGCAGACCTCCATTTCTCTGCCCTGCATGCTCTGAGATCCACCACAGAAGGCAGCTCCTCCCCCTCCTTTTCACTGACCTGTAAAATGTGACCCAGCCAAAGCCTTTAGTTGTCAGATCCATGAATCTGCCATTTCTCAAGGGGGATGAGGGGAACCCCTGCATTTATTATTACATTCATACTTTACGGCTTTCTCCCCAATATATCCTGTATCCTTCAATCTACTGATTTATACCTTGTAGCCTGGCACCTAAGCGCCCTGGCATTTTCTTACCTTTTGGGGAATGTAAGGGGAGGGAGGGCCATGTGGATTTCATCGCTCGAGAGTGGTGGAAGGATGACCCTGAGAAAGTTCACTTTTCACTTTCTCAGAGTGGCTGGTACAATAACATCTTCACACCTGTGGATTGGCTGAATCCACACTGGAGTGTTGGGAGGGGTTTCTAATTCCTTTATTCTAACTGCATGGCTTGAGAGCCCCTCAGAGCCTGCTTTCTTTTCACCTTGCTATCACCTCTATTCAATAAAAGGTTCCTTTTAAAATGCCAAGTTTCAAGAGTCTTTACTTTCTTGAATAAGGGGAAGAGGCTGGGCCTTACAGTAATTGTCTTTCTGCTGGCAGTTCAGGTTAATAATTAACCCAGTTCCTGACATGCCAGGAATGAGCTCATCCTCCCTTGGGAGGATGAACTCCAAGGAAGACTCAGAGGAGACCTCACATTATATGACTGGGCCATGAAGTACTTTAAAGGACTACCCATTCTCAACTGCAGAGGAGCGGTGGACATGCCCAGAAGCCAAAAACTATTGGAATAAAATTAAGACATGGTTAGAAGAAATGACACAACAGCATATTGATTTAAAACCAGAGCTGTTCCTATTGGGTATCCTTCCAGACAAAATTAGCAAAGAAAATATTTATCTGATTATACGCGTAATAACAGCTGCAAGAATTGTTTTTGCACAAAATTGGAAAGCAGAGAAAATACCTCTGGAAGGAAAAGTAATTCAAAAATGTATAGATTGTGCAGAAATGAATAGATTAACTTTGATGACTAAAGAAAGAGAATATTTTAAGATATGAGACCATTTTTACCATTGGTTGGAAAAGAGATATAGATAAGCAAATTAAGAGGTATGTAAGAATATGGTATAATTAGAATATTACACTTCTATTACAATGGAGAAATGTTGTAATAGATTAGTGAAAATGAAGACAGATTAAATAACAAAAAGACAAAGACATGGAGAAAACACCGAGATGTCACATGGAATGAATGACTGATGTATTAAATGTTTGTTTGCCTATAAAATAAAATAAAAATTCAAAAAAAAAAAAACATACTGCAGAGGAGAGTCGTGAGAGTTACTTCTGAGAAAAGGTGTATAGTGTAAAGTCTCTATTTAAAATGTGCATTGTTTGCACACAGCAATTGCCTCTGCTTACTTAACAAAATAACTGAAGATGTTGTTGGCAAAATATGCAAAAGCAATCAAATTTGTGCACCTAGCATGTGCAATGTCTAATCAACAATGAATAATTTGAGCTCAAAGATTGCTAGGGGATCACAAGTGGAAAAAAAATTGTGGGCTACGCAAATGAAGTCAGGATTTAACCTATAAAGATTCCAAGCACTAATGAATGCAATGTCAGTCATTCAGGTTTACACACCACAGGGAACTGTTCATTTAAAATTTATGTCAAAATATTACACAGCAAATGCAATATTTAAAGGAAAAGTTAAAAAATAATGTATACTCTTCTTGGGTATACTCTCCTTGAGACAAATTTATATCCAACACATTTCTCCTGGTCTGTTTTGTTATTTATGTAACAAGCAGATACTCATATTTCATTAACTTAACAGTAGATGCAGAAAGATGGAAAAATTATCATATTAAACTTCATGGGATTTAGGCATGTCAATTTGAATAGATAATACCAGAGTTAGACAGAGATGGGTGCTGCTGAAATAAAATAAAAAAAATAATAAAAAAATAAAATAAAATAAAATAAAATAAAATAAAATAAAATAAAATAAAATAAAATAAAATAAAACAAAACAAAACAAAACAAAACAAAACAAAACAAAACAAAACAAAACAAAACAAAACAAAACAAAATGCACTTTTCCTGGGACATGCATAATACATGTAATTTAATTGGCTGTTGATTTTTTGAGTGTTTTAGCTTCTTGATTTGCTGCGGTGCACTACATTTGCTATAGTGTGCTTAATTGTGCACTGCTACGAGTCCTCGGGGTGTAGGGTACTACATAAATGTAGAAATAAAAAATAAATAAAATCTAGAAGGTTGAGTAGCAGCTTTTTTAATTAATAAAATTATTATCGTAAAATTATTATCATAAAAAACTGACAGGTGGCTCAGTGGCCAAGACACTGAGCTTGTCGATCAGAAAGATCGGCAGTTCGAATCCCTAGTACAGGTCTCCTGTGTGAGCAGGGGGTTGGATTAGATGATCTCCAAGGTCCCTTCCAACTCTGTTATTGTTAAAGTTGTAACAGTAATCCCATTTGATGAGATCAGTAAAATCTCAGGTAAGGTTTGTCTCGGCTTGTCGTTCGTTCAGAACTGCGATAGGAAATAATCACCAGTAACACACAGAGAATCAGGGTTTACTTTGGCAATGATAAGCTTGCAGTCAAAAGTAAAGTACAAGTCGGTGTTTTGGTTCAAAGTCAGCGCTGGGTGTAATCACACCACAGCGCTATTTAACAAAAACTCAGCCCCTTAAACATACATCCGGTGATTATCAATCAAGCACCCCCCACTCCCTTAACAGTAACAGCTGCGAGCACCAGAGCAGCGAGGACAGCAGAATCGGAGAGGCCCGGCAACGTCATCAATCATCGCCCTGAATACTGCTATCCAGGAACTGTTTGTGTGTTCGCTGCGGCTGCTTATCTCCACTCCTTCGTCTCCCACACCCCCCATCGATGGCGAGCTCCAGTAGGACTCGACAGTTTGGTTTTATTTATTTATTTATTTATTTATTTATTTATTTATTTATTTATTTATTTATTAGATTTTATTATTAGATTTTTATACCGCCCCCTCAGATGATCTCGCCCAGCGGCTTTACATAAATGTTGAACAAAAGGGCCAAGAGGACTGATCCCTGCGGCACCCCACATATGAGGGGCCTCGGGGTCGACCTCTGCCCCCCTGTCAACACAGACTGCGACCGGTCAGAGAGAAAGGAGGAGAACCACCTTAGTACGGTGCCTCCCACCCCCAACTCTTCCAACCAGTGCAGCATGATACCATGGTCGATGGTATCAAAAGCCGCTGAGAGATCTAACAGGACCAGGACAGAGGAGCAACCCCTGTCCCAAGCCCTCCAGAGATCATCAACCAATGCGACCAATGCCGTTTCCGTGCTGTACCCAGGCCTGAAACCCGGCTGGAACAGATCCAGATACGACGCTTATGTTTTACTTTCCTCCCCAGAACTACTCTTCTATCTTAATTTATTTGGACAATAGCATAAACTTTGAAATATCACACCCCATGTGGTATTGAAGTTATAATAAGCAATTTATCTGAGAGCTTCAAATATGATAGTGGTGTTGCTGTTGCCAATGATGATGCACAGAAGACCTCAATTTGCCATTGATTTCAAGGAGACAGTACTGCTGTCTAAATTACTGGAAAATTATAGCCTAAGTGAGCATGAAGAAGCAAATCCTGGCCATCTATTTCTGATGAAAATTTCATGGCAGGCTAACAAGGTGAATTAAGTAACAAAATCCATTAATGTGCAGATGAATCGCAACACCCACATGAGAATGAGATACTCATCTTTTGTTTTTAAAGGTCTTGTTTAGTAGACGGATAGCTGGTAAGAACTTTATGGGTACTGAACAAAAGGAACCACATTAACGTGTGTTAGTAAAAAGAAAATTGTTCTCTTCTGCATCTGTGAAATCCAATTCACGGCTGCTATAAAAACCAAATAGGGGCATATGATTTTATCATAAGGTTTCCAGTTTAGTCGTCTAATCTGAAAAATAAAGGAAAATATAATGACAAAAAGTAGATTTTAACTGAGCTTTATAATAGAGTCCCCAATTTGGAATCAATGTGAAAGAACTATTACCCAATACATCCTATTACCGAAGATGATTTCTGTAGATTGACAAACAAGTTTCCTTCTCAGTCCAAATCTGATTGGAGCAAATGGTGCAGCTGGGAGAGGAAAGGTCTAGAAAAGGAACTAAGATGAGAGAAGATTGGGCAATTTTACAATTTATGACTTTTGTATTTGCTCATTTTCCGGTGATCTACTTTTCTTCTTGTTCTTTCTGATTTCAGAGCTTTTTAATTTAGCTGAACAGTTTTGCCTATATTATTGTTATTTATTTACTTGTTTGTTTACTAAAATTATTTAATTTTATTTAAATTATTGTTATGTATTTACTTGAATACTTGAATTTTATTTTGAAAGGAAATTACAAAATAGTACTGTCTTTATCCCTGCTGAAGTTATCAGGGTCAGAAAGGTGAATTCACATTTGGAAAGCTGTGCTGGCACAATAGTTAGAATGCAGGCTGACTCTGCTCACTGCCGGGTGTTTAATCCTGACCAGCTCAAAGTTGACTCAGCCTTTCATACTTCTGAGGTTGGACCCAGATTGTTGGGGGTAATATGCTGACTTTGTAAACTGCTTAGAAAGGGCTCTTTATAGAGAAGCACTATGAAGAACTATAAGTCTAAGTGCTATTACTATTGCTATTTGATAAGTTCTGATTGGTCCAAAATTTATTTATTTATTTATTTATTTATTTATTTATTTATTTATTTATTTATTCATTCATTCATTCATTCATTCATTCATTCATTCATTCATTTATTTATTGGTTCGATTTATATGTCGCCCTTTTCCGGAGACTCAGGGCAGCTTACAATGCATTAAGCAATAGCCTTCATACTTTTGTATATACCTGCTAAGTAGGGCTTTCGCCCCCCCCCCAAGTGGTGTTCTTTTTTATACAAGGTCAGCTTATTGCCCCCACAAACCGGGTCCTCATTTTACCTACCTCGAAAGGATGGAAGGCTGAATCAACCTTGAGCCTGGTGAGATTTGAACTTGCAGTAATTGCAGGCAGCTGGTGTTACTTAACAGTGCTTTAGTCTGCTGCACCACCAAGGCTCCAAAATTAAAATTGGATTTCATGAAAAAAAAAAACAGGTAAAATCAGGAAGATGTAAATCAAATGGAGATCAAAGGAAGAGGAGCATAGGAAACAAGGCAAACAGTTCTGAGCAAAAGAGTCCTTAATATACATACTCCATCAGCAGATACAAGAACATCCTTATATATTCAGTTTTGTGTTATTCAAAGAAGGAAACAGATCTGGACCATTAGAAGTGCACTCTTTCTTTCTCTCGTTTTCTTCTTTATAGTAAGAGGTTCTGTAAACTCTCAATGCAAATGACTAGCTAATTTTCTCTGTGGTGATTATTTATATTCTTGCTTTGTATCTATAGGACTACATAACAATGTTGGTTTATTTTTGTTTGATGTGTCTTAGCCTTCTAGACAGAATTTCCTCTGATCTTTAGGAGCTTGCACTAAAGTGCTTATCCCCATTATTGTAGGATATTTTAAGATTCCAGGAGAACTTCAGTTTGAATGCAAACAAAGTCTGACTTTACAGGAATTTAAGGTGGAAACGAATTACTTATGCCTTGCCAATTTCATAAAATTGCAAATGTCTTTTGGGGAAGATAGTAATACTTCCTCTCAAATATGAGCCTGCTAAATACTTCTAAACCCCCTGATTACAGCAGGATAGTAAGTCTCCTCCTGTAAATATATCCAACCTAACTTGGGATATAAAAATAATTAACTTTTCTTAATAATATTACCCATAAGAATAATTTATAAAGATCTGCATTGCACAATTCATGATACAAAACTTCCCATTCTCATTTCTGGTTTAAAGAAGCACTCCAGAACAGCAATGTAATATTATAGAACTAAAAATGAGAATCCAAGGAAAACAAAAACCATTGTTTGCGTAGCTGTTGGTGGAGAGAGAGCCCAACACTTGTCTGCTCCACTAGTTCTCCAGTCGTAAGAAGCAAAGGAAAAATGAGAAGGGGAAAATGTGTGGCTCCATTTGCTTGCTCTTGCTTTAAGAAATTCAGATTGATGTCTTCTCAGGGGAGAGATTATATTGCAATATTTGACCAAAGCATGATGGCAATGCTTTTTCAGATGAAAATTCTGGAAAAAATATTTTCAAGATTTGCACTTTTTGTTATGGAAATTTATGTTGACATAACATAAAGAGCCTTGGTGGCGCAGCAGACTAAAGTGCTGTTAAATAGCACCAGCTGCCTGCAATAACTGCAAGTTCAAATCTCACCAGGCTCAAGGTTGACTCAGCCTTCCATCCTTTTGAGGTAAGTAAAATGAGGACCCAGTTTGTGGGGGCAATAAGCTGACTGTATAAAAAAGAACACCGCTTAGGGGGGGCAAAAGCCCTACTAAGCAGGTATATTCAAAAGTATGAAGGCTATTGCTTAAGGCATTGTAAGCCACCCTGAGTCTCTAGAGAAGGGCGGCATATAAATTGAACCAATAAATAAATAAATAAATAAATAAATAAATAAATAAATAAATAAATAAATAAATATGGACATCAAGCACCATACTCAGACATTTTTAAAAAGCAGACTGTAATAGAATTCATATTAGCCTTTTTGTCTTTAAAAGAAAAAGGAGAAACAGAATACTATTTCATTTGGGATGTATGGTACAATTGGTTGGAGAGAAGATGCAAAGATTAGAAAAGTAACAATGAAAAATGATCAACGGACTAGAAATTAGAAATAAATAAAAGTAAAATGATAGAAAATTTGTTGTAAAGGATAGTATGGTAGGAGGATATAAAAATGTAAAATGTAAAACAAAATATATGGAATGATAACCATATAGAGATTTGTGTTAGAAATACGGAAACAACAGCTACGAATATAATACTGTATATTAGGAGATATAATAGTATATATAATGTAAGAAAAAAAATGTGGATATATACTGGTGTATCGCTGTTGCGAAGTCTGAAATTGTGATGTAAAATGAAGAAAACTGCATAATAAAAGATTTTTATTTAAAAATCTTTTCATATTAGCTATGTACCCTTTCTTAAAAGGGTCCAAAAAAAGAATAATAGCATGGAAATTCCTTGCAAAAATGAACTAAAGGGGAAAAATAAACATATAAATAAACATCACTGTGTGCTTAGCATCTTTGTGTTTAATACATTTTTTTTATTATTATTTTTAATAATACATTCAGATCCTGAGATGCAGCCAGGATCTAATTGGGGAAAATCTCAGAGCAGAAGAACAGCTACTATGGTGCTTTCTGCTATTGATAACCTACTTTTAAAACTATATTTGGACTCATGACACAACACTTTGAGGTTTCATGTTTGGATAGAAAGAGCCAATTACCTGCTTCATATGCCCTGGCACATACTCATCATTTCGCGCTTCTACTGTTATTTTCTTGTCAGGCTAATTTAAAATTTTGTCTCTGTGTGTGCACATGTGTGTGTGTGTGTGTGTTTGTATGTATGTGTCTGTGTAGAAATCTGACCTGTCATCCATTGGGCCTTAACCTTTCTTGCCTCAGATTATATCCTCATGTTTTCTGAAAAAGACAAAAGAAGAAGAAGAAGAAGCCTTAAATGAATATGTCATACCAATTGTTGACTTTGTTTTTGGAAAGACTTTTCTTTCTGCTTTGTTAAAAAATCACCTTACGGTTAGGCTTGTCTTCCAAGTATATAGGCTGAATTTCATAAGCTTCTTGCCTTATGTTCACCTTCCAATCTCTTACATTATACATAGTTTTGGTTCCTTTCCATGAAAGCTTTTCAACTGAGTTCTTTTGCTAAAGGCGATTATGGCTGTTATATTCATTGGGAGCTAAATAGCCAGTTCCTATAAATCTTTGCATTTCCCTTGAACAAAGTGTGGTTGTTGAAGACTTTACAATGATTGAGTGAAAAGAACATCCAGAACCTATAATAGCTTTTACTTTACTCTTTCTGTTATTTACAACAACAACAACAACAACAAATGAGGTCTAAGTTTACCAACGGCTCTCTCTTAGGCAACCTACATCAAGAGAACAATCTCCCCAACTGCTGGATACTGACAACTGATATTTGTCCTTTAGAGGCACTTAATCACCCTGTGAGAGAAAATGTGGTGGATCGATTACTCTTTGTACTCTTTGTATTAAGATCCATTTATATCCTGCTTTTAGCTCCCAGAGAAGTTCAGCTAGAAATGTATTGTATACATACATACCGTAGGGAGAATTTATGCCATGGGATTTGTTGCCTGTTCAGTGCCATAATTCAGTGATGGTGTTGTTTTTACCAAACAAAACAAACAGACACACAAGGCACAAGGCAAAAGCCAACAATGTGACCCCCTTTTATAGTCGGGTATAAACAACTATTTTGTGCATGCCCAGTTCTAAAATTCTGCAGTCCAATTTCTCACTTGCTAACTGTACATTTTGTATCTGTTTCTCCTCATTCTTTTCTTATCTGCTTTTATGGCTCTCGTTTCTTTGTAACGGAAAACCACTAACTTTCCTTCTACAATGGCCGAAGTTTAGCTTTTTGGTTATTATTTTCCAACAGTAACTTTAGAATGGCCAATGGTTACAATCTGTCATTAAAGCTGAATGATTAGTTATAAAGTGACATTCTAGTAAATAAAGGTACATACTTATGTCCCAGGATAATATTGCAAGATCATTTGGTCACTCATCAGTACCAAAGGTTTACTCTTCCCTGCTTTTTGGGATTTGTGCTGGAACCTATCATCAAGGAATTTCTCTCTCTCTCTCTCTCTCTCTCTCCCCGTCCCTCCCTCCCTCCTCTCCCTCTCTCCCACTGTGTCTCTTGCCCCCTCTCTCCAGAATATATAGAACAGTGAGTGAGCTAGTGAGCAAGCAAGAGAAGGGGGGGTTCCCCAATGATGGACTCCAGCACAAGCCTGAAAGCATGGAAGAATAAACTTTTGGTCCCAGTGACCAGCCCAGACTGGATCTTGACATTCTAGTGTTGCCTCCAAACTCAGGCACCCTTGAAGAATAAGATCTCTGAACTTGAGAGAGAGACATTTTTATTTTTACAAAGGGGCTCCTTTGCCCACCGAAAAATAAGAATCACCCAGTAATTCAGGCAAAGCAAAAGCATTTATTAATATGTGTATGTGTGTGTAAACAAATTACATACATTTGGAATATCTGATACATCAGAAAGTGATCTAACAATAAAAATCATTGATTACACGTGAGACATGAACAATAGAAAACATTGGCTCCAGATAATATTCTACAAATGACAAATTGTGGAATTTGTCCACAAGAGCCGAGGTAGTGCAATGGTTAGAGTGCAGTACTGTAGGCTACTTCAACTGACTGCTAGCTGCAGTTCGGCAGTTCAAATCTCACCAGCTCAAGGTTGACTCAGCCTTCCATCCTTCTGATGTGGGTAAAATGAGGACTCCATAGACCGCTTGAAGAGGGCTTTAAAAGCACTATGAAGTGGTATATAAGTCTAAGTGCTTTTGCTATTGCTATTTACAAGGTACATTGCTCCTTCCCTCCTGGGTTTCTATCTTTCTCAAAACTTGGCAGTGTATTCAAGGATTTTCAGAATACCCTCTTTATTGTTTAGTGCTGAAAAGACAAGTTCTTGCCAGCAAAAGAAAATGGCCTTGACTAAGAAGAAAACAAAAATGTTTTCTTGAAATTAAAAAAGAAGACCTAAACTGCCTTTTTAAAAACGCTAATATCATCTTTTGAAATGCTAATGATGAAACCTAAAATTCCAGGCAACACCATAACGTTTAAAAATATCTTCATTATATGAATGAAGATGAACGAAAGAATGAATCCATTCCTGCTATCCCTTAATCCTATTTGTTATATTTGTGTTTATATTAATTTGTTTTTCAATTAAGTATCAAGGGTGATGTTAGTTTCTGCATGTGAACAAGTTCTGAATTTTACTGATATTGGAATTCTTCTAAGAGAATTTATAATTTAATTTAGAGATCTAATTCTTAATTTGTAACTAATGATTTCTATTGAATGGTTATTCATTCCTAGGATTCTATTATGCCTCAGGAAACCCGAAAAGCAAATTTATTATGCTTTACTGCTTTGTGTTATTAAAAGTAGAAAATAATGAATTATTGCTTCTGAAGTATTTATATCTCTGAGGAGCCATCATGACAGTTTTCTTTTTAATAAAATTTGATAGAAGACCACCTTAACTTATTTATTTATTTTAAATGTTTAAGGGAAGCAGGAACCTTTCAATCCATCCTCTCCTTATATGAAGAAGTACTTAAAAATATTCATTTTGTAGTCCTTGGTTTTCTCTAAATTGATTGTTTTCTTGCAGATGTTCCTTTACCCAAACTAGGTAACACGATGTTACTGTCAGACTGCGGTGCTATCTCAAAATAGCACAAGCTGTCATCCTGCTTCAGCTCCTAATTTAATGCAATATATTTAGTGCCCCGGTGTAATTTAGGATTAAGTAGTTGGAGTAATGCTTTCCTCTTGGATTTCTTTTAAATAAATAAATAAATAAACCCTCTTACCATTGTAGGAAGTTAGCACCCCGCCCATCCCAGAGGAATGAAATATTTTAGGAAATATTAAAAAGACAGAATGTTATGTTTCCCTGGATGAGAAAAAGAGAAACATGTTTTTAAAGACAAAACAGTTTCCTGCAGCTCCTTGCCCCCAACTTCAGCTCCAGGGTGATGGGTTTAAGGCATGGCCCTCAGGACATGATAGGATTAGCCCTCTACCCATCTAGCAACAGAACTCATCACATGGCACTTGGGGGGATTGCATCACCCAAATGTGGGACACAGATAGCCTACAAAGTTAGCTAAGACCCCCGCCTAGTGGTGAAATCCAATTTTTTTTACTACCAGTTCTGTGGGCGTGGCTTGGTGGACATGGCAGGGGAAGGATACTGCAAAATCTCCATTCCCTCCTCACTACTAGAGGAAGGATATTGCAAAATCTCCATTCCCACCCCACTCCAGGGGAAGGATACTGCAAAATCCCTATTCCCTCCCCACTCCTGGGGAAGGATATTGCCAAATCTCCATTCCCACCCCACTCTGAAGCCAGCCAGAGGTGGTATTTGCCAGTTCTCTAAACTACTCAAAATTTCCACTACCGGTTCTCCAGAACCTGTCAGAACCTGCTGGATTTCACCCCCGCCCCCGCCTCCTGGGAGTCTGACCACCAATCAGAGTGCATTTTTTACACAGGAACAAGTGAACAATTCTTGAATTCAACTCATCTGTCTGGAACCCGCACTGCATATCAGACATAAATACAATTGAGAGAGTCCAGAGATATTTTACGAAAAGAGTCCTCCATTCCTCTACCCACAATAAAATACCTTATGCCAGCAGATCCAAATTTTGGGCTTAGACAATTTAAAACTACACTGACATCTACCTAGTTTGGTTAATGAAATGTCTGATGTTACTTACTTGGGTAATGAAACAGTTGCAAGAAAACAACCAAGCTCTGAAAGCATCAAGGATTCCTTGTTTCAACCCTGAGCTACAAATATTTTCTTCTATCAATAATATTCATTTTGTTGGCAGAGTTAAGCTCTATTTAGCATAAGACATTGTTAAAAAAAACTGATACAAAATGCTGGCAAAGTGGGAGCCTCTCACTTTATCATGACAAACAGTTTTTTTCCCCATGAAAGTTATATTATTTTTATTATACTTGTATTTTGCTTCAACTTGTGAAATAGAAGTAACTCAGTTCACATGGAAATGGCTTTGCTAGTAAGAGGGAAGAGAAAGTTGAAATCTCCTCAGCCTCTGAAGTTAGTCTTCCAAAGTACATGATGTGAGAAACATGCTAGCTTTCAAATGCTTAGCCAAGTGTGACCTTTAATAGTTGTAGTTGCTCTATTGAATGTGGAAGATATTATTCCAAGCTTTTCCTCTGCCAAATATGCTCACAGCTTTCCTCTGATAGAAAAACATCTAGAGATGGAAAGAGACAGGTGCAGTGACAGCAGGACCTCCTTTTTTGACATTATGTAGGTGGAATGGGAGCTGTTTGCAACAGCTTGCAGGGTGAGGAAGAAGTCACATGAACATCCTCATCTCAATTCTACAAAGAAAGAGGGGGAGACTTAAGTGAATTGTTCAGTCAATGAGTGATCTGGATAGATAGATAGATAGATAATAGATAGATAGATAGATAGATAGATAGATAGATAGATAGATAGATAGACAGACAGACAGACAGACAGACAGACAGACAGACAGACAGACAGACAGAATATTCTACTACACACACAGAGAGAAAGGAGGGTATGTACATACATAGTCTCTTTTGCTATGCATCTGTTTTATAATGAAGCTATAATTCATTATTATTCCCATTTTAAAAAGAAGGAATTTAATGTGGGGGAAATGGTGATTGCCTTTGCTTTATAGAAATGTGAGGTCTAGGGCCATGATGGCAAACCAGAGGTGGCACACAGAGCCCTCTCTGCTGGCATGCATGGTCACCCCAGCTCAGCTCTCCATGGCATTTCTTTTGTGAGCTTCTGTTTCCCTGCAAACAACAAAACAGAAGCTCAGGAAAGAAAAAGATCTTATCTCTTGCCGTGCTGCCAGTGTTGGGATGCCCCACCTCCCGCCGGCCAGCTGGTCTTCAGGTCTCTGCTGAGCATGCACGCGTGCATGTCCATGCATGCATGTGGGCATGTTTGCTCCCGCATGTGCAAGTTCACTCAGGGGTGTGCACCTTTCAGTTTGGGCAAGCCCACATGTGCAGTTTGGGCACTCGGTGTCTAAAAGGTTTGCCATCACTGGTCTAGGGGAACTCTTTTAGGATGGTTAACGTTTTTGAAGCCTGGTATATTTACAGGGAGTGGCAGCACTTTGCAAAGACCTACTACTACTAGATAAAGTAGAAAAATGTGGGTTAGACAGCATCACCACCAGATGGATTCATAACTGGCTGAGCAATCGCAGTCAATGTGTAGTCCTCAATGGAACTGCATCTACATGGAGGGCAGTATGCAGTGGAGTACCCCAGGGCTCTGTTTTAGGCCCAGTGCTCTTCAACATCTTCATCAATGACTTGGATGAGGGGATAGATGGGGAACTCATCAAATTTGCAGATGATACCAAGTTGGCAGGAATAGCCAATACTCCAGAAGATAGGCTCAAGATACAGAAGGCTCTTGACAGACTTGAACATTGGGCACTATCTAACAAAATGAAATTCAACAGTGAAAAAAGCAAGGTTCTACATTTAGGGAAGAAAAACAAAATGCACAGGTACTGTACAGGTGGTATCTTGCTCAATAGTAGTAATGTGAGAGGGATCTTGGAGTACTAGTGGACAACCATTTAGATATGAGCCAGCAGTGTGCAGCAGCTGCCAAAAAAGCCAACACAGTTCTGGGCTGCATAAACAGAGGGATAGAATCAAGATCAAGTGAAGTGTTAATACCATTTTATAATGCCTTGGTAAGGCCACACTTGGAATATTGCATTCAGTTTTGGTTGCCAAGATGTAAAAAAAAAGTTGAGACTCTAGAAAGAGTGCAGAGAAGAGCAACAAAGATGATTAGGGGACTGTTTTAGGGGACATCAAAACATATAAAGAACGGTTGCAGGAACTGGGTATGTCTAGTTTGATGAAGAGAAGGACTAGGGGAGACATGATAGCAGTGTCCCAATATCTCAGGAGTTGCCACAAAGAAGAGGGAGTCAAGCTATTCTCCAAAGCACCTGTGGGTAGGACAAGAAGCAATGGGTGGAAACTAATCAAGGAGAGAAGCAATTTAGAACTAAGGAGAAATTTCCTGACAGTTAGAACAATTAATAAGTGGAACAACTTGCCTGCAGAAGTTGTGAATACCCCAACACTGGAAAGTTTTAAGAAGATGTTGGATAACCATTTGTCTTAAGTGGTGTAGGGTTTCCTGCCTGGGCAGGGAGTTGGACTAGAAGACCTCCAAGGTCCCTTCCAACTCTGTTATTCTATTCTATTCTATTCTATTCTATTCTATTCTATTCTATTCTATTCTATTCTATTCTATTCTATTCTGTTCTGTTCTGTTCTGTTCTGTTCTGTTCTGTTCTGTTCTGTTCTGTTCTGTTCTGTTCTATTCTATTTTATTCTATTCTATTCTATGAGCAATTTCCCATTCCACAGTGCTTTCTAAAATTCCAGTCTGATTGCCTTGAAGATTCTCTATCTCTGCTATAATATTTACCTTGTTGTGTATATCTGCAGGTACACATGCATTGTTGATTTCAGTTGAAGAACTACATTCACACCCAAGATTAAAACCTTACCGAATCCAACTCTTTTAATTAAGAGTAAGCTCCATTGAAGAGAGTGGAGACCTCACATAGAGATCCAATGTTAGGTAAATTTCTGTCCTTGATTAAGGAGCAGGAAAGAAAAAA
Source organism: Pituophis catenifer annectens (assembly GCF_029215685.1). NCBI lineage: Eukaryota > Metazoa > Chordata > Lepidosauria > Squamata > Colubridae > Pituophis > Pituophis catenifer. Next base: position 262,331,709 of record NW_027256881.1, on the reverse strand, counting down.
ACAAATAAAGGAACCATATTGGTAGGAAAAATGGGATGGGGAATATGTTGGAAAGAATATTTCAAACTAGGGCATGTTCATACACTTCCATTCCCCCCCCCCCCGCCTTTTTCACTCTCAAGGGACCATTTGTGGATTGTCTTTGCACAGCTTTTCCTAAGAAGAAGCTTCTATGGGTTCTATTGGTTAATCTTCTCATAATAGAAGTGCAAAGGAGTAGATCCACAAACTCCTCTATCCCACCACTATCTAATTGCACCTTAAAAGATGACCATTAAAAGCATTTATCTCTGGCTTACTTAAACTTGTTGTTTTAATATTATTTTAATGTTTTAATATGGGGACTGATACAGAGTTCTGTATATTTTAATCCTAATAGCATTCCACACCATCCTGTTGTTATCTACATGGAGTAAATTGCTGTACATTGACTTCCATGAATCAACCTGCTCATAGGAGAGGAGAACATTCCTAAAAGTGAATGGTTGCCAAGTCTCTTACCTTACAAGGAAGTTGTTAATTGACCGGCTTGATTTGACTACTCTAGATCAAGGGTGTCAAACTCAAGGCCCAGGGGCTGTATCTGGCCCATGGGGTACTTAAATCTGGTCCACAGGGGCCCCCTGGAAACTGCAAAGGACCGGCCCATGGTGCTTCTGCCGGCGAACACAGAGCTCGGGAGGGCCACACACAGCCCTCCCAAGTTCTGTTTTCACTGGCAGAGGGTTGCAGGAGGCCATCAATATGATGGCAAAGAGAAACTGCATTCATATATGGAAACGAAACATATTTGGTATTTATGTATGAAAGCTAAGACTGGATCACGTATAGATAGTTAATTCACTAAGGCTGGCAGAAATCTTTGGAAGTACGATAAACAATATTATTACAGTCTTTTGAGAAAAAAATATGTTGTGGTGTTTTAAAGTTCACATAAGGAATTGATAAACTGAGATGAGAGTTTTCACAGAATTTTCAATTCATGGTCTTAAGCCCGATGTTAAAATTGCTTTTAAGAAAGGTCTGGTGATCTATTTTTACAAAGCATAAGACATGAAATACCTTGTACTTTAGGTTCATGATTAATGAAAATGTTTGAAGGTCTGTTATTATGTAGACAGGCATCCAGTAAATTAGCCTTCTTAAAGTGTTTTTCTGATACATTGGGACAGAATAGAGGAGATGGTGATGGAGAAAGGAGCTCCAGATCAAAATAATATATACTGAAAGTTACATATGAACAATATATAAAAGAAATATGTAGCAAAGTTTCAGGGTTATGCACAGAGATAATTGCTTTATTTGCTGTTTGTATAATAATGGCTTGGTCAGTTTATTTCCATAGCTTTTATGGGGACAGGTAATATATATACTGTGTGTGTGTGTATATATATATATATATATATATATATATATATATATATATATATATATGTGTGTGTGTGTGTGTGTGTGTGTGTGTGTGTGTGTGTGTGTGTGTGTGTGTAGTTAATATTTCGGGTTTCTTCCCATGTAATTGTGGATATATCCCTAAAAGGGTAGAAGTGATGTTTCGACAGAATCTCATCTGCCATCATCAGGCTTATGTGAGGAGTCTTTTGCAGATCTCTCTTTCTCTCTCTCTCTCTCTCTCTCTCTCTCTCTATATATATATATATATATATATATATATATATATATATATATATATAGAGAGAGAGAGAGAGAGAGAGAGAGAGAGAGAGAGAGAGAGAGGGGGGGGGAGGGAGGGAGGGAGGGAGGGAGGGAGGGAGAGAGAGAGAGAGAGAGAGAATGGAATAGAATAGAATGTAATAAGAATAGAATAGAATAATAGAATAGAATAGAATAGAATAGAATAGAATAGAATAGAATAGAATAGAATAGAATAGAATAGAATAGAATAGAATTTTTTTATTGGCCAAGTGTGATTGGACACACAAGGAATTTGTCTTGGTGCATATGCTCTCAGTGTACATAAAAGAAAAGATACATTCATCAAGAATCGTAAGGTACAACACTTAATGATAGTCATAGTGTACAAATGATACAAGCAACAAAATTACAGTCATACAGTCATAAGTGGAAGGAGAGAGTGGTGGGAACAATGAGAAGATTAATAGTGCAAGCTGTAGTGGAAATAATGCAAGTAGTGCAAGTAGTGCAAATAAAAAGCAAGCTGTATTAACTTTGGAAGCAAAAAAAGAGTTATATATTTTTTCTGTAATATAGAATGCTTTGCAATATGGTTTTTGAACTTTTTCTATAACGCTTTAAGAATTTTACTCCTACTTTTATTCAAACTGTAGACAATGTGATGATTTCAACTTCCATCATCATCATATATGAAATTCCCCTTGAAATCTCCAGCAGATCAAAAAGCAAAATTATACTTAATTACTTTCTTCCCAGAAACTTGTCAGGGTTTGCTAGAACATGTCAAGTGTTTTGAAAAGTCTCATTAGTGTCATTTCTAAAGAAGCTACGAAGGATGTAGCATCATAAAATGTTGAGAGATTTTTATTCAACAGCTGTTTACTCAAGTGCTATGAGCTGTAGATTTAAAATAAGTATTTACTCCTTAGAAGAAATTAGCTATGTTGCATTATGTCAGGATTAGTATGAGCTGGTTTATGTGTACATAAACACCACCAATTTCACACATTCACTTGAAGGCATAGAAAATAAATGTGTCAGTAGCTGATTTTACACTGCCTGATCTACATATATAATCAACATAAAAATATGTCACTGAATTTGAAGATTGTGAATTAATCAAATACTTTGCTTCCTACTCTCTCTTACATATTTAGTCCCTAGGAATTAAAGTATATGTATGAACTGACAAATACAATCTACCATTTACATTTCCATCATGGGTTATTTTGTGTATGCATGTATGCTCAACTAATTAACAAAAGAAAAGTGTGTGTGTGTGTGTGTTTGTGTTTGTATACATATATATATATACACACACACTTATATATTATATATATTATAAGTGTACATACTATATTAAAGAAACAATATTAATACATAATTAAGAACAAGTGCATACAAATTCAGAATTGAGAAAACAGCTCTGAAAAGAAGCTGAAGAAACAGTTCGGTTAAATGCTGCAAAAAGATGCTACAAATAACAGCATGACAAAATAGCAACCATTGTGCATTAAACTATCTGCCAGAAATACCATTTGTCCACAAACAAGAACTAGTGGGTCTACAAAATATACAATGTAATATAAAGGGAAGAAGCTAAAGTGCTTGGGACTTTAGAATTCAAATAGACAAGCATAATACCCTAGACAAGGGGTGGACAATTGTGGCTCTTTTACAACCTGTGGACTTCAACTCCCAGAATTCCTGAGACAGCTTGGCTGTCTCAGGAATTCTGGGAGTTGAAGTCCACAGGTTGTAAAAGAGCCGCAATTGCACACCCCTGCCCTAGACATAACAATTATTGGTAAGAACAATAAAAACGTCTAAAAATGTCTAATATCTACCTTCCCATTTGAGGAAGATAGTTGAGAAAGTAGTTGTGCAGCAGCTTCAGAGGATCTTGGATGAAGTGAATTATCTGAATCCTTTACAGTCAGAATTAGGATCTTAGTATAAGATGGAAGCAGCATTGGTTGCTATTTTGGATGATTTCTGACAAGCGTAGAATGGAATTATGTATTCATCCTTGTCCTCTTTGCATCTTTCTATACTATCAACCATGGTATCCTTATGATTGACTCAGAGAATTGGAGGTGGGTGGCAAATATGGGTGAATTCTAGTCAATGATGATTGGGAGGAAGAGATCTGCCCTTGGCCTCCCACTGTGAGGCTCATCCATCACCATGTGATGAGGTATCAGTATATTGATGATAGGCCATTATATATCTTTACTCCTGATAAAGGGCCTCTGACACTTTGGATAGAAAATAAGGTTTGAAAGGAAAAGAACAGACTTTAACTGAATCTTCAACTGAAGACTGAATGGTTTGGGTTTTAGACTCTGTCAGTTCTAGGATAATAACATCTTTGGTGCTGGATGGGTTGCATTACCCCAAACAGATCCTGCACACAGTCTGGGGGTCCTCCGGGACTGGTGAATCCTGCTAAAAAAGCAGGTGACAGTCATGATTACGAGGGTTTTTGCACAACTTCCTGCTGTGTGCCAGCTGCATTCATTCCCAGATAAGGGTTCTGCTCATGGTCACTCATGCCATAGTCATCTCCTGATACACTACTGTAATGTTTTCTATGTGGGGCTTCCCTTGAAGGGTATCTGGAAAATTCACCTGATGCAACACACAGTGGTATCGGCAGCTAGGTTACACCTCTGCTCTGCAGCTTGTTCTTGGATGCATTCAGAGGTGCTGGTTTTAACTTTTAAAGCCATGTGAGACATAGAGCCAAGTTATTTGAGGGGCTGCCTCTCCACAACTCCACAACAATTCATGGAATATTTTCCCCCTTCCCTAACTCTAATCTTACTGTTAATTTTCAGAAGACCCTCAAAATTGGGTTATTACATTAAGTCTGGGAATCTCAGGGGCTAGTGAGACATTATGGGACTCCAATGTTATTAACACCCGCTGTTCTGTCTTAAACCTGTGTTTTTTAAAATATTTAGTAATTGTTTTTATATATTGTTTTTAATCCTATTGTACCACCCTCAGAGTCAGTTTCTTATGAGATATATAGCCATATAAATTTGATGAATGAATGAATGAATGAATTCCAGTATATCCCAAGATGCATAATATATCATGTGGCATTATTTTTAATAGACATTTTTGTTACAAACATTTTTAAGATTCATGATTCAGAAGAGAAATGTGAGACTGATAAATTGTATGGAAACCTGAAAAAAATTAAATGAGCAGGCTGTATATCTTAAAGAAATTAAGATCAATGAAAGTTTTAGATGTTTAGATGTTTCTAGTAGGAGAAGGAGGAGGAAACATGAGAAGGATTTTTTTTTTTGTATATCAGAAAGAATATAAAGTAAGAGGTAAATATCAGATTTTTTTAAAATGTACTGTCAGTGTATAAGAATTTATGAACTGGAATAGCTATAAGAACAATTCAATCAATGAGAACTGTTTGGTGACTGAGACACAGGATTTGTTGTGAGCCATGTCAGATGGCTCGGAGCCTTGGTATGGTTTAGCTTAACTGTTCTCTGTATATAAGAGTTCGTTTGTCTTTGCTTGAGTGTTCCTTGCTTCTTGTTCTTTGTATTTCTTCTTTTTGCCAGAGCTACAGGGGTATTGTATATATGCATCATGTTTTATATTATTGTAAATAAAGAAGTTTCTTCTATAAATGAATCCTGCTGAATTATCTACTTGTGTGCTGGCTGGATAGCTACAGACTTTAAAATGTACTAGGACTTTGTTAACATAATAAACCTTTCTGAATTATAAGCATGTTTATGGAGCTTTATGGAGCTTGAAAAGAATGTCCCTGTATTTGGCAAATATGCTTTAAACCAGCCTTTCCTATTCATATCATCATCCAGACAAATTGGAATAACTCTCAGAACTCCAAGGTAGCATAGTGATGTTGACTGAAAAGTTATGTTCCCCAAACATCACGGAGGCACCAAATTGAGAAAAAATGATTTATCATAGAATATCTTTCTATTAAGAAAGGATAAGACCATAGGTTAGCTGGTTTCTTTCAAATATTTCATTGGTTGGGTTTACACAGTTCATTGCTTATAGAACAATTTTATCAGAGATGAAAAAAATATTTTCATATAGACAAATGTTACCTAAGAAACAAACCTTTAGAGTTAGCAGTTCTAGGTATTGATTAGGTATTTTTATGGCTCCAAATCTGAAACTTCCAGTGATTTGCCTTTTTGCATCATCCACCTTACTGGAGGTTACCTAAGAATACAGTAAGAACAATAAAACAAATCTAGTGATCACAGTTTATTCTTAAGGGAGAACATTAGCAGTATTCACCATCAGCATCTAGACCACAGTCAAGCATAAGCCATGTGTTACAAAGTAAATCAGACTTTAAACAGAAACCATCTCTTTTGCTTCTACTCTCCTTTGAAACTGCTGCCCATTTAAATTTCTGAATCAAATATTTGCCTCCTCTTCTGACCAAGCCATTTTATGCACAAAGGTAGTAATAGCTTTAAATCCTCCCTCTTTGATATAGTTGCTATGGCAATATCCTGCCATTTCCAGCATTGTAGAGTTCCCAAGCTACATATCAAGGGTTCACAGAGGGATTTGAAGGAGGACAGAATAGTCTAGAAATATTTGTCTTGCTTTGAATGTTAGGCTGGGTGTTCAGGCTCTGCTGAGAATTAGAACACAAGTCTAATGCTTAGTATACACCATAAAAATAGTTAAAAGCAATTCCCCATTCTAAGTTTATCATTTTTAATATTAAAAATAGAGATGCCTGCACAATGAAATATTAATATAAAAGATGTACAATGGCCTGATGGTGTAAATTCAGGTTATAAAACAGAAGTATTTATTTATTGTGTATAATGCAGTCATTGTATTTTACCCATCTTTTAGCTACTAAATTTGCATCCGTTTTATCATTATGATGAAATGTCTCTGGAGTACATTAAAACAAAATGGACCTGACTCAAAATCACACACTCAGTATGCCAGATGACAGTGCCAAATTGCTGGGAGGGTAATCATAAATCATCCAGCATTACATGGGTACACAAATACTTCAGAGCTTAAAAGTGAAAAAGTAAATGATGCTTCCTATTATGATATAATAAAAATAATAAAAAAGAAGAATTGCAAATTGCTTTCTTGGAGCTTCTCTCCCAAAGATGATCCCTAGCAAAGGGCTTAGAAACATTTCCTGTCTAAGGATCAGATTAGGGATGGACAGAAATTTATCAGAGTCACAGTACTGAATAGATATACAGTTCTCTTTACAGATTGATTGAGTTAGTTCATTGTATTTTGCTTGAATGTTCTAATGTAGTTCTCCAATAAATTGTTGTTTTAACTATTCAGTCATGTCCGACTCTTGGTGATTTTATAGACAAGTGCTTTCCATGCTACCCTGTCAAACACAGCTTCTTTCAGGTGTTGGATATTCATCTTTGTATCAGTTTTGATGTTATCAAACCAGCATGTTCTTTGCTTGCCCCTTCTTCCTGTTCCACAAACCATTCTTAGCATCACTGACTTCTCCAATGAAATAGCATACAAGACGTGGCCAATGTAAATCAGATGTAGTCTTGTGATTTAGGCTTCAAGAGATATGTCTGGTTTTATCTCAAATAAACATGCATGTTAAAAATGTATACACTAAAACTTGGGGTTTTATTGTGATCCACAGGTTTGGAAATGTTTCCAGGGACACCTCTTTTGGTGTCTGCCAAGCTTTCTGTCCCACGTTCATTTTTATTCACTCTCTCCTTAAAAACAACAACAAAAACAAAACCCACAATGATTTAATTACACTTTTGGGGAAGCTAACATTTTACAAGCATCAGCCCTTAATGTCCTTTTTATTTCCAAGAATGCCTTTAGGTCACAAATGATTACTTTCCAAATTTTCTAGGAAGATGAAAGTCATGGGCGATTGCAGCCTAATGATTATTTGCTTAAGAAAGAGACAACGGAAAGCAAGACTATAGACATGAGATGGCAAGTAACATTCTAAGATATCTTTGCTTTTGGATTGATGGTATCATCAACTACATCCATGTGGAGAAAGTCTAGACCTGCAGCAAGACTTTTTGTGAGGTTGCCCAAAACATGATTTCAACATTTCAGTGGTGCCTTCTGGCACAAAGAAAGGTTGGATTTGGGTGAGATAAGTATGCCAAAACACATTATTTGATGGCAAAATGCTAACAAAAATGGAAATTTAGAAAAACATGCAAAGAAAATGCTTGTGTCAGAAAAGTATTCACAAAAAAAAAAAATGAGGATGAACACTTGATCAGACTTTTATTGAAATCACAAAATAACTGATGCAAAAATTTGAAGGCAGAAAATGGTGGATGGGATAGAAATGAAAATGGATAGGCTGTTTTCCTGCCTTATGTGCAAACTTTTTATTAACTTGATGGATAGAGAAAGCAGTTTCCTCTTTAATAGCTTCCTTTGTATTGTCATGTTGCTGAGGTGGCTTCAAGGTGAAAGCACTATTTTGCAAGTGAATTAACACTGATGTATAAAAAAGATGACATTAGACTAAATGCTTGCCACTGGTTCTTTGATGCCATTCCAGCTCCAACTCAAATAGCTTGATTTTGCACACATCTCCTTTCCTGTTCACTATTCTGGACGCAATGATTCCAAAAGAAAATATAGCAATGAGATACTAACGTGTGGCCTGTTTATGCCTAAGGGCTTTTTCTTGTTTGTTTTGTGGTTTAATTTGAGGTTAGGCCACAAAACTCACATAAGAAATGAAAACTCTTTTTGTCTAATGTTGAATTTATTCATAGTTGAGGCTTTCATGGGGCACATTGATTAATTTCTACCATGTAAGATAATAAAATTTTCACCAATAGGAACCAATAGTGTTCAATAATAAGTGTGCATTATGTACAATTGTTCTTCCAATTGGTACCCATTTTGTAATATGTCACTGAAACCCACTTTTATAAAATAAATGTCTCTCTTTTCCCGCAGATTATTTTTCTTTCACTGTTTTACTCCATACCATATATTATCACTCTTGTGTGATTAAAAGCTGTCAACTTCAGAAATTGAAATGATTTTCCCCTCCTTCCCATTTTATTTACAGGAAGATCTTTCATCTCCAGTGCAACTAAAAAAGTGTAGAGATGAATTGTACTCTGGGCACTTAATATGGATTAAGACTACATATTTTATACTATTCCTGACTCTGTATAGAAAAACTGCTATGGGATTTTCAAATTGGTTAATATAAGATTCTAGCTCTTTTTTTCTGCCAAGAGTATAATCATTAATTACTTTTATGTCCCTTGATAACAACTAAAGATAGATAGAAAGACTGGGATACAATGATCCAGATAAAACAGCTTTTTCAGATAATACCGTATACTTTAATCAACCATAAATCATATAGCAGTGTTCACATAGATCCATATAATAATGTAACATGTAATGTTGTAATGTAATATAATACATCATGGTAAGCCATGGTTTGTTTAAGGATCGTTTATTGAATAAACCATAATGAACCAGGAGATAATTCAAAAATTTGAGTAGAAGTTCATACAACACACTAAACCAAAATCAGACAAACCACATTATAAATTAATACATTGTGAGTTTCAAATCAATCATTTCAACTTCAAATCATAGATATAAGAATTAAAGAATAATGATCTTTCTGAAGCTACATTATGAGTAATCTGAACAGAAATTTAAATTCTTGATTTCTTAATAATGTTAACCAGAAGATTTACAAAAGTGGCAAGTATTGCACAAATATCCCTTTGTTTTCTATTCTGGGTGTTGCAGCTTTCAACAGTTTGAAGATCACCACATTTGGGAAACTCCTTCTATAATTTTGTATGCATATTTCCAAACAGAAAATCTTAATTACATAGACATGTACTGTATATTTAAAATGTTTTCAGCAGAGGTAGGGGGTTGGTTGGTTTTCTTTTGAAGGTTAACAATTTGATAAGCATCAATATTTCATTAAAAAAAAACCAATTGTTTTAAGTTACTTTTTCTCAACTATGGATTACCTTCTACTTTATTCATAAAAGACATGATGTCAGTCATGCCTGTATAATTGAAATCCCACTCCTTTTAAAATGTGTGGCACGTGTTCAACAAATGTAAAAATGGGTGAAGCTTTGATTACTTAGTTGTAGTTAACATTTTTTTTACCCATATCCTATGATCGCCCCTGGAAATCCATGAACAAATGACACATTTGTGTTATTTGATTTTAATAATTTGTTTCAAGCAATATACCTTGTGTAGAATTAAAATTATTTGATTTATTTTAGTTCTCCTTTAGTCATGTATTCAAACAGTTTTCTAAGAACAGTTATATAAAAGAAGCTAAGCTATCTTTTAAGGTTCAGGAGAGGGGCATTGTGCACTGACACACAAGTATACCCATATGCCTTCAGTACCACAAAACATTCTGACGGGTTTGAATTTCCTCTGGATTCTTTTCTTCATTTCTTTTTTGAAAGGATTTATACCATTTTTCCTTTTTCCAGGTACTTTTTGAAATCAGAGCCATTTGTGAATAATTTTCAGATCTACCTTCAAGTGAAAAAAGTATGATCAAAAGCCCTCTCAAGTGTGAGAAGTAATTTCTGACCATCCAAGGATTAAAAGTTTTATTATTGCCTACTGCCTTATTCTTCATATTTTGAGCAATTATCTCCCTCTATTTAGGTCTATAAGGGGGCAGTCATATGCATAAACCAAACCAAACCACTTATGGTAGATTTATGACATCAGAAGCTATGAATAATGCAAAGCATTTGTGGGCTCACAATTTCAAAGCAGAGGAATGAGATGAATGATGCTCTATTTCCCCCTCTCCCCTGAAAACAAAATTCTTCCTGTTGCCATTCATCTATGGAAGGGGTGTCAAACTCAGGGCCCTCAGGCTGGATCCGGCCCATGGGGTGCTTAAATCTGGCTCATGGGGCCACCCTGGAAACAGAAAGGACCAGCCCACAACGCCTCAGCCTGGCCGGGTGCTGATCTACAACCTGGTGGTGGCTGGTAGAGTGCTGTAGGAGACCATCACAGCCGAAAACGGAGCTCAGGAGGGCTGCCTGCACTCCTCCCAAGCTTTGTTTTCACTGGCAGTGTGCTGAAGGAGGCCATCGCAGCCAAAACTGTTGGAACACTGTTCCATTTAAGTCTACTTCCTATCTCTTGGGCAAAAGCACTTGAATATGCTCATCTTCTCTGATAACAAAGGCGAGTGTTTTAACATTAACTTGTGCATTTATTTATTTATTTTCTCAAAAGGAAAACATATAATTGGTGTGAATCTTTGTCAGCATGAAGTCAATGACCTGATGCCTGATGTTTTCCATTCAACATACATAAGCATTATTCTGGTTTTATTCAAATGATGTTCATCAAGTTTAACCCATTACCACAGACCTGCAGTCATAGTAACCACAACAGTTTTTCAAAATGTTTGGAACACCCATATTTTTGGAAATGGACCATTCCAATTGCGAATAGCTTTTGTTTCCCCACCGATAAGAGTGTATGCAGCATCACTCTTGCATCAGTTATTTGGTGTTTTCTATGGCGACATTTGAGTTTGAGTTTCAGTCATTTTGACCACAGATCTTTGTTAACCTTTTTTTAAAAAAATAATGTTGGGGACATGTTTTCTGCCAAAAAGAGTACATTTTGGTGATCCAAACTTTGAAGAAACTGTTCTATGGAGTATGGAGAAGCAGAGAGTGATCTGAGTGAAGTGGAATCCAATTGTGATGAAAATTTTGTAATGGATGATGAGGAACCTGCCCTGCCGCCAATTTTGACATCAGTGATGGTGAAGTTCCCAATGAAATTGATGACCAGGTACAATCTACGTCGTGCAGTAAATTATATGGCAAGAACAAATTCAAATGGTCTTCTGCATATTTTGGAAACAGTAGATCCAGAACCACTAGTCACAATATTGTGCAATTACCTGGACTATGGCCACCAGCTAGAAATCTCGGAAATTCACCTACTCCCCTAGAGATTTGGATAATATTATTTAGTGCCATCATTCAGTGGACCAATGTAAAAATTGGAGAAGAAAGATTGAAATTCAAGGATGGAGAAACAAAAAGTGACCTTCGTGATGTGGATTTGATAGAGATCAATACATTTTTTGGTTTACTGCTCTATACATCAATTTTTAAATCCAACCATGAAAACATCTAATGTCTTTTTGTTACTGAAGTCATTATGACGTCATGTCTGTAATAGTGTAGCTGAAATAGTATGTCTGTGGTTAAAAGTTAAACATTTCAGAATAAAATTTGAGAACATAGTAATCCAATCCTTTTTTTTTATTTTAAAGTTTTTTTTATTTCTAATCAAATCTGAAATATAAGTGTGGACATCTGATCCAAGCCACAATGTTGTTATGAGTATCATACTGTCGTTGTTAAAATGCACCAGAACATTGAAGCACATTGATATCACTTCTTTCTTATGCTCTTCCATTGTCTTTGCCCAGAAAGATATAAACAGAAATACACATTTACAAAGTATTATTGAACCCCATTTCTTCATTAGAATAATGGAAAAGGAAATTTAATCTATTCAGTAGTAGCAAATTACCATTACATGATTCTAAAGTAATTCCTTGGATACACTGTAAAATAATTTCCAGAACGCTACCCAAAATATATATGTCAGGTTTCAGTGTCGTCTCAAAATAAATTGCATTTCCAAACAAATAGTCTTTGATGAAATCTTTCATTTATTAAGCATGACAATCTGTCCCCGATTATATTGTAGCCAGCACTGACTTCCTGACCCCAAACCTTCCCTTTCCGTTCCCCAATTCTCTGCATCTCAATGGCCATCTTCCAAATCACTCTCCCCATATCTACTAATTCAGCTCCCAGGAATGTCCCCCCTCCCATCCCATCTCCTAGGGGATATTATCTTAAGGGAAAATAAGTAGGTGAAAAGTCAAGCATCCTCTTGCCAGCTGTCCCCTCTTCTCCTCCTTATGTCAGCACTGGAACGAATGTAGTTTGGAGTGCTGACAATATATTTGAAAACCTTCATATGGAAATACTATAAAAGTATTCAGTTGAAGGCTGGTCACCATTTGCTGTACACTGATATTAAAACATTGTGCTCACACTTTGGAAGAATAACATTAGTTACTTGGGATAAAATTGTAAGTGCTGTTTTCTAGACATGCAGAGCTTAAAAAACAACCTATACTAGATAGAGAGATAGTTTAGATGTTGGATGAGGTTTGGAAAATCACAGGCTCTGTTCTTTTATACAGCTGAGGAAACATGGAAATTGCTGTACCTGTTTCCCCACACCAGCATGACTTCCATATGAGGTGATACACAAATTTTTAGCTCTGCTCTTTCAGTATCTGATTTTTCAATTTTATCCCTTGAGGCAGAATGTGATGAAATCAGCACTTCTAGCTTCCACAATAGGAAGGAAGGTATAATGAGGTGGATCTGAGACAAAGAGGTCAGGGAGTAAGGATTGGAGAAGTGGTTTTAAGTAATGACGATGCCCATTCCTGAATGTTATGGAACTGCTTGTTAAGGCTTGAGGCAATAGTAATAAAATAAATCAATTCTTTGGTCGGGGAACTAACACAGCTAACAAAACATCACACAATCTCTTGGGATAAAAAGTAAAGTGGATTGAATGACCTAAGATTTTTCTCGCTCTATGAAAGTTACTGTTTGGGTGACTTTGAACCAGTCACTCTTTCTCAGCCCAAGAGTCACACAGGGTTGCTGGATTGGGAATAAAATAAAATAAAATCTCACTGTAAATTATCCTGAGCTCTTGGAGAAAAGGAGGGATGTAAATCTTACAAATAAATCTCAAAAGATTCAGTTACTGAAGCCTAACGACAAAAAAGTAATTGGTCTGAGGGCTGGTCCAACATTGATACTCTTTCTTTAAAATAGGTAAAATTGTTCTATAAAACTCGCCGTATTTACTCAGAAGTAAATATAATAAAATTTGGAATACTATGGAGATATACTCTTCATATAAGGCTTAAACTTCATTGCACTAATTTTGTTTGAGTTTTCTGCTTATTTTGTAGTATTGCTACACTTAGAAGTTAAAAGTAAAGAATTAGAAATATATAAATTGATTTGCAAAAACAACTAACTAGGATGTCCATTATTTTAATTTAACATTACCAACAACTGATTATATTTAACAGTTTTTGGGGTATGTTTGGGGTCATAAGGTGCCATGTGGCAGGGAAATTAAGGTTAAAAGCAAGGAAAAAAGAGATGTTTGTCCCTGGAACACCAAGTCATTGAAATATTGAATAGTTCTAACTTTGATTTGTCCATTAATTCTAGTTTTGGAGGAATATTCTCCTCCCCCTGCTCTAATCAAGCTAAATTAAATCCATGAATTCTTGTCATATTTTGTTTTTGTTCCTTCTTTTTCTCCCTTTCTTTTCATTGTTCTTATCCTTATCTTTCCTCTTGTTCCTCCTCTTTCTCTTTCCCATTTTCCATGTAAATTTACAATTTGGAAACCCACATAAGCAGGAATGTTAAGCCTAACTTTCATGGCTTTTGAGGAGGGAATGTAGACAAAAATATTCATTAAAAGCATTTAACATTGTTTGCTAAAGTGGGATTGAAAATGATGCAACTGAAGTATGAGTTATAAACTCAAAAAAAAATCTTTATTTTTTTCTCATAAAAAATATAAATTTGAATAACATCTCAGGAACCACAGAAATGCAGGATTTTCCCCATGATGTTGGCTAGAAGATTATGCTTTTGGAGATGGAAATCCCTTATCAACATGCTATGCTATGCTATGCTATGCTATGCTATGCTATGCTATGCTATGCTATGCTATGCTATGCTATGCTATGCTATGCTATGCTATTCATGTTTTAATAGTGAGTATTTGAGCTTTTAGCCAGCAATCTATGAAATTTAGATAATTGTCAATCTTGTGGAAAGGAAGCTGATTTCTGAAATCCCTAATTTAGGAAGTTCTTCTTATGGTAAAAAATAATAATACATAAATAGCTTTCATCACAAGACAATTATGTGATATTTTAATTGTTTGCTATCTCAAGGATTAGTGAATAATACATTATCCCAATATGTGTAAAACAATCTGTGTCTGAACTGTGTGAAACAATCCATTTGCAAATGGCAAGATTTAGGAAAAAGGCAAGAGGCATGATTTAGGAAAAAAGAGGAAAGTGCATTCACTGCAGAAATACAACATTAAATTATATTCCATCAGTACAGAACAAAACTGATTCAGATTTCTATTTCCAGTGCCTCCTCAAAATGTCCCTATATATTTCAGTATCTGTTGACAACAATTTTATAAAGTGATAGATCCATAGAATCCATCCAAGCAAAGACTCATCAGCCGCCTTTTTACCTGAACATAACAAAAAACTGTGCTTGTCTGTAATAGTCTAGAAAGCTTCAGGAAGGCATGAAACTTTTTCTAAATCAAAGGAAAAATCCATTTACAACACCATGGCCATTAGTTTTTATAGTCCATAATCCTGATGTATCTGAGATAGATAGACAGAATGGACAGATGAATAGATGGATGAACAAACAGGCATCTCCTTCATTACACAGAGTAGGGAAGAATAGGAAACAATGTCAAAAATAATGAAAAATAAGATATTTTCTATACCTCCTACATTTTATATCTTTTTATCAATTTAACTTTTGTATTAGATTATTGAAGTAAAAAGTACAAAGAAAAAAACATGGAAAAGTAAGAAGAGATGAGGGGGTAGAAGAGGAGGTATATTGTGTAAAAGCAAAAAGTTGTGGTTGTAATGTTGTTACTTTCTACTGTGCTAAAGAGAGTTGGAAGTTGGTGCCTTTTTCTATTTTTTTCTCCTGTTACACTATACTCCCTCTTTTTTCCTTCCTCCCTACATTTTATTTCTGATATGTATCATATGTATGTCAGGATATGAAACAGTATATGAAAAAGCAAAATAATCCAGTACGAGGAAGAACTATCTATCTATCTATCTATCTATCTATCTATCTATCTATCTATCATCACAGATACAAGTACAGATAGAGTTAAAATACCTAGACACATATTCTTCTACCAAGTAAATAGGTTATATATCTAACGAAAAGTGCTATCCGCAAATATTTATGACATAATAAATGTGTTAGAGTTTCAGATGCCATAGGATATTTTCTGATTTTTGTTCAACAGACCAAAGAAGAAAACAGAGGCAGAAAATAAAGAAAAGGAAAAAAAGTGTAATACTTGGAACTACAAACTATAGGTAGAACAGAAGATATGCATAAAAAACAAGGAACAACAACAAAGATTTTGTTTTCAGATTTGCAGTTTTGTTTTTTTTTTAATTTGATTTATATGCCGCCCTTCTCCGAAGACTCAGGGCGGCTTACAATGTGCTCAGCAATAGCCTTCATCCTTTTGTATATTTATACAAAGTCAGCTTATTGCCCCCACAAACTGGGTCCTCATTTCACCTACCTTAGAAAGGATGGAAGGCTGAGTCAACCTTGAGCCTTGGCGAGATTCGAACCCTGCAGTAATTGCAGGCAGCTGGTCTTAAGCAGCTTAATAACAGGGTGCCTTAAACCCTTGTACTACCAAGGCTCATTCATACAGTGCCTGTGTAGGTTTCCTAAAGCCACTTTTCCTTATTACAGTTTTAATAGGAACAGACAGCTTTTTTGTCTATCAGTGTCCCAAGTTAAGCAAATGACTAAGAACTTTCCTAGCAGTTGTCCCTGAAAGCACAGAGAAATTGAGATATGGCAATAAGAAGCTCCCTTTGGTTCCAGGAAAACCTTGTCTTAAACTAAAATAGAACCATCCATGGAAGTTTCTATGGAGAGTCTCAGTCATCCAGGTCATGGCTGCTTTTTAAGAGGCAACTTGACTTCCTTGTTTTTCTTTGAAGATGTTTTGCTTCTCATCCAAGAAGCTTCTTCAGCCCAGTTGTCTGCAAGGAATATAAATCCTCCCATTCCCTACCATCCAGTCAAAGCTGAAGAAGCTTCTTGGATGAGAAGTGAAATGTCTTCAAAGAAAAACAAGAAAGTCCAGTTGCCTCTTGAAAAAGCACCTTTGGGACAACCATGAAAAACTCTAGTTACATCACCTAGAGCAGCCCTTGGTTTGATATAAAAGTGGAAGACTAACAATGTTACAAAAATTTAGATTTTAAAATGCATCACATAAAATAATATGTATTTATTTGGAAAAGGAGTAGTGATAGGAAGCACATACAAGTTAATTTGTTAATTTGTTCATGCAATGGAAGTTACATAAAATATCAGCATTGTTGACAGTATTCATTTCCTGTATCCCACAATGGCTGCTGCCAATTCCCAGCCTTTTAAATGCAAATTTCCATTGGAAGAAAGCTTTGTTCCATGCCTTTCCATTTCTCCAATAACAATATAGTACTGTAAATGCTAATGATTCATTCAGATGACTAGACTGGAAGGAGGGCTTTTACCTACCTGCCTATCTATCTCAATGCAGTATTCCTTTCTCACAGAGTTAGACCGACACTGAATACAACCAAGGGCCTTAAAAAGAATACTAGATGTATTAGATGTGAAAGATGGGTTTGTATCCTTCTTATATAAAGAAGGATGAAACAGAAAACCAGGGCAAATATCTATAATGCAACAGGTTTTTTCTCATTAATTAATGAGCATATCAAGGCAGATGACAGGTGTAATGACTACAAATGCAAAGCAACTGCTATTGATCAGAGCTATGCTAAATAAAGATGCTCACTTTAAACTTTTCTCCTTGTTTGGGATTTTTGAATTGAGTAAAACTGAGAGTGATTTGGCAGGTGCTGTAGAATTTAATAGCAGGAATCAAGAGAAGTTCCACTGAATACATTCAATAAAACCACAAATTAAATAGTTGAAATGCTACGCTCTCTGAATGTCTTTCTACCCAGCTGCTTAGTAAATGAATACTATAGATTGGCATTCAATAAACAATACAAAGAAACATTTTACAAAGGAGCAATTTATCTGTTTTGAATGTTGAAACCAGCTTCATTTGCTGCCAAGTATTCCTCTTCTTCCTTCTTCTGTTCTTGCTTTGCCATCTTGCAATCATTTTCTTGGCTCAGCCTTGCCAATTTCACATGAAAGCTATTGCAGAAAGCTAACACTGAACTTTTAGATGCAGGCCAAAACTTTAACAGTGTAATAAAGATCCATATATAAGCTGGGTTTATAAAGGACTCAACTGGATGGTTACAGCTGTCCATCTCCAAACCATTTTTTCAGCTTTCATGACTAAAGGTAAGAATTGTCCAATTTAAAGGTAAATATAAGTGGACCTTCTCCCTACCTTGATACTTAGGGTGATGCCAAAAATCCCTCTACAGATCTGAAAAAAAACTTTTCAGAAAAAGTTTCCAGGCCCTAATCTTGCAATTTCGTGATTCCCCTAAGCCTGAACCTGCTTCACAGGATCATCATAGTTTCCTGGATTACTAATTCTGTTACTGTAGCAATTGATCTCCAGCAACCGAGAAGCTTTGCCTTTATTCTGTATATGTGAAGAAGTCCCGCTAATTGAATGCACAATTTTTATTCCCAAAGACATTTCATTAAAATAAATGCAAGTTTTGTATTGATTAAAATAAAACCAGGTTTTTGTATGCTAGCAATGTAGATTTGAAATCCTGTTTACCCTTTAGTATGCAAATACAGGTGGGGTTCTTCAGGTTTTACTCATTCTTCCTTTAAAAGCCAAAAATACCTACTCCTTTGCTAGTTGAGAGTTCTAGCAGTGCTGACTTATTGTGGAAACAACTAACAAGGTTATTATTTAAAAGCATTTTTTCTCCTGCAGGTTTCAGTTGAAATCTAAACATGAATTAGCAGTTACACGAATAACATAATTCTAAAAAAGAAAGCAGGAAGGTTATGTTCCTCCAAGAATATTGCTGTTTTTCTCTCTCATGTAATAAATAAAATCAATTTTAAATGTGGAATTATTAAGGAAATTTCCAATATGGAGATTTTTAAAATTAAGGATTTTAGTTTGTTTGTTTTAATTAAGACATGTCACTCTTTTCCATTTCTTTTGAGCAATTAGTGCACTTAACATAAAATAAACCATAGCATAGTATGAGTAAACCCAAGGGGGCATGATGGTTCAACAGTTAAATATGCTGAGTTTGTCAGTTGGAAAGCTGCGTTCGAGACCCAAGCACTACATGATGGGGTGAGCTCCCATTACTTGCCCCAGCTCTTGCCCACGAAGCAGTTTAAAAGCACGCAAACGTGAGTAAATAAATAGTACTACTTTGGTGGGAAGGCAACAGCATTCTGCATGCCTCAGCATATAATCATGTTGGTCACATAATCACAGAAATGCCTTTAGACAATGCTGGCTCCTTGGCTAAGAAATGGAAATGAGCACCACTCCCTACAGTTGGTCATGACTGAACAGAGGAAACCTGTTTTATCCACACTTATGGATAAAGTACATAATACCCTAACATATCATGGTGTCTTTCAGTGAATTTTTCACTTTCATGAGTTGGAACTATATTTGCTAAAATGCCCAACCAGAATTGTTACTGGCAAATTAGTGAGAAAAGCTCATTAACATTCTCCAATATTTACATTTTATATTAACATGCATATTATTTGTTGCTGTAATAATAAGCCTCAGTACATATACACTTCAATACATCATCATGTACTGATGTGTATATCAGTACATAATCATGTGTTAATAGCTCATGATTATTACCTAAATTACAGACATATATGACAAGGTCATCTATTTCATGCAATATAGGAGGGGGTTGAAAACTGTTTAGGTTCCAAATCTGCATTTGATTTTACAGTCCTCTATAAAGATATTTTTCAGCAAGGAAAAAAAATAAGCTTTATGATTTCAACACAAAAGAGAAGGTACCTTCATTGTCTCATTTAGGCAGGCCTGTTCTCACTAGTCCTTCTCCAAAGTGAAAATCCACTGATCAGCTTCAAAAGATATATTCATCTGTATGCTATATATATTAGAATCTATGACAAATAAGAGAACCAAAGTTTAATTATACCTAAATAAATTAAAAACGAAGTAAAAAAAATGAGAGAACATTAACCAAATAACTCCATTTGTTTGGGGTTCAGGCAAGCTAAATTGATGAAAATGGGTATGGTTTTAATGCAGTATAATTATGTGTGTTTAAGTCTCATTGATTTCAGCTGGACAAATTCATGCCATTGCACATTGAACGATGGGAAGTCTTTCATTTAATCAGTTAGGTTTGTGAACTGCTGTGGTCAGCCTCTTATTTTCATGACGTTGATTACATTTGATTCAATAATTTAGTAAAGGATGTTTTCAAGAACATATTTTTTACATTTAGTTTTTTGTTTTACTCTGCAAGAATAATTGCAAACAATTTCTTCATATATCAAGCTTGACTGAAACAGATTAAAAAAGAAAGAGAGAGAGAGAGGTATGTCTAGAGGATATCCTGAGAAAGGTCATATGCATTTTTTGTTTATAATTATCTGTTTTATTGTACTTATCTTTTTTTTTTCTGCTACTGTGGCAATTAAAGAAGCATTTTATTTATTAAGCTTTTCAGGTGGTGAGGACATGACTCACAAGATAAATTTGCATACCTAGAGATGGCATCAGATATTGGAATCAGAATATTTAATTGACAATTAATGCTTTTGGTTGGGAATTTAAGATACATGCTAAAAACTAGTATGGTCTCAAGAACCAGTTTGGTGTACAGGTTAAGGTATCAGACTAAAAACTAGATGAATCTGAGTTCTAGTCCCAGTTTAGCATGAAGACAGCTAGGTGGTATTAGGCCAGCCACTTTCTCTCAGCACTGGAAAGCTGACTATGGCAAACTGTTTCTGAAAAATCTAATCAAGACAATTGCAGATGGCTGTCAGGAATCAAAACCCAATCCAAATGCACAAAAAAAAAAAAAACAAAAAAAAACCCACAACCCAACAACAGCAATAATAACAACAACAAAACCCTGGAGAATAATAATTTTCACCCGTTTTTTCTTTTTCTTTTGTTAACTAGAACTCCCTGAGACTGAAGTTCCTCAAAGTTCCATTTTATTAGAGATGTCATATTGGCACATCTGGGAAAAACCGAATCTGAAAGTTTCCAGGTTTTCCCCACCCAAAGGAAAGTCCAAGTCCCTTCCCCTGCACCCACATGTTCATCACATAATCCAATCAATGCACCATCCCAACTGGAGATGCCTCCCAGCCACACCCCTCCAGGTGCAGGAAAAGATGTCCTTGACTCTCTGAGAAAGGAATGTTATTATGACTATATACAGTATCACCCCTGCTCCATACAATCCCCCCTCCCAGTTTCCCACAGTAGTAAATGTGGCAGGTCTGAAGGTCCAATGCAAAACATGGCTTCCAGGCCTGACAGTCAGCATATTTTCCCCAACAACCTGGGTCCTCATTTTATCAACCTTGGAGTCAACCTTGAGCTGGTAAGAATAGAACTTCTTCTTGTTGTGCCATATCCATCATTGGACGTTGGCGATCATGTTGGCAATCTTATTTTTATCAACAGCTGAATGAAAAAGTGCTGCTGAGTTTTGTCCAAATCAGTTCCTTATATTTTGAAGTCATGATGTTCTTTTTTCTGCCTGGACTTCATTTGCCTTCAATTTTTCCCTGGAGGATTAAGTGAAGTATGCCATATTTTTCCGGGTGTCGCATCACATGTCCAAAATATTGTAGAATTGAACTGCCAAACTGCAATCAATTGGCAGTCAGCAGAAGTAGCCTGCAGTACTGCATTCTAACTGTTGCACCACCATGGCTCATTTATTAAAGAACTGGGAGCTATTATATATTCAAAATGGTAGATCTGTTTGATGCAAGAGGCTTGCTCACAAAAGCCATGATTGGGGAAAAATGGTACCAGCAGTGATAAAGTAGAGTTTAAAGCATTACATATAGCTTTCATTCCTTCCAGTTTTCCCCAGAACAAAAACCTTACAACAGGGCTGTCAAACTCCCAGCCCATGGGCTGGATGTGTCATGTGTTGGCCACACCCTTGCCCAGTTTAGCAAAGGGGGAAAAAGTCCCAATATATCATGTGATGATGACGTGACGATGTGAGTTTGACACCCCTGCCCTACAAGGTAAGTGGGACTATAGGAAAGTCACTGGCCCCAAACCACTCAGAAAATTATACTTAGATCATCACTATCTGAGACTTCTTCTTCTAGTATGGCATTTCTTATATATAAATAAGGAAATGATGTGCATTTTGAAAAGCAGCTTTCTATTAAGAAAGTCCAGTTGCCTTTTGAAAAGTACCTTTGGGATGACCATGACCTGGATTATTGAGAGTCTCCATAGAGAGAATAATATACAGTTTTGGTGCAGTCTCTCCCCATTTTTGAACCACTTAATTGTTTCATATTCCATCATATTCTTTCCTGGTCATCATACACTTATGATTTTAAGGCTAGGCTGAAATATGTTGTGGTTTTTACAATCAAAACACTTTGTAAAACAAAAATAGAAAACTCTTTGAAAGTTTCTTGTCTTTTCTATTATTCATCAGATGTTAGTAATATAATCTCAGATTCCTGCATCTTTTCTATATCCAACTGTACTTCTGTCAGTTATTTCAGGAATTGTTGAAGTCTAGATTGCCAGAATCAGTAAACTATGTACTAGTGTCTTAGTATTGTGTGAGAAAGGTGTGATTCTTCAGTTCAAGCATTCCTTAGCAAGTTTTCAAAATTTTTCAGTTCATGGAATTTGATAGTTGGTGATGATGATTGATAATGATTTCTGGAATCCAAGAGCAAGAAACAAAGCTTTAATGATAGAAAAAAGGCTATATTCAATGAATGTTTGCTCTTGATCTCTCACAGAGCCCTCTCAAGTTCTTATGGAACTCTAGAATTTTATAGAACAGAGTTAGAAAAACCCTGTTCCCCAACACCACTTTCTATTTTTTTCCCCCTGTCTCTTGATGTGCTCGGTATCTCCAACTGCAGACCATTTGTCCATTTTACTGCTTTCCGTTTCCTTTTCCAGTGCATTATGTTTTGCTGGTTCTTTCATCTGTAACTTGCCTTTTATGGGTGACTCTCTTAAGTGCATATCATTATCTGTAGTTGTAAATAGTTGTAGTTGTAAATAGGCTTCAAAATATCAATATAATTTGAACTACAGAGAATGATCCATACAAGGCACTCACATGATACCCGTTAGTCTGCCCTGAAGCTTTCCACATCCACCATACTGTTCTAGGCATATGCCTTGGTTTGTCCATGGTGCACATCAGCTCTGCCACAGACCACAACAGATTTGTTTGTTTTAAGAACCCAGGGGTACCTGTAGACCCTTCAGCAATTCCCAAACCCATGTAGACTATATTTGTGACACTGTCCAGAAAGGAACTCTACTCAATGTATGTTCTTATGAATGGGAAGAAACTCTGGAACAAATGTTTAAACCTGAACTGTGGAACAATGTACATGTACTCACGAATTTAACCTTATTTTCCAATAACTGATAGATAACTTACCTATCAACCAAACCCATCAAGCAGTGAGTTGAGCTTTTCGGATGAGGGGGGTCATTATTTCCCAAGGAATACTTTAACAAAATGTTTCATTGCATTATAGCAACTTTCTGGACAAGGCCCTGCACACAAGACAAGTTCATAAATCTTCAGCTAAATGACATATTTATTTAGCTAGCTTCAAAGTCTTAGATACAAGCTGTGTTTCATTATGAATAAATATACAGACATAAGCTTGTAAGCAATATGCAACAGTAGTTGTGATGAACATTATAAAGATACAGTCTGAATTATGATACAAAGACTAAAGTCTAAGCTTTAAGGTACATTTTTTTTTAAATGGTGCCAAATTGTTACCTTATGAATAATGCAGTCTTTCCCCTCTCCCTCCTTCAGAATATATGCCCTTCAGAAGTACAAATAATAGCCTAAAATAGCCTTCTCCCAATGAAACTGAAACAATGACACCATACTTTTGCAGGTTCTGTCATATGAAAGTCTAACATGGCAGGGAGATAGTTTCTAGTTATCTTAATTAAATTGGACCCAGAATATAGAATCCTGTGTGCCTAGATGCCTTGTTTCCCAGTCTCAAGGACTTTGTAAGCATGTCCAGTCAAACATGCTTGCATAAATTTTGGACTAAATATAGAAAATTTAACATGCAAAACTGAGTGTATTTACAGCACTGAGTGTGTATCCACATAGATGCCCATGTTTCATTCCCCTTTCATTGGATTTGATGGACACATTCTTGTTGAGAATTTATGCCCAGACTACTTTTGCAGACTTTATGCAATAAAGGACCTGCAAAATACTTTAAGTGAACTCATAGTTCAATATGTAGGTTGCTTTTTACATGGTGATCTTTCTCTTACTCCTGAAGAAAACAAGAGATATGGAATTTGAGGCCACTGGCTGATCCAGAATCTATTGCACAAATGAAATAAAGAAACAGAAAAGAAAATAATATGTAATCATGGAACCAAAAATTAGCTTGCTTTCAATTCTATACCAATGACTTCAAATCAAGAGTGTCTTAGTTTACCTGGCAATGCATATTTCCTAGCTTACCTGGCAATGCATATTTCCTAGTTGGTGTTTCCTACTTAGCAGCTTCTAATGACTCTGTTGTTGTTGTTTTTTTAAAATCATTTTTTTCCTTTTTAAACAAAATAAAACAGAATTCCAACTGGAATCCTGCCTCATACCAGACAAAATCTAGGATATGCCTTGATTAATTTTAAAGGTAAAAACATAATCCACCGTGTTTCCCTGAAAATAAGACCCTGTCTTATATTGTTTTGAACCCCAAAATAAGTGCTTGACCTTATTTTCAGGGAGGTCTTATTTTTGGGGGCCCGTGGAGCAAGACGGGGCTCCTCTTGCCATCTTACCTGATTTCCAGCTCTGTCTCCCTAACTGTAACCAGAGGAAATGGAGGGAACCAGCTGGGCTTATTTTTTTTTGGGGGGGGGTACTTATTTTAGCGCATGCGCTCAAAAGCCCGATTGGGCTTATTATCCAGAGAAGTCTTATTTTCAGGGAAACAGAGTATGTATGTGTATACATGCACATCTATACACACAGTAAATGCATATGGAATATTCCCTTCATTTTAACCTCACAAGAACCTTGTGAAGGAGAAGGGCATGAGAAAAGATGAGACGGGTCACTCATACACAGTGAGCTGCATCTGCTCAGTTACCAACTCAATAGCATAGTCTTTTTACTAGTTTACTGGCTTCAGCATAGATAACCAGTATGATTAATAAAATGTTTAGCTATAGTTTCCTTGAGATAAATACAGGGAGTGTTTATTAAAGCCATCTTTCTCTTCTTGACTTGCTTTTGCAAACTTGTTTAGATCAGTATAAACATCCACAGAGTCACAAAAGAGACCGAGAGACATGGCATTTGTTATTTATTTTGCTCTACCCAAGGAGTCAACATTTTGAGAACAGAAATACTTGGGTCAAAGTCTTTTGGCTCCAGGGAAACATTTTCTTTCCGTGGCTCATTTGTTCTTCCAGATGCTAGCCCAGAAGCAAAGGAGGTAGTTTAGACATTTTTGTAAGACTGATGAAATGTGTTCTGAATGAACGTGCCACTCAAAACTTTGACTGCCACATTCTGCATCAGATGAAGCATCCAAATTGTTTTCGGAGGCAGCCTTATGCATAATATATTGCAGAAATCCTATTTTTAGTTATTGATGTTGTAAATTAATATTAATGTCTGAACTTTTTATACTAAATTAGAAATTCTAAATTTCTTTAGAGTCTTAAAATTTGAACACATTACCATCAATACAAGCATTTGGACTTGTTTAGGGAAAGCAGATTTTGTGAAGGGGCCTTTGTAAATATAAGAACCTTTATTCCAAGGAGCTTTCTAATGAAACCTTTGACAAATATGCAGGTGGAGTAATGGATGGGGTATGTGTCACTTGGCTTAATTAAATTTCAGATACCACCCAACAGACCATGTTGTACAATGAATAGTAACTATTCTCAGAGATCCTCTAGGAATTGCCTTTCAAAATCGTTGCCTAGCTCACATAACCTTATTCATCTTAGACGTTTAGACTTTAGAGATGTCAACAGTGATTATTACAAAAATTAGTGGAACAGTGGAAGTTGCAGTGGGTATAATCATTTAATCATATCTGCCTTTTGTTTGCTTGTTTTAAGGAGAAAATAAAGTTAATTGTAGTTGCATAACATTTTGGGAGCTACAAAGAGGAAGCATCCATTTCAGTCTCTGGAAGCATCCATTAAGGGAAATAGAAAGCGAACAAAACCAAATCAATACAGGGCAAAGAGTTATGTGTGCATTAACTGGCAGTACAAAGGAAGATGAAGGACAAAATTGCATGCTAGATTGCAATTATAACAGGCAATCGTGTCAGATGGCTGAGTTTTGACCATCCTTTTTCAGGTGAACCATCTATTTTCATAACTATTCTGTTCAATATTGTCAGAGCCTTTTCATTGCTAACAAACTGCTAATCAATGTGACTGAGGAATGCAGATTTGATCACCATATTAGGCATCAGGCTCATTGGGAAGGAAATGTTGACAGGGCTTTGAAATAAAAGAAGTCTAATAGTAGACTTTAAAAATCCCAAGAGAACAAGATTTGTGTGATTCTCCTCCACCCACCCCTCCAACGTTCTCAATAATTTACTGTTATGTTGCAAGGCTTTTGAATTCTTCTTAGCTAATATGCATGAGTTGGAAGAGAACTTGTGTCATCTAAGCCAACCTTCTTTTCAGTGTATGAATCTAGTTAAAAGAAAACATCCTTTAAAAAAATCTCCAGCATGAGAGAGTCCACCTTTGTACTAGGCAACAATAACTAACAAACAACATTACTGCTATTATTACATCTAATATTTAATGTTAATGCACTGATCTTTGTCCTGCCTTCACTTTCCAAACAAAACTGAACTGTCTGCTGTTATGCACAACACCAAATATTTCTAGATAGTTGGTGTCAATACACTTTCCTTCAATCTTCTCTTTTGCAAGCTAAACATGACCAGCTTCATGAACTGTTCCTCCTGAGGTTTGATTTTTATGCCCCTTAAAATCCTGGTAAGCGTCCTCTGAATCTGTTTCAGTTTCTCTATGTCACTTTAAAATTGCACAGTCCAGAAATGGATAGGTTCCTCAATTGTGTAGCTATGCATTTTTGTCCTCTACATACGTACAGGGTATTGTATTTGCTGTATAATCAATATCCAATGTCATCCTGTTGGATTTGCTTGTGTTCAAGTTTGTCAAAATCATTTTGATTTTGTCCTAAGGTATTAACCAAAACCTTAATGCATTTGTGCATTTAATAATATTTCCTTCTATTCCAACTGTTTGGTAATCATTGAAGGTATTGAATAGTATTGGTCCAAGCCTTGATACTTCCCTTCAGGTCAATCCAGAATCATTCACAAGCACCCTCTTGTTGTTCAACCAATAGAAAATCTAACAGACCAACCACTTTATTCATCTTATTCACTAGGATATCGTATCAGCCTCTGTCAAACCCTGAGATCAGGGAATACTAAGTCATCTATTGCATTTTCCTAGTTTATCAAAACAGCTCTTTTATTTTCATAAAAATAGATCAGGTTAATTTGTCATGACTCATTCTTGGCAAAGCCATTCTGGATCCTGGTAATCTTATTCATTTATTAATGTTCACATATGTGCTGGTTAATAATCTATTCTGCCCTCCCTTAATACACGTTAAACTGTCAATAAGTTTGCAGAATCTTCCTCCTTGACTTTCGGATATTTGGATAAGCTTCTACCACCTTTTTCCTTCTTCAAGAGTTTCTAAGGATGGCAGTCAATGCATTTGATGTCTCTTGTGCCAGTTCTTTCAAAACACCTGGATTTAATTCATCACACCTGGAGACATACATCTATTTAAGGATATAAATTAGGCATTCTAAATCACGGTAGGGTCCCTGTTGTTCAAATGGAACTGGTGGGGAATTTGTCCAACTGGATTTTTCTCACTGTCATATTTTCAATTTTAAATTTTTTCCATCCAATTTACACATTGATTTAAGATTTGGGTTTATATGTCATGCAAAAATCAGTGCATGTTTCTCTTTGTCATTTTTGCACTGGCAATTCCTCATAAAGTATGTATTTTGTTTGTATCTCTCCAGGACATGCATATATTATGTTTTGTGAGCAGTTTCAAATCAGTTCAGGAAATACAAAGCAGATAAGAGTGCAATAAAATAAAAGCAAAGGAATTTCCGTTTCATCGCTGTTATTATACATACTGTATTTTTTGGAGTATAAGACGCACCTTTTTCCCACAAAAAAGAGGGTGAAAATCTGGGTGTGTCTTATACTCCGAATGTAGCCCTGCCCAGCTTCTCAAACGGAGGTTTCAGAGGCTGAAAAAGGCATCAGAAACGAAGTTTCAGAAAAGAAGCACTCAAACAGCATTTCAGAAAAGAAGCCCCCAAACAGAGCTTCAAAGGCTTTTTTTTCTGAAGCTATTTTGGAGGCTTTCAGAAGCAGAAAAGAAAGTTTTTTCTGAAATGGAGTTTCAGAAATTTCAGAGGCAGAAAAAAAAAAAAAAAAAAAAGCAAAGCACAGAGCCCACAACCAAGGAACCTGTTCGTAAAATTCACCTCTGGGAACAGCTGATTGGGAGTATTCCTGCCGATCCACCTATCAATCAACTTTTTTCTTATTTTCCTCCCCAAAAACTAAGGTAAGTCTTATACTCCAGTGTGTCTTATTCTACGAAAAATATGATATATTAGAAAACCTTCACCATAACATTTTAGTCATCTTTTTAATTGAATAAAATAATATATGTACAGTTTATTTACCAAATCTGTTGTGCCTGTCTCTTAAAAATATCCACTGACAAAAATCTACAGAAAGTAATTCTAATGCAATAATTATAATGCATATTATATTTTCATTCTCACAATTATCAATGAACGTATTTTATTGGTAATGTATAGGGCAAATTAATAAGGAACTCAGTGGGAAATTAATTCAGCAGACTCAAAGATGTGTCTATCTCTCTGCATTAAATTTAGGAATTCTCCTTAAGGAAAAATCCATAAAAATGGCTAAATAAAATCAATCCATTCTTCTCTTTGTAAAAACTGTATCAATAGCTGCTTTTCATATGCAAAAATCATATTGATGTAGATTGAATGAAGATGGTCTTTTTTTCCATATTAAAATGATATAGCAATAAGTAGTCAATTTATATCAGGTTCATTATCAGATGGCACTCATTGCTCTAGGGTGAGATCAAAATAGGAAGACATATCAAATAAATGAAATGTCTTCTCAGTAAGAAGGAAATGGGAACAGATACTCATAAGAAGCTATAAGGTAATATGAGCTGGATAGAAAATAGATTGTCAGGTATTGTGAGCAGAGACCAAACATGTTAATACCACTTCATAATGCCTTGGTAAGGCCACACTTGGAATACTGCATTCAGTTTTGGTCGCCACAATGTAAAAAAGATGTTGAGACTCTAGAAAGAGTGCAGAGAAGAGCAACAAAGATGATTAGGGGACTGGAGGCTAAAACATATGAAGAACGGTTGGAGGAACTGGGTATGTCTAGTTTAATGAAAAGAAGGACTAGCAGTGTTCCAATATCTCAGGGGCTGCTACAAAGAAGAGGGAGTCAAGCTATTCTCCAAAGCATCTGAGGGTAGGACAAGAAGCAATGGGTGGAAACTAATCAAGGAGAGAAGCAACTTAGAACTTAGGAAGACAGTTAGAACAATTAATCAGTGGAACAACTTGCCTCCAGAAGTTGTGAATTCTCCAAAACTGGAATTTTTTAAGATGTTGGATAACCATTTGTCTGAAGTGGTGTAGGGTTTCCTTACGGAAATACGTAAGATCTCCAACCTCCAGGTGTTTCGCTGCGCACTGAAGACCCTGTTGTTCCGCCAGGCAGGGCTATCAACATAATAATTTTAAATTGGGGTATTTTAAATTTTGGGGGTTTTAAATCGGCCAAATCTATTTAATTATTTTAATTTTTAATCATTGTTGTGTCCTGTGTTTTTAAATTGGCTGTACACCGCCCTGAGTCCTTCGGGAGAAGGGCGGTATAGAAATAAAATAATAATAATAATAATAATAATAATAATAATAATAATAATAATAATAATAATAATAATAATTACTATTACTATTACTATTATTATTATTATTATTATTATTATTATTATTATTATTATTATTATTATTATTATTATTATTCCTGCCTGAGTAGGGGGTTAGACTAGAAAACCTCCAAGGTCCCTTCCAACTCTGTTATTCTATTCTATTGCATTATTTTTATTTCTTTCTAGTAATATTAGATAAAACATTGACATTTAAGGTATTGTAATTTTGCAAAATTATATATGTAATTATCAAGTCTTTCTTGATCTAATACTCATGTTACAACCCAGCTTTCCATGAATTTGTAAATACTGTGATGCAGTTATTAGTAATTACTATTTTGGAAGAAAACAAGTAATTAAATCTATATATTTGAATAGGTGCTTTCAAAGATTTTCTGAATAGTCAAATCAACCTGTGATTAAGAAAAATATATCCCACTATTTAATGTGAAGAGAAATCTATATAATTAACAGTGTAGGTTTTATTAATCTATTAGAAGTTGTCACACATAACTTCAATAATACTAAATTGATTATAGACTTTTAGCGTTAATTTGTTTGTCATCAGTTTAGTAAATGTTAAGATTGGTTCTGACTTTAACATTTTAGCAAGAAAAAACAATCCAAATTTGGATTCACAGAAACATCATGGTGAATCTGATGATTAAGGATTGTTTCCAAATATTTGTATTTTGATTTTAATCACTCAGACCAAGACAGAAGTACACATAGAAGTATAAAAGGACCAAGAGAAGCACACTACCATTTCCAAGTTCTGACAAAGATTATATGCAAGACTGATCAATGCCATTGCTGACTCACCTCCAGAATGGACCCCAACACAAAAGGAATTAAGATATCCTACTATTTCTAGGCACTCTATAACTGCCCTTCTACTATGATTTCTGTTCCTTTCCCTCAAATGTTAGGGTTAGAGACTAAATGATAATTGTCAAAAATAATCATATTGATGAAGGTCTTTTTAAAAACTAGGCATGCTACATCTTTTTCAAGGCTACAGGCACAAAACCCTCCAAAGTGACATTTTGTCCAGATAGTCTTATTCCTGTGGTCTTAGCTCTAGCCCAGTGATGTCTAACCTTTGTGCTGTCGTGTGCCGAAAGCGGGGGGAGCACAGAGGGGTCATGTGCCCGAGTACCCACACTCATAATTCAATGAGCCCTGCTACCCATGCATGCGCGTGTGATACCCTTCTGCGCTCCCCCCACTATTGGCACGTGATGGCACGGTGGGACTGGTAGGCCCATTTTTCACCCTCCCTAGGCTCCAGAGACTTTATAAGAGTCTTGGGAGTGCAAAAATGGCCTCTCCCCCCCCGGAGGCCCTTTGGAGGCCAGAAATGGCCCGTTTCCCAACTTCCGGTGGGTCCAGAAGGCCCAAAAATCAGCTGACCAGCACATGCATGCAGTTGGAGCTGAGCTAGGGCAACACTCGTGTGCCCACAAATATGGCTCCGCGTGCCACCTGTGGCACACGTGCCATAGGTTTGTCATCATGGCTCTAGCCTATAGAAGCTGCAGAAATGCCAAAGAAGATGCTATATATTTCATCAGAGTTCACAAATCAGAAGTAATCTGAAGTAACATGGTAAGATACCAAGTAATCATCATACCATATTTTGTAGTATGGTACATGAGAAGTCAAAACCTTAGTGAATCTGAGTGAGCTTATCAGTGCTAAGAAATCTATCTACTGCCTACATATGTCTATGGGCGCCAATATGGCTGCCTTCCCTATTTTCAAATATTGATGCCATGAGATATTTCTACACACACATAAAAGTGAAAGTTTCAAGGAACAATCTAGCATTCCATAAACGCATAAATAAGGTCCTACTTTTATTTTAAAAAAAGTTTTAGATATTTCTAATTTCATATTTGTGTCTCATTTTGTTTCTTGTCTATGAGAGTTTTCAAAGTATTAGAATCTCTTCATGCTTTTTCATGCTTCATTTTTCTTTCAAAAATATAGAAGAAGAAGAAAAATTCAATGAAATTTTAAAAAATCTGTATTAGCAGTATAGGTCAATTGGTTACTAAGCAAATTACAGATTTTAGCACCTTGTTAGCAAATATACACTATTTGCTATATACCTATTTTATAAACATTTATCACAGAAGTTCACACTTTCCTTCTCTTAAGTTTCAATGGACTATCTTTTCAAATATATATTAATGCTGAATTGTCCAATTCATCTTGTGATAAATAAATAGCACTCTTGTTAATGTTGTTATGTACCATAAATTAATAATTAATTAACACTGAAATTATTGAAAGATCAAGCAGGTATTGGTAACCAGGCAACCACTCACCACTAAACAAAAATAGTAATAATTATTTTTTAAAAAACAGAAAACATTCAGATTGCTGTACTGCTTTCTGTTTGCTTATTTTTTCTTTCAGAATATGTTATTACATTTTTAATAAATATAGAGGAAATTCTCTGTTTTTGAAGCAGAATTAAACATGCTGCAGTCAAAAATATTATGATTTAAGGCAGAAGTTATCTTTAATGGAACCACCTTAAGAAGAAAAACAACAACAGTTTATTTTGTGTATTTTTATGCATGTGAATTGTATGTTTATGTACTTTCATAAAAATAACATTTAAAGCTCATAAACGTTGTACACCTAAATTAAATTAAAAATTAACTAATTGGCCCTAAGGAATATTACCTTGAAATACAATACACAGAAAGCATGTGTGAGAACAAACAATACCCACAAAAGACTCAGCTTACTTTATGATAAATTTTATGCTCTAATCTTATCATTTTATTGGGGGGGGGGGTTATGTAGTGGATTTTTAAATGTTGTAAGGTGCCCACAGTTACATACATGTGAGTTGGGTGGCTACATAAAATTAATAAATAAATGACATTTAGCTTCCTCATGTGAATTTGGAATAAAAATGATAATAATTTATGACAATAAAAAGGATCCATGTTTATTATGTTCCATTGATTGTTATTTTGCATCTCTTTTATTATACTTTTTCTGTTATCTTTGTCAAAGTTTGACTACATTTAAATATTTTAAAAAGGAGTATGAATTCTGGATTATATTTAGGCATGAGGTTACTTTTCTTTATATGAATCTCATAAACTTGTCTTACAATAAGTTAGTTTTTTAGAAGTGAAAATATGCATTGTTTCGTATTTAAATATAGTAACTTACTGAATTAGACAGGGATATATATATATATATATATATATATATATATATATATATATATATATATATATATATATATATATATATTCAGTGATTAAAATGCTGAATGTGTTCATCCAATCTTTTTATATGCTTCACTATATTTGCTATGTGATAAATTGCTGTTCCCATTTGTTATTTTGCTTATCTGAAGCTTCCTCCTGGAATTATAATCATATTCTTATCAGAATATGCTCCAGTATAACATATGGCATAAAAAATACAGATTATTGCATGATTCATATTGTATATCTCATAACAAATTATTCCTTTTTTAAAAGTTTGCTTTTAAGATAATTAATAATGCAAACTCACCAACATTTTGATTTTCCAAATGAGGCTTAATGGGATGTAGAAGACAAAGTTTATGCCAAAAAATAGCTGTTACAATACAGGTAGTCCTTGTTTAACAACCATTTGTTTAGCAACTGTTTGAAGTTACAATAACCAAATCTTGAACTTGCTTATGGATTAACCAATCAACAAGGATTACCATAAAATGGGTGACTCAAAATTCTAAACCATAGTTTAATCAATGTGATCAACTGGGGAAACTATTCATATGACTAGAAAGCCAATTTAAAAATGGTGTCTGCGACTAGATCCCTGAAGCAATGCATGAATATATTTGAGAGTATAACTTACATATTACTGGGATTTAGATATTTTCCAGAGAGGAATATTATAGTCCTACTAATACCACTTAGACTATTATACTGCTTAACAGTGCTTTACAGCCCTCTCTAAGTGGTTTACAGAGTCAGAATATTACCCCCAACAATTTGGGTGCTCATTTTACCCACCTCAGCAAGAGCTTTACATTTGCTGGCCTGCAGCATTCTCAGAAGTTGGATCATTTGTGGCTTTCCTCTACCAGCCCTCTGCAGAACACAACCGGGCAAATCCAGTGCCATTTCCAGGTCCCTGTGCAGAATGCAGTCAGCATTTTCCCACCATTGAAATGGTGGTATCTATATACTTACACAAACAATGTGTCAGGTCTAGAAGCCATTTTATGCATTGGGCCTTCAGGCCTGCCATATTTACTACTGTGGGAAACTGGGAGGGGGGCTGTATGGAGCATGGATGATATATAGTTATAATAACATTCTTTTCTCAGAGAGTCAAGGATATTTTGCCCTGCACCTGGAGGGTTGGAACTGGGCCCAGTTGGGAACCAGTTGGGACGGTGCTTTGATTGGGCCATGTGATGGAAATGTGGTGCTGGGGCAGGAACTTGGACTTTCCTTTGGGTGGGGAAAACCTGGAAGCTTTCAGATTCGGGTTTTCCCAGATGTGCCAATATGACATCACTAATAAAATGGAACTTTGAGGAACATCAAGCCTTGGAGTCTTCTTTCATTGGGGGTGTTACTTGGAACCCTGACACAATGCTTTTGTGGTAGGTTGGCAGGAGCTAGAGACAAGAGATGGGAGCTCACTCAATCCTGCAGAGCTGGATACCGGAATACTGGCAGCATCATTAAGCCTGCAGCCAAGCCATCCACTCCCTGACAGCTGCCTCGCCTCGCCTCGCCTCGCAGCCACAGCACCAGTACACCTCTTGGCCATTGCAGCTATAAGCAAGCAGAAGTGGGTTGGCGATCACATGGGCTCCTGCTGCACATGGGTGCTGGTGCTTCTGCCACAAGGCAGCTGTCAGGGCATGGATGGCATAGCTGCAGGGGCCCTGAGGTAAGCCAGTGTGGAGCACATAAGGCATCTCCATCACCACCTCACCTTGCTTGTGGCTGCGGCACTGCGAGCAACCAGATGGAATAGGTGGCCAGCCAGCTACTCAGATTCTTAAATAGGGCTTATTTGGGGTGGTGGTGGTGTTAGGGCTTATATTAGGCACACACATAAAAACATGCTAGGGCTTATTTTCTGGATAGGTCTTATTTTCAGAGAAACGGTGTTTAGAACTAAGTAGAACTGGCAGTTGGATTTAAAAAACAAAATGTTTCCCTCTGTACTTTTGAAACACTGATGTACTAAAGAAAAGGGGTAAACTGTTTGTAGGACATGGCAAAAAAGCAATAATTCAAGGTTAACAAAGTATCTGCTTTGCTATGTTTTATCTCTAGCAAAAAGTTTGGGCGGGAGGGAAATGCTGCTTTTTCACTTTTCTTTCAGTCAGAACCTTTGAAGTCTTAGATATAATTCTTTCAATGACAATTTATCAAATTGCTACCTCTACATTGTGACTTTATTCTGGAAGTGAATGGCAATTATGTGTATCTCCCTTCATAGCAGCTTCGAGAAATAAAGTCTCTGTAAAAAGTCCTTAATGTTAATATTCTACATCCTGGAAGAGAAGCAACCATGAAAAGGACAGTTATGATTGTTTTTCAAAGCGTTACATGTCTCTGTATTCCGCCTTTAAACAATTACTAACCCAAAGAATTCTTGTCTTCTTTCACAATGCAGCGAAAATCAGGTTAAACCAGGATTAGTCAATAATGTAAGTTATATACCAATATGGCAAATTGTGCAATATAAAAGTTATGGATTAATTACTTAGAAGTACAGTTTATTAATGACTGTTTTTGCTAATGAATCATTTTCAATTAATAAATATGCAATAAAATAATATGATTCAGAATGGGAAGAAAAATTAGGAAAGCTCATTAAAATCAGTAGATGTGCTCTGAGTATTTAGCAAGTGAATAATTCATCAACTGCACAATGCACTTACTTTTGGGGGGAAAAAAACACCTACCCATAAATTACTTTTATTACTAAGCTAATTCTACTTTTGTTTAGAGGAATGCACATGCACACATGCACACAAACACACACACACACACATAGTATAAAGGTCCAGAAAGTTTAATTGCAAATTGATTAACATGGAGCTCTGCTAAATAAATCAGCTGAAAGACATTTAGGTTGACACTATTCTAGGTGCTCAAATTAAAGGACTGTCCCATTGCATTAAATACAGTACATTTGTCACTGATAAACTAACAGTCACATATTTGAGCTGACAGCCAATGGCGCAAGAAAGCAATCTGTACAATATTGGATTTAATGAATGTTTAAATTATTCTCTATCCAGGAATCCTAACCATAAAAATGTTTCTGGTTTTATATTTTCTGGTGGAACATTTTAAAAATGATTTTAAAATGTTTCATAAAAATCAAAGATGTGTGTGTGAGAGAGAGGGGGAGGGAGAGGGAGGGAGGGGGAGGGAGGGGGAGGGAGGGGGAGGGAGGGAGAGGGAGAGAGATTATTTCATTCACCCCTGTGCCCAATTCTCAAAGATTCCCAGGACAAATCCCTGCAGTTTTCTTTGTTTTTCACACAAAGTGAGATTTATGCATATATTACCTCTTTTTGTGGCAACTGATTTGCTTCCAGATGCAATTCAGGATGTTGGCTATTATCTTTAAAGCCCAAATAGTTGGAGCCAAGTTATTTGAAGGACTACTCCCCCCCACAGTTACATCTACCTGGCTTACCAGAGTGGCATATCAAAGTATGTTATGGGTTCCATCTCTTAGGAAAGTACATCTGGTCGGTCCCAGAAATAGAATATCATTTCTCCAGAAAAAAAAACATTGGCCCCCAACTTTGATACTTTTCCAAACAGCTCTGAAGATATGATTGACATGGAGCTGATGAAGTGGCTGATGTGATTGTGCTTATTGATAGGGCAGAGAGTTATGGTCTTTTACAAAGTAGAATGTTAATGTTGTAAGCCACCTAGAGTCGCCATGTGTGAATATAAATTCACCATATAAACACATTTAATAAAAAGTAATAAAAGTAAATAAAAGAAATAAGATAGAATAGAATAGAATAGAATAGAATAGAATAGAATAGAATAGAATAGAATAGAATAGAATAGAATAGAATAGAATAGAATAGAATAGAATTCTTTATTGGCCAAGTGTGATTGGACACACAAGGAATTTTTCTTGATGCTTACGCTCTCAGTATACATAAAAGAAAAGATGCATTCGTCAATAATCATAAGGTACAGCACTTAATGATAGTCATAGAGAACAAATAAGCAAATAGAAGAAAGAGAGAGAAGTAATTGATTTATTAAATAAGTGATTTGTCTTGGAATAAACTGTATTAGCATGCTGAAATGTGAGCCAGAGAGTGCTGTCAAATAAAAGCTCTAATATACAGCATAAAAATCATTTAGTGTATCAGTACAGGTAGTCCTTGACTTACAACAGTTCATTTATTGACCATTCAAAGTTACAACAGCACTGAAAAAAAGTGACAAGACCATTTTTCATACTTAAGACCATTGCAGTATCCCTTTGGTCATGCGATCAAAATTCAGGTGCTTGGGCAACTGGTTCATATTTATGACCATTGCTGTGTCCCAAGGTCATGTGGTCACCGCTTGTGACCTTCTGACAAGCAAAGTCAATGGGGAAGCCAGATTCACTTAACAACCAGGTTACTAACAACTGCAGTAATTCACTTAACAGCTGTGGTTATAAAATGGGGCAAAACTCATTTAACAAATGTCTCATTTGGGGTCAATTGTGGTTGTAGGTCAAGGATTAGCTGTATATTGAGGAAAAATAGTTTCTGCATTCTGTATGGTACATTTATTTCTTTGGTCTTGCATATGCCTTCATTCTACCATGTACCAAAAATAACGGAAAATCCATAAACAGTAAGTTCCCTGGCACTGTAATGTGATGCATTATTGTGCATGATTTTAAAATAAATCCCATTGATCTTAGGGTTTAGTTTGCAATAAGCTTGCATAGCATCCTTCCACAGTTTTTTTTTTTTTTTTTTATGGTTCAGAGATTTCGCACTACAACTGTAATCTGTAGAGCCACGAGTTATAGGGAGCACATTCTGTCCAAGAAAGGCAATGTGTAAGAAATAGTTGCACAACTTATAGTCCATTCACCCAAAATTATTTTACTGTTAGCAGTAAATGCAATACCTCTGTTATTTCTCCCCACTTTTCTAAATGTGGATTAGAGAAAACAAGCAAATATTTTTCCTTTGTTTTCTTTGTAGATAGCCTCCATATAGATTACACTTACCTCTAAGCTTGCAAGTCCTATAAATGAACAGTAATGATCATTTTATTTATTTATTAATTTAATTTGTATACCGCCCTTCTCCCAGAAGGGACTCAGGGCAGTGAACAGCCAAAATTAAAAAACATACAAATGCAAAAGTTAAGATAATTAAAAGAATTAAATCACTGGCTACCCAATTTAAAACCCCAAATCCATAAAATTTAAAATCCCAATTAAAAACCATTTAGGCTAGGCCGGCTTGATGAAATAAAAACGTCTTCAGGGCTTTACGGAAGGTCCAGAGGTCCGGGATCAATCATATTCCAGGAGGCAGCTCATTCCACAGGGCAGGTGCCCCCACAGAGAAGGCTCGCCCCCTGGGGACCGCCAGCCGACATTGCCTGACTGACGGCACCCCGAGGAGGCCCTCTCTGTGAGAGCGTATTGGCCGGTGGGAGGTTATCGGTAGCAGCAGGCAGTCTCGCAAATACCCTGGCCCTAAGCCATGGAGCACTTTAAAGATGAGAACCAACACCTTAAAGCGCACCCGGAAGACCACCGGGAGCCAATGCAGCTCGCGCAGGAGAGGTGTTACGTGGGAGCGCCACATCGCTCCCATAATCACCCACGCGGCTGCATTCTGCACCAGCTGGAGCCTCTGGGTGCTCCTCAGGGGGAGCCCCATGTAGAGAGTGTTACAGTAGTCCAGGCATGACGTAACCAAGGCATGAGTGACTGTGCACAAGGAGTCCCGATCCAGAAAGGGGCGCAACTGGCATATCAGGTGAACCTGATAAAAAGCCCCCCTGGCCATGGCCGCCATATGCTCTTCTAAAGACAGCCGTGTGCCCAGGAGGACGCCCAAGTTGCAAGCCCCCTCTGTGGGGGTCAGTGACTCACCCCCAATAGCCAGCGATGGCACCAGCTGGCTATATCGGGATGCCGGCATCCACAGCCACTCGGTCTTGGAAGGGTTGAGCCGAAGCCTGTTCCTCCCCATCCTGCACGGCCTCCAGACACTGAGACATCACTTTGAGGGCATCATTGGGGTGGTCTGGGGTGGAAATGTACAGCTGAGTGTCATCAGCGTACAGATGGCATCGCACCCCAAAACCACGGATGATCTCACCCACTGGCTTCACATAAATGTTGAACAGGAGCGGCGAGAGGACCGACCCTTGCGGTACCCCGCAAGCAAGGCGCCTCGAGGTTGACCTCTGCCCCCCTGCCAACACAGATTGCGACCGGTCAGAGAGATAGGAGGAGAACCACCGCAGCATGGTGCCTCCCACCCCCAATCCTTCCAGCCGGCGCAGCATGATACCATGGTCGATGGTATCAAAAGCCGCTGAGAGGTCTAACAGGACCAGAACAGAGGAACAACCCCTGTCCCGAGCCCTCCAGAGATCATCCACCAATGCGACCAATGCCGTCTCCGTGCTATACCCAGGCCTGAAGCCGGACTGGCACGGATCTAGATAGACAGTTTCATCCAGGAACTGTGGGAGCTGTCGCGCAACCACACTCTCCACAACCTTTGCAACAAAGCGAAGGTTGGAGACCGGACGGTAGTTTGCCAAAACGGCTGGGTCCAGAGAAGGCTTCTTGAGGAGGGGCCTCACCATCATATTGTCATACCCATCTCATTTAAAACTAATAAAGGATTGGGTTAAAGGATAAAGGAATAGAAAAAGAAACTAGAAATTAGAGAACTTTGGCTGATTCCAGAAGCCTATCAGGATAAGCCTTAAATGAAAGATTATATCAGAAGTCAAAGGCTGTAAGATCAACAAAAAAACAAAATAAAAACAAAATAACTCTGGAAGAAGGCAATAGAAACCAGTTTTGCATTGTGTATTTGCTAAGAAAACTCTTTGGATGAATTTAAGTCTAGTCAAGGAGCTGACTAGATTTCTTTTATTTTAACTTAACAGAATTAAGCAATATATAACAACAATCTTATTTGCTGTTGGGAAGGCTATCATAAATTATTGCCAAGACAATAAAGTTTTTATGACTCTCTGCTCCTTGACTGCCACTTTATCCCTTTGCAGTATAGTATTTCTGAGCAGACAAAATTTTATAGGATACATAGCCTATGCTTATTGCTAGGGAGACCCTTATTAAGTTTATTAAGGTTGGCAAAACAAGTTTAGACTGATTTGGCATGTTTATCCATCTATTGAGCTCTTCCCAAGGACTTTGGACAAGCAGGTATTGTTTTGGGATATTAAAATATCTTCACAGGATTTAAGCTGTTCCAAATAAAGTTGCCTTTTGTAATTGACTGATTGTGAATTTGTCAATGTCAATGGAGTTCCAATGGTATTCCAGATGTTTTGGGATTGCTAAAGCACTACTATTATTATTATTTTGCTTTCTTTTGCCACAGTCATTCTAATTCTATTTGTAGGTGTTTGTATTCTGTTATTTCTCTTCTCTTCTGCTGTCTCCCAAGTATTGCAACATCTATTATACAGACATTTTTGTCTTTCTTAACAATTATTAGGCCTAGAGTATTATTGTTGTTGTTGTTGTTGTTGTTCATTGCACAATTAGTCAGAGATTGAGTAATTTATAAAAAATAAGTATAGATTCAATAAGCAAACAAACCAACAGATAAATAAATACATGCTTCAAATCATATGGAGAACATTTATTTCATTTTTGTCTTAGAGATTGCCAAATATCAGCTGATTCAGATTCTTATGACTAGCATTTTAACCTATTACATTGTCGGTGAACTATTTACGTATGTGAACAAAGCACCATTTTTGTTTTGCTGTGAGTTTGTGGTTTTAGACTCTTCCTACACCATTTACATCAAATGATTCCTCTAGTTAGATTTCTTTTATTCATAATTTTCCTTTCTTCCAATAATTTACTTTGTATTCACCTTGCAGTTTATGCATCCGCATAGCTAAAACATGCTTCTTCTCTTCATTATCATTTTAGCTTCTTCTGAATTGAATCCCAGAGTATTTCTTCTTATGAATACATTTATAAGTATTCATTGCATGAAGCACATAATTATAAATTATGTAACTGCACAGAAACCCAATTAACCAGAGCCACACACCATAAATAGCATGGCCCCCATTCCCTGCAATGAGTTTCATTCAGAAACTTGCATCCCCTTATCTTGGATGTACTCTGCATTTTGCACACCTAGCTTGCATCTGTTGCTCCTGCCTACTTATCATTTTATTTCATTGCTTGATTTTAGTTGCATTGGTTTAGCTGTCGCATCACTTTGGACTGAGGTAAATTACTCTGGACTGGATAAGGTTATTATATTCTTCTCCTGTACAAGCCCATCATGAATATTCATTATCCGATGGTCCTTCATGACAACCTTGCTCATCTACACATGCAAGGATGCAAATATCTTCTGTATATCATGCAAAAATAGATTTTGAGGATAAAATATGGAAAGACCTTCTTAATAAAATCTAGAGAAAGGAAAGCAGACACACATTTGTACACACACACACACACACACACACACAGAGAGAGAGAGAGAGAGAGAGAGAGAGAGAGAGAGAGAGAGAGAGAGAGAGAGAGAGAGAGAGAGAGAGAGAGAGAGAGAGATATGTTGCTCAAGAGCCGATTCTGTGTCCTGAATCATAGCACTCAATATCAAAGGAAAGGATTGTGGTGATGTACTAAAATGGAGCAATATTTCTCCATTAATTAATGCCTAATTCATTATGCTTAAACCCATCTGAGTGATGGGAAAGTAAAATTCAGAGCTAGACCAGTTAGCTAATGCCAGCTAATAAATGATTCACTAATCCAAATTAATGTAAGACTATACTAAGGGACCAAGGGACCATCAAGAAGAAGAATGTATGCCATCAAATCCAACATACATTCTTTTTCTCTTCCAAATAAGAACTTCCATTCTGCTATTTTGCTTTTTCACTCTATTCCACCCTTTTGTTCAATTCTAGCTGATAAAAATACAGGGAAGAGGAAGACTGTTGCATAAAAGGCATCACAAGAGCCCTGGTGGCACAGTTGTTAGACTGCAATATTACAGGCAAACTCTGCTCCAGCCAAAGTTCGATCTTGCCTGGCTCAAGGTTTACTCAGCCTTCCATCCTTCTGAGATCAGTAAAATGATTGTTGGGGCCAATATGTTGACTCTGTAAACCACTCAGAGAGTGCTGTAAAACACTATGGAGCATTATATAAGTTTAAGTGCTATTGCTATTACTATCACAAAAAGGAATGTTTTTAGTCAACCTACAATCATCAGACTCAGACAGGAACACTTGTACAGACAAATGGAAAAGTGGCAATGGCAACTGCAAATATGGCTCACAGAAAAGAGGTAGAAATGTAATCATGACTGGGATTTTGACTTTTTTGCCATCTTCTGCAAATGCCTCTAAACTCAAGTAATTATTCATCTATTGAAACATTCTGATTTCCCATCTGACTTGGTGCATTTAAAAAAAAAAAATTTCGAAACCAACAGTGTAAAATAAAGATATTATTTTTATTTACAGGATGAATTTTCATTTCATAAACTTTATATTCTTGTTACCTGATAATGGCCTCTGAATCAAAGCCTAAATGATCAAAAAGAACTCACTTTCCACTCCAGTATCCTGCTAGCTGGAGGACTATAAAATGGTCATCTCCTCTGAAATATGCAAATCATATACTTTTTGATATATGCAAAACTGAGTTGAAACACTCAAACCTACTTTGAAGATTTTTTTCCCTCAGTCCAACCAACTGCAAGAATGAGCCTACTTCATCTTTTTCACAAATGATGCATTTAGTTTAAGAACCAGTGAAGAGGTTTACAAAGCATCTTTGATAGCTTTCCCAAAGTGATATGTAAGTTTTCTTAAAAGAACAAAATGTTTAAATGTATGCAATCTGTATAATTGTCTGAAACTTCTAAAAGGGATTCATGCTTGCATTTGCTTATATGAAAGTATATTGCTGATAAAGATATTGCAGAGCATTGTAGTTGCAGTAAAGTAAAGCTAGTCTGGCAATCCTGAGTTTTCCCACTAAAAATATTGAGATCTGAGAAAGCAAAGGTGGACTGAATATTTATGCCTTTCCTCTACTTACTTTTAAATAATTATATCTAAAGAGGAATTGTGGAGTTGTGGAGACACCACTGAAGTTTTGGAACCACCACTGAAGAGGATTTTGATTCAGTTAACCTGGTCTTTCCAGGGGAGAAACAGTTCAGAAGATTATCTGCAGTGTCAGTGTGAAGAATATGCTAGGCAGGTGTCAGATCTTGGATTTTATCCATTGGATTCTAGCCTTGAAGCAGATCTTATGGATTTGACTGAGACTTCTTTCTTTCTTTCTTTCTTTCTTTCTTTCTTTCTTTCTTTCTTTCTTTCTTTCTTTCTTTCTTTCTTTCTTTCTTTCTTTCTCAAGCTTGTATTTTACAAGTGTAAACATAATTATAAATACATGCAAAGGAAATGAATAAAAGAAAACATTAGGACAGGGATGGTAG